>NC_137921.1:56764926-56859926 GCF_963457725.1 Sprattus sprattus | reverse complement strand
TGTGTGTGTGTGTGTGTGCATGCGTGTGTCTGTGTGTGTGCATGGATGTGTCTGTGTATGTGGATATGTGTGTGTGTGTGTGTGTGTGCATGCGTGTTTTTGTGTGGTGTAGTGCGTGTGTGGCATGCTTAGGCAGATCGGATTGCGGATTAATACACAATCATTGGCGCCCTGCAGGGACACGGGAGGTTCATTTTGAGTCCTGCTAATTTTCAGCAAATGCATGGGAAATTGAATTGGCAATTTTCCAGCAGCAATAGCAGTAGCAACAGCACCAGCAGCAGCAGCAGTGTCTGCAGCAGGGATGGCAGAAGCTCGAGCGCTAATTCAGATGTGGAGTTGTAGGGGGAATGGAGACACCAGAGAGCCAGACCCCCCGCCCCCCTCCCCACACTCACACATACACAACCTTTCCTCAACACCCCACCTCACCACAGACTCGGACACGCTACCATGATTATTGCTTGACCCTGCACTCAGACTCCAGCCTCAGCTGTTCCGCCGAGCATTTGAGCTCTGCTCCGGGAGGCGGCCGAGAAATAGAGAGAGAAGGGAGAGAGAGCGAGAGAGAGAGAGAGAGAGAGAGAGAGAGGAGGGGAGACACTCTGTGAGAAGACTGGCTAAACGCTGCCTCGGCTCTCATTGCCTGATTAATGGACGCCCCCATTGGGCTCTCCTGGGACTCGCCGTGAGACAGACCTCCCTCACTGATGACTGTACCGTGCATGCTGTTGGAGACTCAGAGGACTTTTAATATCCATGTGCGTGTGTGTTTGTGTGTGTGTGTGTGTGTGTGTGTGTGTGCTTTATATGATTCCATGCTTTGTAGTTTCCTGTGTAGGGGGACCTCTGCTCTGTAGGGAGGCAGAATACATATGAATGTGCTTATAGATTGACTTTGGGTCTTGTAGGTTAACATGTATGCCTGTAAATGTGACTGCCTCGGCTTGTATGTCTAGGTGTTTCTGTTTCTGTGTGTGTCTTGTGTGTGGACCTATGTGAATTGTGAACACGTACGTATGCTTGTGTATATGTGTGTGGGTGGTTGTATGAGTCTGCATGTATGTGTACACTGTGCATGCTGGAGTAGACATACATGCCCTACGAGCAGCTTGCCTCGAGACGGATGCAAGCGCACACACCACTGACATATTGCTCAGTGAGGGGAAACTCGCGAGACACCGTGAACCACTCTAAGGCAGCCGACTCCGACATTGCTCATATAAACACACCGTGCCTACACTATTGATTTGCTCTCTGTATCTCCTCACTGCATCCAGTTGGTGTGTAGCAGATCTTTCCCAAATTCAGCCAAGCAAGTGATCTGTTAGGGGGAAGGGTAGGATGGGGTAGGCGTTGGGGGTTGAGAGGGTAGCGAGTGAGCTGCTTGCGGGGTGGTTGGTGCTAGACCTCTTGGATTTTTCTTAGTGTGGAGTAAACAAGGTAAAAACAGACTGGAGAGAAAGAAAAGGAAAAACACCAGCAACCGAGTTTCCCTTTGGGTCAAAGTTGTCATAAAACAAACAGAACAAATCAATAGAATATATGCATGAAGGGGAGGCAAAAGGAAGCACACACAAACTCTTTTTTTGTTAAAGTCAGACACAGGGCTTTGTGCACTTTCAAACAGACTCAACTTCTCTCTGTGTCTGTGTTGAAAGAGAAGATGAGACTGTTGCGGGACTTTGGAGGCCGTCGTCTGCATCTGCAATGGCCTCCCTGGGCCTGTGTCCAGCTCTCTCCTGCCTCGGTCTTGTCTCTCATGTGTCCAGCTCTCTCCTGCGTCGGTCTCTCCTGCCTCGGTCTTGTCTCTCATGTGTCCAGCTCTCTCCTACCTCGGTCTCTCCTGCCTTGGTCTTGTCTCTCGTATGTCCAGCTCTCTCCTGCCTCAGTCTTGTCTCTCGTGTGTACTCTCATGATGAGGCGCTGCTCCATAAATCAGAAGGGGATCGCTAGAAAGCAGGGCCCCATTCCTACATATGCATGCCTGCTTTGATTTACATGGGGTTAAGTGGCCTTTTCACTGACAAACTTTACCAAGTTACCAGGCTGACCTCAGTGGAGGACAGGACAGGCTAAGTGCATTTTATACATCTTTCATTGCTAGTTCATTGCTAGCTGCTAGTAGCTTGCAAACTTTTAAGAGTTGTATATTTATTATGGATAATGGTTGAGTACCCAGCGTTATCATCTCAGTGGGAGGAGACAGTCATTGGCTTTAGAACAATTGATAACAAAATAATAGAACATTGTGTTGAGTGTGTGCGTGCGTGCGTGTGTGTGTGTGTGTGTGTGTGTGTGTGTGTGTGTGTGTGTGTGTGTGTGTGTGTGTGTGTGTGTGTGGTGTGTGTGTGTGTGTGTGTGTGTGTGTGTGTGTGTGTGTGTGTGTGTGCGTGTGTGTGTTTGTGTGTAGGTGTGTGTGTGTGTGTGTGTAGGTGTCTATGTGTATGTATGAGAGTGTTTGAGTGGGTGCACTGGTCGAACACAGCCTTTTCTGCCAGGGTGTGCAGTGACACAGAGGGATTGTCACGGATCTTTGACCTTTCAAAAGTCTTCTCAACACTCAAGCCTTTGAGAGCTCTTGCCTGACATGTTGATGGCCAAGGTATTGTGTGTAGCATCCACTAAGTTAGAAGTAAAAATATGAAGTTTACTTAAAAAAAATGTATTTCCAGTTTTGTTACCAGGTTGTGGTTTTCTATCTGTTAACATGTTTGTAATCTATTTCTTTAAAGGCATATGCATTGTTTTTAGCCACCATCTTGTATTTGGATAGATTTCACGTCCTGAATTTCAAATTGTTGGTTGTCTTTTTCATTCATCACAGAAAGAAAATTTGCTTTACTAGCGCTTGTTTATTTTTCCTTCTACCTCTAAGTCTCTGATAAATTGCAGGTAGACCGGTAAGGAGTCAGGGAGTCCTCTGTAACAAGATTATTCTCTGCCACTTTTGTGCAATCCCTGATATCACTCACAGTTCAGCTCCATTGTTAGGCCTTTTTTTCTTGTTAGTGTGTGTGTGTGTGTGTGTGTGTGTTTGGGAAGGGGGGGGGCAGTGGGGTGTGTGTGTGTGTGTGTGTTTGTGTGTGTGTGGGGGTGTGTGTGTGTGTGAGGGTGTGTGTGCGCAAGTGTGTTAGAAAACGATAGAAGCTGGGGATTTGCATTTTTAAACACGGTTCTTGGCAGGTCATGTTCATTCTCAAACAGCAGCAGTGACGTGTCTGAAAAGTGAGTCGGAGGGGAAAGTTGGTGTTTGTGTTGAAACGGAGTGACGGGAGGGGAGGCTGTGGCTGTGGTTGTGACTATTGAGGGTGGGTGTCAAATCAGAGGGAGAGCCAGACACAGGATGAGAGAAGGACACACACAGAGTGATGGGGACATAGAGAAAGAGCTGGATAGAATAGAGTAGAGAGAGAGTGAGGGGAAGAGATAGAGAGAGAAAAAAACACAGAAAGCGAAGGAGGGAAAAAAAACGGAGAGGGAGGAAAAAAAGGAGTGAGACAAAACAGGAGTGGTAGAAGGCGAGAGGAAGACTGAGCAAGAGAGTGGGAAGTTCTTCTCCTGAGGGGTGAGCTGATTGGTGTGTCTGGATTGAGCTCAGGGCTCAGCTCTGCGGGATCAGAGGAGATTATGGCAGAAATGCAGCCAACGCCATTCGTTTATTTATGTTTTGCTGAATAGTAATGGGATGATTTGCATCATTACATGTGCCAGAGGGTGGCTGTGAGCCACACCATATATCCCCTCCGAAGGTTTAAAACAACCAGACACTGCCCCTGGTACAGTCTGCACTCACTTGGGCACACAAACACATGGACATAGACAAACAAACACAAGCACACACATTATTCACCGACACACACAGGCATGCACATTCATACGTATAAATGCATGACCACAAAGGTACACACTGATGCATATGCATACACATACATATGTCTATCCATATAGGCATGGATGGATGGATGCTTGCCCACTGAAGCACACATGTTTTTTTGATATGCAGATTGTATGTGATTCATATGTGAGTCACACAAATCAACAAACTGCTGAAATGATTCTGACATATATACAAAAACACTCAACCAGTTAAAGTTAACTTCAGTCCTTCAGATCACATGAGATGGACAGAGCCATGGCATAACTGTGTCATGGAAGAGGCCATATCATTCCTGTATTTATTGATTATGACAGTTCATGTCTGTTGATATAATGGTGTCATGTTACAGTTCCTTGCAATTGACGGGACTGTTGTCAAAATGTTGGATACCATAGCAGCCCGTGTCACGAACTTGCAGGCTGTCATTACATCAAACATTATGAGAGCTCAGCTGTCATAACAATTGCCAGTAACAATGACAGGGTCATGTCAATGGAAATAGGCTGTTTTGAAAACAGTATATGGTATTTTCTACGTCATGTTGATG
Source organism: Sprattus sprattus (assembly GCF_963457725.1). Classification (NCBI taxonomy): domain Eukaryota; kingdom Metazoa; phylum Chordata; class Actinopteri; order Clupeiformes; family Clupeidae; genus Sprattus; species Sprattus sprattus. The sequence goes on along the minus strand of NC_137921.1, from coordinate 56,855,499 downwards.
TCATAGTTATAATGAAAGACACAAGTCAAGAGCTAACCACACATGCACACATGCACACACAAACTACTTTATGAGTATCTAGCATCTTATCACCTCAAAGGCTAAATTGCTCATGTGTCCACAGATGGTGCTCTGGAAGAGGGTCTTTAGCAGGTTTCACTCTTGGTTGAGGTGAACGGAATAATGCACTGCCCTCAGGAGGTAAACCACATGGCCTGTCTTAGGGCCTGTCTTACGACCCCACTTAATAACAGAAAGAAATAACTCAATCAAACATCCACTAAGGTCAAAGTGATGACCTATTTGTGGTGAATATGTGATAGGACAGTTCATCAGAGTCTTAACCACTGCTCTGGTTTGACCTAGATTTGCTTTTGTGGTATATTCGGCACAGTCATAAATATTCATGAGCCGCTTTGACATGGACGTTCTGTATGCGTTGCAGCGTGCTCAGAGAAGTTACTCAGAGGCAAAGTTGCAGCATGTCTTTTTGGAGCGAAGAATGAATATCATAACAAACAAAAGAAATCTGGTGTCATCAGACTCAATAAGTCGGTAGTAGAGCTGTTCTATAAAATCAATATGACGTGTTCATGGGTTTGGTTAAGGATATGCCGCTGTGATTCGGCCGTACCTAACCCGGCTCTCACTCTTGTAATATTGCTTAATATTATATTTCTTTACAGGGAATAATATGAATAATTTCTTCTGTTGGGCTTACTTCATTGTCTGCATGGGACAGCTCCCAGTGGAGAGCTCCAGTCCCAGTCCACTGTAAGATGGAATAGTCAGCATTACAATGTCCCCATACCGACAGTGAACAATCATAAAATCAATATTGTGTTAACATTCAAATCAGAGTCTCCACAATCCAACATGATCTTCAGGCTTCTGCCCACAGTACATTCAAGTTTGCAATTAATTACAGTGTGCATACTTGACAATGTCTATAATGATTTTTATTATACATGGTCAGGTGGTGCAGACAGGAGTGACTGAGACAAGAAAAACCAATATCCTTGTTATGAGCAGTGGTATTGTCTTGCTGTTAAAGTTCATAAAGGACACTAAGCTCTCAGTGCTCACACAGGCAACTGCTGCGTCTTGAGCTAACTTTCCCAACCTGTAGTTCACTCTGACTTTGAATCCACTCGGCATAGCGGTGTAATTTAATCAGCTAATTATCTTGGAGGAATTCGGGGTGCGATATTAAGAGTGGTTGCCTGGGGAAAGCAGTGGTAGCAACAACAGAGACCCGAAAAAAAGAGGCAAAGACTAAGTGCAATGTCAAGGACAAATGGATTGGTTTCCACACTGAGGCAAAGTTTATTAGATTACATGGTGAGGAGTCCTGCTCTGACATGTGAAATGAGGCTGGAGCCGGCGAATGCCTAAAAAACAAATCCATATTTTGCTGCAGGGGCCTCGGTGGCTCTCCCCCGAATCCAACTTTAATGTCTTTAAATATCGAAACCTCATTACTTTCTTGTCAAAGACGGGTACTGAATCGGAGCCAGCACAAGAGCAATGGTCAGGGCCCGGGCAGGCTGGGCGGCTGGTGGCGGGGCTGTTCTGAATGCACTCGCAGGATTATCTCGGGGTGAAAGGCCCGTGCAACTCCACACAAGTGAATTAATAGTGGTTAATACCTTTCAATTGTGTTAGCTCTGTGGACAGAATAGAGAGTGAAAGGCAGAGCAGAAAAGGCCCTAGCAAACATTCAGCACGGGTCTTTGATACCACATAGCGATGATCAATACCCTACAATCGGGGGCTGATGAGTAGCTATGTTTGTCTAGACCAAGGCAAAGGAGAACTGAAGGGAGGCTGCAGGTCAGGGGCATCACGTTCATTCTCAGCGGGGCAGACCTCGGGAGGGAGAGGTTGTTTTCTTCGTCCAACCGACTGGCACTTTCCATCACGCCCGTTAAAGAGAAGCCCCAGAATGATTTTGGAAGAGGTGAGATGCAGTGAGCTGTTCCGATGGAGGGAGAAGAGCAGGGGAGCGTTATGGCAGGAGTTCAGTAGCCCAGAAAAGCCTCATCAGAGGCCCCATTTTGGGATGCCAGTTTCCTCACCTGTGGGATGGACACGGGGTAATGCAGGGGAGAGGGTCTTTAATAAAGTCGGACAGGCTCGGCGGCAGCTGTGGAGGGATCGTTGAAGTGACCGGTGTGTCGGCGTGTTGCTGCTTCTCTGTTGGGTTCAGAGGGGAAGGGAGGAGGAGGAGGGGGGGTGTAGTTTTATTGGAATGGGTCCCCAGGGGGCTGCCCACAGGGGTCAAAGGTGAGGCCCCTAACCATCCTCCAGGAAAAGAAAGCGAGGAAAGAAAAAGCAAAGCTCCCCTGCTGGGGCCAATCTGAAAGGAGCCGCATCAGCATGAAGATACATGCGAGGAGAGGGGACCATGGGGAGTTGTGGTGGGCATGTTCTGGGCTGCCTGGAGAGTGCACATGGAGTGGGAGCCAGGTGTGTGTCTGTTTGGATGTCTTTTTCTGTGGCTGCTCCCCCAGGGCGCTGAAATATTGGACTGCTCAGACTGCTGGCGCCTGGGACCACGGTATTCTCTGCTCAGGCTTTGCAGTCCATCAGTGGGATATGCAATGGGTGCAGATGGTGGCTTTTGCGGGCTGCCATTGGAATTAGAGGGGGTTTGTTTCTTGTGTAGTTTTGCTGGCGATACTGTGCTCTGAATGCAATAGCAGTATATCCCCCCCCCCCCCACCCCACACTCCTCCCCCCAATAGAGGAGACCACTCTACCCCGCTGCTAATGGAGCTGTGCCACTCGCGCTTCAAGAGGAGGCAGTGGGCTTTGAAATAACGTGTATAAATCATGCATCCTACGCCACGGTGCTGCCACAGAGCACTGAAGGCAGCGGCAGCACGTTAAAAATGCATGTGCTTGAACGTGCCCTTCTTGTGGCACACTTGGAAAGGCACATGGGTTGTGCTGGGCGAAAAGAAGTGCATCCTCTTTTCTTTCTTCTATGAACTAAGTAACTAACACTAATAATTACCCACTGCATGAGCTAAATTAACTAAGTAATGACAACTTATAAACACATATAATTGTATGAATTGTACGAAATATTTGTTTGGTAGGGATGACTTTTTTTGACTTGACTTTCCAAGTAATACCAACACACACGATTTACTCCACACAAATTGGAACTTTTATTTGGTGGTAGCAAAACCATCTGTGCAAAGGCTGCTGGGAGGTAAATGGTGCAGGGGCTAGAGATGGGGCATGGTATAACTAGCCAGTAGATCACATTTACTTTTTTGTATGGGTCATATGAATGATGTCCTGACTGTTCCATTATCAACTCAGGTACATCAGTTTGAATTCTGTCAATCAGAAACTTTACTCTTTTTCTGAGCAGTTTCTTCTCACAAGTCAAGATCCTTCATGGGCACACACATCGTTGGAGTGTGAAACATACCAAACGTATATCTAGCACTAATATATAACGGTTGTAGGTATAATTACTTAGAGAACACTCAAATCTGAGTGCCATGACAACCAACACAAATGATCAACTGAAAAGGTCAAGCACACACAAGAAATTTGTCACAACATCAACTTTCATAAACTGCCATTTTGTAAAACATCTTATCGTAGTGCATTCTGGGTACCTCTGTTCCCCCAATGGCAATGGGCAGATTGAAAAAAAGTTAACTTAGAGACCTTACTGAAACACTTGGGTAATGGGATGCATATGTTCAAATCTGTTTAATCTACAAAGGTATTTTAGTTCAAACTCCATCTGGGATAACAGTCTATAGCACATGCCACTAAAATGAATAAGTACGTCGTCTAAACTGGGAAAAATGTGTCCATCCACCTCATGTCTTGTGATTGTTGGTTCAACTTCAAGTGAAAGTGTAGAGAACTGTAGAGAACTACAAGTTATATATAGCGTGGCAAGTAGTGAAGTATTAAGTAAACAAAAGGTAATTTCTAGAAGAAGATACGCTTTACCCATAGTTCATTTGTTCCAGTGTAGCACATTGGTGTTTGGCGATGAATTAAACTCTCATTGTCCCACAGCACGCGCTTAAAAGACTGTGTCGGGAACATAAATAGCGCCACTGCTGTCATTCATTTGTTCTCTGTTTGACAGTAATTGACACCGCACCTCATTGGCTGCGCGTCGCCTCGCTCCCTGCTCCCAGCGATCAGGGACTCGGTGAGTCAGTCAGACTTGTGGCTCGTCTAATCGGGCTGGGAGTCCCCTCAATGGCCATTACAGCCAGCACAACAATTGCAAATGGGAGGAGAGGGGAAAGAATCGCCCAGCAGGCCCATGGCAGATCAGATCTCCAGGCATCGATTGTGTCACTGACGGTGCGGCACGTGTGGACAGCAGTCACAGTGGAATGCTGAGGTGCCTACAGAAAGACACACAGGCTCCGATTGTGTTGGGGTTTCACTGTATCTCCGAGCGATGGTCATCGGGCCTCAACAGGGAGAGGTTTGACCCCTGTAATCATAAACCCAGCAGGACATTGCTCCTCAGCTCGCTGTTTATGATGCCCTGTTTTCTCTGGTTGCAACTCTATTTTTTCTATGTTGAGTCTCTTACTCTTTCTACTGCTTTTTCTCTCCCCCACACTTTCTCTCTTTTTTCCCCTCTCTCTTCCTCTCTCTCTCTCTCTTACACAAACACACACACACACACGCACACACACATACATACTTTCTCTTGCAGTCTCCCTCCCCTGTCTCCATCATGTGCACTGAAATGTCTTCTCACCCTAGAGGTTAACATGTGGTTGGTTTTTTATGGCTGTCACCGCCACAACTGTGGAAAGAACCCATGACCTGTCACAACAGATGCTTTGCCATCCAATCCCTTTGCAAGCATGTATGCTGTAAAATTGAATGGTGCAATATGTTCTGGTACGTGGAAAAGAAACACACACATAGCCTGCAGTCAGTCTGTCTTTGGAGATTCTGTTCCAGCTCAAAATGAGGAAATCGTGTGGAATGTTGCCTATACATTATATCTGCCCTGATTTTACAGCTTGAATTGTGCGATTTCAGATGTGTTTGAAATCTAGTTGTTGCACTAGGATCTGCATCAGCTGTATTTGCCTAATTTTTTATTCATGAGTGATTCATGACAATGGACCAGAATCATGATTCCTCTAAGATTTGGGATACTGTGTTCTCTGTGTGCACAATGGGAATCGAGCTTAGTTGGAGGGAAAACAAAGGGAAAATTGGCAGATATACTTTCCTGTTGCTGTGTGCAATGAGGCCTCTGTGGCATAATAACAATTCATTTTCTATCTGATGAAAAGGCTTGAATTAAAAGCAATCTAAATATTATTTTCTCTAAGGCCTTTTATTTTGACGCACATCAAAGAAGGCACAGGGGAAATTAAATCAGCTTAAAAAAGGAAACAACATTTCTGATGGCTTTTTCACTGCAGGCTGTGAAAGCATATAATAAACAGACCACCAGGATTATTTAAGGCCTGGAGTAAATATTATATGCAACCCTACAATACTTGGACATGATTGGAAAAAGGCATGGATTTGGTGTAATAATGGTTGTAAATCCAGAGGTTATTAAGCAGTCCTGAGTGTATCTGTGGTATCATGACCTCAAGAGGAACAGACAGGGCATTGGGATGTGTTGCTCTTCATCAGTCTTTATTAGACTGATGGAGTTCTACACTTCCATTTCAGTCTTTGGTAGACTTTACCTTCCCTCTCTACCATTTGTATTCAGGCTGCTGTGCACGATTCTGTTCAAAGCTCTAAAATTGCTTTTAGTCTTTCCTCCCCCCATTCTCCTTTAACTCCAGACTAAATTTGACATGTTCTTTAGGAGTATTTTTCCCTGTTCAACATGCTCTTAGAGTAAATAAAGCCTCGGAAGTGTAACTAGAACAAAACAACAAATGATATGCTTGGCTAGTAACTGCAATTGCGTTGCCCTTTTCTTACGACGCATCTGGGCCTGGCAGCCTTTGGCTCATGGCTCACTGCTCAGGAGAACACATGGCACATGGTGGGGAGAGTTTCTTCTGCGTCGCCTTACATAAGCTGTAACAATCAAGTGTGTGTCAGTGATTTCCCATTCCAGACCAGGTTTCTTTCTCTTTTTTTTTCAAATTTCGTCACTCCTTCACTCCGACATATGAACAGACTAAAAAGGACGAGACAAAAAGGGAGGGATGCAGTGAGCTGTGGAAGAGTAAACAGAGGTGTCCTTATCCCGTGGAGCTAAGCCCGTCAAGAGCGAGACGTGTTGTGCTATTTGTGCTAAAAGGCATTTACATCTTAATCCCTTCACAGTGAGATTCTTGACTCAGGTGGTACATTATTTATTGGCTGAGGTCATTTAAAAAGGGAAAGTTCATCATTATGTGGCACTCCATCTTTTAAGGAGTAAAACCAAGTGTACCTTTGAGGAACCTTATTCCTTTTTTTAAAGCAAGGGTAATTGTACAAGACATCTGCAGCTATTACTTTTGTCACATGTTATACATCATAAAAGCTGGCACAGATGTGAAAATGGCTTACAAAGAAAATATACTCTGGAAATTATTGAATGGGATTCTGAACACAGTACTTCAGCAATAACCTTCAGGTTCAGTGAATCAGTGCAAGGCATGTCATAATAGTCAACAATGTCAGTTCCTGAATATTCTACATATGAAATTGATGTGTGCATTAGGAAAGATAACAGCACAAGAGCAGAACAACTCTTCATTGAGTGGGGAAGCATTGGAATTGCTGTTAAAAGCATTTCACCAAAGAGTGTTCCATCATAGAGTATCTAAGATTTGTTAACACATCCTCAGATTTTTTTTTTTATGTAATGTCACTGGGTGTGGATTTCAGTCGCAGGGCTTTGTTTGCAAGTTTTATTTTTTTTCCCCACTTCCTTAGTTCAGGGCCTCGTTTCCCGATAACGATGTATCTTAACGTTCTACGTGGATTTTCGCGACATCGTTGACGGCCGAACTCTTTCTACTTACGAGGGTTTCCCAACCATCAACTTAAAGTCAGGTGCACGAGCGCAACGTGCACGAGTTCTTAAGTAGCTCTTAGGAGCTGTTTACGTCAGGTTAACCTGTTTACGTTAATTGCTGTGAAATTAGCTAGCCTATGCGTGCATCGAACGTGCAATGTGCACTAAATTCGGGGCGGGGATAGTAACGCCATCTCCAGCAGAGAAGCCTATTTAAACTGTGTTCCCATTGTAAGGACATTTATTACGATCTGTCTGAGAGTGGGCTGTCAAAGCTAGCATCATCGAAGTCATACAGTACAGTAGGCTACATACATTCAATAAAATTAACCTACATTTGAGTCCAACTGCATGACCATTCTTGCCCTACACTTACCCTTACAATAAAGAAGTGATCCTATTTCAACCATAACTTCATTTTAAATAATGTCTTTCTTTATGACATTTAGTTTATAGTTTAGACAGCAACGTTGACATCTACAGTATATTCAACTGCATCCACTACATAATCTCAAACTTTATTTGTTGGTAACTCTCCAAAAAGGCTACCATTAACACATTTCTTAATGAAAAGGAAACATGCATCACAATAATACTTCAGTGTAACCTGTACCTATGTGGAGTGCAAATATGTCTTGCCATTACACTACCCAACAGCCCTACGTCTGCTAACACTACAGAATGCATAATTCCTACGGGCACTGCACTAGTTTTGTATAGCCTAATCTTTATTTTCAAATACTCAATATTCTTTATTTCTATTTTGATGGGAATAGGCAGGTGAAACAATGACATTCTCATGATGTGCTATACACAGAAACATCGTTTGGATTTCTTCTACAATATATACAACCATCTAGCTAGAAAGCTACCATATAAGCCAATGGAGTGGTGGCATAAGCGCTAAATGTGCCATCAAACTACTGTTTGAAAGCTTCAGTCAAGACCTAAATACTCTGCATTGGTCGCGTAGCACATTTCCGATCAAACCGAGTCATTATAAACATATAAAAAGTTGTGTAGATAGCTTTATTCATGTAAAATATTCCTCACTTCAAGTAGCCATGTTTTTTTTTTTTAATTCCCGTTTCTTCCGAACGACGGTCGAACGACGCCCCTGGTGGATTAAATCGCTAAGTGTGAAGTTACTACTGGTCCTGACCACACGTAGAATTCCTCTCAATGAAAGATACACTTAAGCTAAGTGTGGCGTTGGGAAACCCGTCTGCAACGCAGGAATCCTCTTACGAGCGATTTCAAGTGCTTTTTAGGCTAAGTGCGCGTTCGGGAAACGAGGCCCAGAACATTTTCACAAATTAAAATAGTTTCTTTAGGGATGCAGACAAATCTGAAGACGTTATTCGCGAAAGCTCAGATAATGCGATGTAAACAGATATTTCTTCTACCCGAAGTTATTCGAAAAAAAGGTCAGCTCCATGATTGACATACATCAGCCACTGTTTCTTAAAATCGATTGATAGGATCATATAGCCTGCCATATTAAAACACCCATTCAGTTTGCATCAAATGACTTTGATATGACTAGTTCATTTACAACACATTTTTTTTTAAATAACATCGCTTTATTTTGTAATCGCCACACCAAATCGGAGGTGTCAATATCATGTGCAGATTTCTTTCAAACCCCTATACAAACTCAAACCCCTAAACATATATGTCACCTGTCGTTTTTAGCTCTGTCTGTTAATTGCCTCCATTTGAAACTGGAAAAGTGACGTTTTACAGTGTATTTCAGTCAATATTCATCCGTTTAATAGGCTATGAAACATGCTGCGTGCATCAACTATATGTTTCGTGGAATTTTGACTTGGCGTCAACTAACACGCTACCAAGTATTTCCTCGTTATTTGACTTGTCATTTAGTGTCCCTGTAGAGTTGTGAGACAGGGCGCGAGTGTAGGCAGCACTTGGTGGCCTGTGTACGGTACGTATTTCCTATGTAGGCAGCACTTTGACGCGTGTGTATGAACTGGCGGCACAAAATTCGGGGTACCACTTTACAATAAGACTCCATTATAAGTGGTTTATAAATGGTTTATAAATAGGTTATTAATTAGGTTGTAAACCCTTTGTAAGTCATTAATAAGCCCTTATAAATTAGTTATAAACATAGTTTTTTTACATCGATGCGGGCTCACTATTTGGGAAGATCCCCATCTTGGCAACCCACTGTCTATCCCTTAACTTGCTCTACTAGCCCAATTGCACACTCCCTACCATTCTTGTTCATGAAACTTAGTTTAGTTAAAGAGAGAGAGAGAGAGAGAGAGAGAGAGTGTGAGAAAGAGAGAAAAGTACAGTATACGGATGTGGAAATATATTTTATAATGTATTATTTGCTAAATAAATGAATACATAAAATGAATCAATGTGATGCTTTGAAAGCACACCGATTGCATTACCAACATGTGCTCACTTTTACACGACTTCCGGTATATACCATGCCCACTTGCAGTCTTCTGTCTGAATACAGACACAAAGACTGATTATTTTGTTGGTTTAACAGATACAGATACAGAAACAAACAAGAATGGGAGCATTCAGAGAATGCAAACCTCCGCCAATGCCTAATAATTAACACTAAGATTTAATTAAGATCGCCCAATGCTATGAGATAGGGATAGCAAACCTGTACAGTGATGTTGAAGCAAAGGTTAGGGCAATGTATACATTTGGACAAGCTGGGGGGTTCAGAGAGTTCATAAAACTTAGTTTAGTTAAAGAGAGAGAGAGAGAGAGAGAGAGAGAGAGAGTGTGAGAAAGAGAGAAAAGTACAGTATACGGATGTGGAAATATATTTTATAATTTATTATTTGCTACACTAAGATTTAATTAAGATCGCCCAATGCTATGAGATAGGGTTTTTTGAAGATTTCGCGATTTTTTTGTGACCTTGACCTTTGACCTTGACATCTGAAAATCGAATCAATTATTGCCATTATATTACCCAATCTCCCAGTTTGGTGGAAATCGGTCCATGCGTTTCTGCGTAAGCCTTCTTACAAGCAAACAAATAAACAGACAAACAAACATACAGGGGTGAAAACATAACCTTCCTGGCGGAGGTAATAATGAAGTCCTGAGCGCCTCTAGTAGGTAGAAAATAGCTGTGATTAGCAGAGCCTAATATAGACTACATTTCCTTCTGAACACATACTTGCTAGCATTATGTTGCAGTACTCAACACCTCATCTTTTTTGGTATGAAAAGATGTGATGTATGTTTTGGCTTCTGGACAGTAAGAAACCATGTTCGATATGTTTGGACATCTATGATTTTCACCTGTTAAATTAATTCCTTGAACTAGTCACATTGTTGAAGCTACTGTTTGTTTACTACTTTGCTATGCTTTGATAAAAGAGTTGTTGTTTATTTATTGTTATATTTGCTTCATGTTTTTACTACTCTTTTGTGTCAGCCCCAACCAAAACATACATTTGCAGCCTTTTATGCTCAAATAGACAGTGACACGCATATACACACATACACACACACACACACACACACACACACACACACACACACACACACACACACACACACACACACACTTAATTCACAAATCAAGGTCAATCACTAGTGCACAGAAAACTACAGGAAAGATACCCTGAGCTGACACAGAAATACAGAGAAATCAGGCAATTTACTTCGGGCTCTGTGTGGATTTTAAGTGCATGTTCAGGTTTTTAATCAGCAAGGTTCATTTTAACAGACAGAGCATGTTTATAAAGGTCTCTGGTCTCTCTCCCATGTGTCCCCTACTGAGAAAGAGGACAGGAGGTGATGGGGTTAAGGTGGGAAAATATGCTTTCATTCCATTCCACTCCAGGTCATTGTAAATAACACACTGAGATCAATCTTATGGAAGATTCTGTGCTTACTCTTCTGACCCCTGACTGTCAGTGGCACTGATTGGTCAATGACTAATGATTAGTCTCTGGAGCGACCCCCTTCTGGAGTCTCTTGAAGTTATTTGGTTGGTAACAGACAGCAGTCCTTGTGAGGTGCCAATGGTCAGAGGACAACACATCATTTTGCTGCAATGGGTTCTGCATTTGGGGATACATTTATGTGCTTCATTTTGAAAATGACATAATAAAAAACTTCCATTGAGTGTGAACTTTAGCTTGGTTATAGTCAGAATGAGAAAACCATAATCCCCTATGTCTCAGTTCTGTTTGAGATTATTGTTGGAAAGAAGCAAGGCGGTAGATCTACTTCTGTAGATAGTAATTGAAAGACCTGAGGAGGAAGTTGCAGAGGCCTTTTGTTGCAGCTAAAAAATATGAAGCCTAGTCTCTCTACTACTTTCATTACTTTTGATTAGAGCATCTAACAAAGATTTATTCTATTTTCTATTTATCTTTCAAATGCATGCATTAAACTGTCAAAATAATGTGTTGTCCTCTTTATTCAAGGAGACTGATATGTTGAATGTATTAATGAAAAATACCTATCATAGTTTTAATGAAAGCACTTTGGAAAAGCTCATACCGATGTGTAAATGGTTCAGAGAGAATACAGAAGTTTAGACTTTTCAAATTCATTCTGTGAACAACATCGCCACTACTTAAGTAACTTCTAACCTTCAGCTGGAGTGGATCAGTGCAAGTCAGTGCAAATCAGTGCAAGTTATTCAATGACAGGGGCCATTTATAAAGGGCAAGTTCATCCACGGCCAGACTAGGCAAAAACAATCAGTATTTCTTAAATTGCTGCATTCAGAAGCCATTTGCATAGTTTTCAATGGATGACTTCCTGTGTTTATTTCCTTAAGCTCTTCTTTCCTGCTATGAGAGATGTACCCATGTAAAGTTCCGCTTATAACCATGTTAAGTTCTGTGAAGTTGCTAATGTTAAAATAGCTATCAAAATGGATTCTTACTGTACCTTTTGGTCTTATGTATGTGCCTGTCTCTTGAAAATGCTGATCTACGGCATCTATAGGCTATGTCATAATCGGTCATTTGTCATACCAGATAATTTCAGTTTATCGTAATAAGTCTCAATGGGTGAATCATTTCACAAATCGAATGACTAAGGGGAATGGCTTTCTTGTCATTACATCCACTCCATATTTTTTCCCCCTGATCTTTCGAATTTGGATATTCATTGTGGGACGTCAAATTTGGCAGTGAGTGCTAAAAACAACCTTTAACAAATTCAGGTTGGATATTTAAGGTTTTCATGTAAAACTGGTGTAAAATGAGAAAGATTTCCTTTTATTAGATACCTGTTCTATACCTCACATCTACCATATATTGTTAACTCAAAACACTGTACTAAATGATGACCAATGCACAGGCAATTAAATGTTCAACAGCAGTTAACCTTCCGAGCAAGCACCACAGCGGACACTTTGATTTAAGAAGTGGCTGTGTCATATGACTGCAGTCCCATAATTAATGTGCACATTCTTACTGCTATATGGAAATGACACTTGTGTGTGTGATTTTCAAACCGAAATGCAGCACGCTTATTTAAACAGGAATATTCATAACATGTCAGCACCACCAACTTAATGCATTCTCCATTTAAAATACAGTGGTGTGGCTACGGTAACAGCCTTGAATTATTCAGGCATGATAAATGAAATTGTCAAAGCTAGTGAAGGCAAGCATGATAAACATCATGCATATGTAAGAACATGTAATGGCAGAACCATTGGCAAAATGCCCCTTCTGAGGGCCGCACCACCCCTGCCTCCACCCCCTCCAGATAAAACAGCTGTAATTGTGAAGTAGGTGCTTTGACCTGAGACTGCTGCTACCAGCAGCCATAGGCAGAGCCTTGGGAAGTGGCCATAGCTGAAATCTCTTGCGCTAAGCCCTTTGCTCATCTCTCAATAGTTGGCCCTCGTTCCTAATGAAGACGCCAGGCAGCGCTCACTTGGCTTCCATTCATCTGCGTCTTTCATGTCTGATGTGCATAGCACGCGCCGTTATGCTGCTCATTAGTGCTGGTCAATACCTAGGCTTTTTGGTAAAAGAGTGCTGTGAAGACCTTGTTATTGAGCACTCAGAGGAAAACACATTCAGCTCTGCCCTTGCCTACACCACACAAGATCAGCAATGGTGTGTTGTGTCATTTATGCTCATTAAGACACAGACAGACACACACACACAGACACAGACACACACACATCTACACTTGCAGTGCACTAGAAGAAGAACAGTTAACTGCCCAAGTAGAAACTGACTACAGGACACACACATGCTACTTGATTGAAATGGAAAGAAATAAGGCAATTTCCAGCAGCTTCTGTGCAGCTCTTTAGTGACTTTGGGTAATCACTTACCTTTTTTCCACAGTGAGATTTATTTTGTGGTAAGCCTTGCACAGATTCTGGATTTTCAACTGTCACACCTGGTGTCAGGGCTGAGCTGATCTTCTCTGTCTGTAGTTCTCCTCCTGTTTCTGTGGATCTCTGTTTGGCACCTCTTTTGTGTTTGGGCATTTCTCTCTCTCTCTCTCTATATATATATATATACAGTGGTGGCCAAAATTATTAGAACACTAGACATATTTAAGAGTTTTCAGTTGTTTTTGTTGAATTGGCCATTAAAATACCCTAAAAACTAATTCAATATGCACAAAGTCATCATTATGCTCTATTAATCATAGAATAGAGCCATCATAATGAGATTTAGGTCATTTTCCGTACAAAAACAAGCTAGGCCTATTTCACTGTCAATGTCACACAATCAAGTTCCTAAACAGAAGAAGCCAAATTACTTGTGTAATCATTGTCAGGTGTTATTGTGGTTAAATTGATGGTGATGCAAGAGTCTTAAGAGACAGCTTGGCGATTCTTTTGAATGTACAAGGCCTATCCTGCTCATTAAGTGATTGGTAACGTCAGGGTTTTGCCACTGAGGCCACACCACAAAATTGTATAGATCCAAAGCCTCTAGAAGCAGTCTTGAAGCACATGTTGCTCTTTGAACATGGCTAAGGTGAAGAAGGAGCTAACGAGTGAGCAACGGGTTTGAATAAAGGCTTTTTTGATGCTGGCTGGAGTTACTGCCCCATAGCCAAGGACTTGAGATGCAGTCCCAGCACTGTAAAGTACACTTTAGACCACCATGGCACCAGAACCGAAAGGAGAGAGGTTTCAAAAAGAAATTCTCAGACACACAAGTGAAGCATCTCAAAATTCTCAGTCTTCAGGACCGAAGAAAGACTTTACAAGAACTGTGTGACGAGATCAACATCACAATGACTAATGGTGCAACAGTGTCTTCAAGAACTGTCCGTCGGAAACTGGGAGAAGAAGGACTTTTTGGCAGAATAGCAGCAAAGAAACATTATTGAAAGAGAACAATTGAGTGTTACGCCTGAAATTTGCAAAAGAACACAAGAAATGGACAAATAAAGATTGGTTTAAGTGTTGTGTACTGATGAGTCCAGGTTTGAATAGTTTGGCAACAAGCAAAGCGTGTATGTTCCACGAAGTGAGGGGGAGAGATATAAAAATTAGTGTCTCTTGCCAACAGTTAAACAAGGAGGGGGTAGTATTATAGTGTGGGGTGCAATTTAAGCCTCAGGAACAGGTGACTTTGGCTTATTTGATGGCATCATGGATACAAAAGTATACCACAACATTCTGGTGAGGCACAGAGTTCCTTCTTGGAGACGTCTTATTGGGCCTGGATTTATTTTCCAAGAGGACAATGCAACATTTTTTAAACTATTGCCGGATCTACCGGCGACAAGGAATCTGCTGGAACATTGAAAATTATGGACCGGCCCTCTCAAAGTCCGGACTTCAAACCCATCAAGCAAATTCGGGGCAAGTTGGAAAATAAACTCGCCAGATCTACTGTAAATTCCAAGGAAAGCCTTTGGCTTGAGTTGCAGAAGGCATGGGATAACATTATTGTTGAAGTTCTCAAGAAATATATTGACTCTATGCTAGAGAGATGTGCTGCTGTAATTGCTGCAAAAAGGTGGACGTACCACATATTAAAGTTAAAAGTGGATAAAAACAGTAGGAATCACTTCATCTGATATTTGTTGTGCTCAGAACAGCCATCTGCATGTTTCATGAACATTATGAAATTAAATCATGTTTTGGAGGCAAACAAAAGGTAATTATTCTTAGATCTGTCAGGTGTTCTAATAATTTTGGCCACCACTGTATGTATATATAAATGCAGACAAACTAATTTGTTCATCTATCTATCGATCTGTCTATATATATATATACATATATAGACAGATCGATAGATAGATAGACAAATGAGTTTGTCTGCATTTATATATACATATATACAGTGTATACATATATATATAGAGAGAGAGAGAGAAATGCCCAAACAAAAAAGAGGTGCCAAACAGAGATCCACAGAAACAGTTGCTTGTGTGAGAGATTCTATATACAGTATATATATATACATACGGTATATATATATATATATATATATATATATATATATATATATATATATATACACTGTATATAGACTCTCACACAAGCAACTTTGCTCTTAGCAGTGTACTGGTCACATGCGTTGTGACTGTGGTCTCTGAAGGGTTGATTACTGGAGCACCTGTGCTCTGTCCCACACACTCTGTATTTGAGGCTTGATGCGCCTACGTGGCATCTGTCCTACTCGCTTCACCATTGATTTCCTCCTCTCAGCTGTGGTTATGTTCACCTGGCTTCTACTGTTGGTGTAATTTCTTGAATCAGCACCATTCTCCATTCTCATAAAAGCCAAGCAGTCTCTATGGCAACTGCAGATTGGAGGCTTCTTGGGAAAGAGGGGACCATTTTTTTTTTTTTTACCAATGCAACTTCCCTCCTGCCATTCCCCTCATTCTCACCCTCACCACCTACTCTGAGGCATTCCCCTCCTGCCCCCCCCCCCCCCCCCCCCCCGCAATCATCTCCCAGACTCCAGTCATTAGTGGCATTGTTGCAGAGATGTGGGGAATAGCTCGGCCAGCAAAGATCCAAATAATGTTACAATTAAACTTCTAAATGTTGTTTCCGTGGTCACCACGGTCAGCATTTGAAAAGACAAAACACATAAAACACATTCTAATTTCATATGTGCACCATATCTGATGGTGTCCCAAAGTTGTGGTTAAGCTACCTAATTTGTCGTTGGGTAGGGAGAAAAATCCGGTGGTACACCCGTAATAAGATCTTCTCGCCCCCCTCGAGAAATCCCCAGGAAGTACATGTTCTCAGCCTCTGATAATCCTGACGTATATCTTTCCCCATTAAGAGTGCATTTTGTGAGATACAGCCCCATTATAGACATAAATCTACCTGTAAGTGATACCACAGAGAGACGCCTTGGCTTTCAGGTGTGAGAAAGGTTGCTCATTCTAGCTTGTCACAATCAATTACATCAGCAGAGGAAGTTTGGTAATCCAATGAGCAGATTTCATCTGTCTCTTTCTCTCACACTCTCTCTCTCTCTCTCTCTCTCTTTTCTGCCAACTCTACATGTCATTATGAGGAATAGACCATATGAGGGATTTATCACATTACAGAAACACACCGACTGAAGAGAGAGAGAGAGAGAGAGAGAAGGAATCTTTGAGTGAAAGACATTCTTTAGGCGAAACTCATTTAGCTCTGTCTCAGGCTCGCCCCGTTATCGTTCCTCTGCGTTATGCTCTTGTGTTCTTTTTCTCTTGCTTTAAACACATTATCATCCCTCAGGTATCTCCAAGCAGCATGGGGTTGACAAATTCAGCCATGCATTTTTCTCTTATTTTTAAACCAAGGCTCTTTCCCTTTATCTGTGCAGGACAAGGATGAAGTAGGGTGGGCCTTGTGGGGAAGGGAAGACATACAGTATTCTGCACTGAGCACTTTTTATGCCCTCTGTTGTCAAAAAACTGAGTAAGAGATCCTTTTTACATCAAAGAAGATGGAAAGCCCGACTTCATAACCCAGCCTGATCAAGCCGGCATTCTGGGCGTTATGGAATACAAATTAGCGCCAGTGCACAGCAGAAGTAGTTTACTCCTGCCCTGGCAAGGACACCAAATATGGTTTCAATGTCGCTGCCATTTTTTCAGGGGCTCCACAGAATTCTGAAACAAGCCCATATCTTCTCGACCTTGTATCAAATGAGAAACAGCCATTGAGGCTTGCATTTTCTGTCGCATTCTGCAAAACATTTTATTTATCAACCTCAGTGACAGAGATGGGGAGAGAGAGAAAAAGAGAGCGAGAAAAGAAAGAAAGGGATACAGAGAGCACGAGACAGAACGATACCTGCTCTATCTCCTGTGGCTGCTTCTTTCTCTCGGAGGCAGCAACACATCTAGCTAGTCGCCTTGGCGCGCCTGACCTGAATGCTGGCTCGCTGGAAACACAAGGTCGGAAAAGTTAATGCACACCCCTGCGCTCTCTCTGATTGAAACACAGCAACGTCAAAAACACCCCCCCACACGCACCTGCCAACAACACCCCCCTCCCCACTCCTCCCTTGTTTTTGTTATTTATTACACGCACCCAAGGAGGGGCCCGGATCTTACAAAGGGGGTCAGGTCAGGGTTGAGGGAATCTACAAGCCTGACAACTTCCAGAGAATCGGCCGCCACTAACAATATGAAGTGCTTTAAAGCAAGAGTCTCTTCTTGTGACAGGTCCCTCTAAGCATGTCCCGCCGTTTATTCAGACGAGGATGGAAGCAGACAGTGAAAAATGGAAATTAAATCAGTGGTGCAGAGACCACTGGGATGGGGAGGTAATGGACTGAAATAAACAGGAGGTCAGGTGGACAGGGGCCAGGCCAGGGCTTTGAATGAACGTCATCATGTGTGAAATGCCTGGGGACTCAGAAGGCGGAACACACAGCTGTGTGCTTTTGAGACTCCTCAAGACACCTGGCTGTGTTCCTCAAGCAATGGCGACTGGGTTGTGCGTTGCTGTTCCTGGAGATGTTAGGATCACAGTTGACACTTTTAGAGAGTTCCTCTTTTAGGCAAATGTGTTTTCTGCTCAGGGGAACCAGAACCATCTGCTTTTCCACTTCAAGAACTCCACCACTCATGCACCATGACTAGAATACACAGACCACAATCACATGAATACATAAACACAGCACATATCAACTCTAATTGAGCATTGTCGATGATTCAGCTATAATTAATGCATAACACACAAGTAAAAACACTGTTACTACAGACAGTGTAGTATCACCTAGTAGTTTTGTATAACGGCTGTCTGCTCCACTCAATGCAGCCAGGTCATCTTCAGGACCATGGACAGGTCACAACACAGGCACTCCAGCCTATGGCAGTATGTTTTGAGTGCATGTGGGCTGCTACCGTCACACTCGTTGACCCTATGGGGTGGCATAAACAAGATTTAGTGAGAGGTCAATATGTGCCAGGCAGTCCCCCTCCTCACCATCCGGATGTAATTGGAAAAGGCTCAGACTTATGCTTTACTCTGTGGCCCCACAGCTGCTATTAAATGCAAAGTCCTGCCGTGCCAAACAAGCTTCCCCCTTACCTGAAATGAGTTCTTACCAGAAATGCCACCCAAAATGACTGATTCATCATAAGTGTGGCCTGAAAGGTTTGCAAAGAGCTGCACAATGGAGTATGCCCGGGCTGTGGTTTCTTCAGCTAATACGTGAGTATTTGGATGGAGCCAAAAGGTATTTGCGCTGTGTTGCATCAGAAGCATGGTGCTGCTACAAAAAGCATTTAATTCCGGATTAATTTTTACCCCAGAAGTCCCAGCATCGCCATCACTCGTCCCCCACCGGGTCATTATGGACTGATGATATCAGATGATTGTTCCTTCTTCCCTGAAACAATAAGCTGTCACATCTCTTGGCTCCAGATCTAAATTTGACATCTTGCCTCAGTATGAGTCACATTGCAGAACATGTTTCCCTCTAGCCACAAACAAACAAAATACAAGATAGAGAGTGACGACCAAGAGATAGAGGGTGAGCGGGAGTGAGAGAGTGAGAGGAAGAGCATTACTGTTAAAAAAAGAGGAAAAATATATTTTTTTTTTATTTGACTAGAATGTGAAAGATGAAAATTCAAATGTACACCAAAGGCTGTATACAGCCCTACCTGCACTATACTGCTGATTGAATGTACAAAAATACCTTTGTATCCCACAGAGATTCAACTAACAGTTTTCCTCCTAAACAAGCCGTTCTAATCCACCATATCACCGCAGTCTGTCATGGCTTTCATGTGTTTTAATAGTCCACCATCTTGCAGTTTCTGTCTGAAAGTAGTTGATTGTCTTACTGTGTTATCATTTTCCTGTTCGTATCTGACAAGGCTGAATGCGTTGTAATGTTGCAGCAATGCAACAAGCCTTTGAGGTGATTTATCACACTGTGAAGGCAAACCAAAGCCAGGTGAGGACAGCAGGTAATGACAACAGCAAGAGACAAAAGATAGGTCTGTCTCATAAATGGGAAGAGCATTGGCCCTATCTCACTGTCCTCTCCCTCTATATCTCTAGCTTTTGTTCCTCCTTATTTTTAAAAGCACTGGCTTTGCCAGGTATCACTGAACCAGAAAAAGAAAAAAAACTTCTCTTCACTTTTCAGGGGCTAGGTCAGGTATACTTGCTCATCCCAAACACTGCTGCACAGTCAGTTAAAAGAGCAGTTTGACATTTTTGTGTGGAATGAGAAGTGTTCTGTGTGTATTTGTGTGTGTGTGTGTGTGTGTGTGTGTGTTCAGGGAGGGCGCAATCTCGAATGCAGCCATTCTCATTCTGATTAATTCAGTTATGGATTATAATCTGACCCATTTGCTAATCGTCCTCACCCTGCATGATTCGGTAATGGATTCATCACAGTCCCCCCTTCATCATTACCCGAGCCAAAACTGAGCAAAGACTTGAACCCTACACATCTGGAGAGAGGAGAGGCTGCACTCCTGCACTGTTTTCCCTGTGTTATGTTGCCCAGATGACTAACATTAGTTTTCCAGCAGGTACACTCCAACCAGTGGGGAGGCTGTGGCAGCTCAGTGCCCGTGCATGTGTGGCGGAGGTTATTTATAGCCCCTTCCCTTTTTCTTGCTTTATTTTTCTTCAGTGCTGGAAGGGAACCCGCTCAGCGGGTGGGGAAGGAGGAAGAGAGAGAAAAAGGAGGAGGAGGAGGAGAAGAGAGGGATGGAGGATAGGGGGGAGGGAAAGTGGGAGGAAGGGGTTTTAGCCACTGCAGAGACTCCGGGGAGGGGAGCGTGGGGGCCGGCTGATCCTGTGAGCCTGCCTGAGGGGGTAGTGGGTTTTACACCACCGGCCGGCCGGCGTCTGCTTGGCAAGCAGCGCTCCACTCGGGGCTACAACGCCGTGTGTAGCAGCCTTTCATCCAGAGCTGCTCTGCAGCTCCCTAAACGTCTGTCCGACACGTTTGTCCTACTATCGCGCCTGGAAAGCCAACAATTACGTGCAGTGGCAGCTGGGCGCCTTGAGTGACGACCACGTTGGACATATGGAAAAGTGTCTGCCATGTCTCTTGTCAGGAAAACAGGCCCCTCACAGATGGTTTTTCTATATAACAAAAGAGAGTGATGTGGATGGTGATATCTTACTTTGGTCTCTGTGGGCTATGGGTTTGCATGTTTGTGCTGTGGTTTCCAGCACAATTGCCTGCATAGCCAATTTACTTCCAGACTTATTTGCCGGTGTTAGCATTTTTGTAGAACACGAATGCTTGCCTAGAGGAAACTAGGGAAGTGTTGTGTGTTCTGTATTGTTTGCATGGAGCTGGTTGAATGTATGCAGATAAAGAGACTAATGTGAAGGACTAGAATGCAGGGGGCACTGATGGGCATATCCAGTAGCAAAAGCACAATATTTAGTAGCAGTGGGAGGAATGAATCACAGCTGAGGTCGGCTCTTCACTCGACTGTTAATGACTGGAATAGCTGTGATGTGAAGAGTGCATTAAAACTTTCAATGTGTTGCCCCGTTTGTACTCAATAAAAATAGAGCACACCAATTATAACATGCAACATTTATGGGATGATATAAGATGCCATGGCACTCTACAAGAAAGACTCATTCTCCTGTCAAGGGATTTTTGTCTTGTAAGGTCCAAGCTTTCTAGAAGGGCGAGGGAATGGTTTTGAAGCATTTGTGCTTGAGAGTAGCAGAGAGGATCCAGGCTCAGTAAATGTACGGCTCAGTTGTGTACCAATATAATACAAGGTTGCTAAGGTTCAATTATATATGTATCTGCATCACACAAAGCAAAATGACAAACTGTGTCATGTGTTGTCTATAACTATATCTATGACTGACTTTGGTATCAGGTGCCACACGGTGTGTAATGGATCTCACATGTTCATCATTCAGGCACTGTCAAAGGCATAAGATCTCTGTAGTTTTCCAAAGAAAGATCTATGGCTTCTTTAGCTTAATCCTGCAAATCTCAAACCTTTCCTGTGTATATTGAAATCCCTCTTTAAAGGGCATGTGTCTATCTATCAGACATCTGTTTGAAGATGCAGACTTAGTGAGAACAAGGCTATCATCTCCTGTTTGGATTTCTTGCACAAAATGAAATGACCTTTCGATGGCTTTAAAATTTGGTGAGCAATTAGTCATAGATTATACTTGAGATGCAGCTGTGGAGCGGTCTGCTCATCACTGCGGTTTCAGTGAAAACAAGCTCAGATATTCTATTGCTAGCTGACAAGCAGATCTCAGTGGCACACTGGGACATCTCTTTTGAATTTGATCTTGGTGCTGCTCACGAACAGCCCTGTTGTTCACTTGTCTTTGTCTTGGCTCACAACACCCCTGTGGCAGTGGGAGTGATGCGTAAGGGCAAGGGAGGGCAATCTCAGAGGTGCTTTTCAAAGGGACCGTTGTACCCCATTCCTGCTAGCCCCTCGGTCCTTGGCTTCATTATGCACTCTCTGCAGTGAGAAGTGTTTGTCGAGGAGAGATTTCATTAATTATGCTGCCTAATTCAATGTGGGTTAAACAAGGTAACCCACTTCTGATGATGATCCAGTTTCCCCGTCTTTTTGTGGGAGGCAAAGGAGGGTTGAAGGAAACACTCTCTGTAGGCTTAAAACAGTATGTTGCTGTTGGCATACTGATTTTTCAGATAATCAAAGGAAATGAAGATGAATTAAAAGAAAAAAAATATTGTATTATAATAAACAAAAAGTTCTCTTCAATCAAGTCGACGTTGGACTTAAGAAATCCCAACTGAAGTGGAGGTGCATGCACTCCATGTTCCTTTAAAAAAAATATCTCGTAGTGGTGGTGGAGTTCCGCGCAAGGCCACTAGGTGTATCTTTGCTCCATTTTTGAGCAGCTCACAACAGTTCATCCTTTCTGTATTAGGGACATGAGGAGATCTCGGCATTTTATCAAGCAGGGCACCCAGAATCGTGAGGAGAGGAATAAAAATCACCTAGTTCTTTACCATTAATGGCTTTCAGTTATTGGAGCAATACACAAGGAACTGAGTGAAGATTCGGCTTCTATGGAGAAAAGCGCAATGGATTAACATTAGAATGTAAAAAGAGTGGGAACGGTCACATATTTTTTCTGCGAGGTAGTTGGACCGAATTATGATGGGCTGGTGACTGAAGTCATTTTCTTTCCTGGCTTTGGTTCTCTATTTTGAGGGATTGTTTTGCCGACTGCGGAGTGTTTTCCTCTAAAATACACGAGCATGTTACAAGAAGGACACGAATGAGAGGGAAGAGTGCCGGAGATCAAGCTATAAGGTAATTGTGTGGGGAAATAATTTCTGCATTAAAAGTCGTTAGTCTGCCACGAAGCGTGTTGTAGTCTTAGCCGACTTCTCCTACATTGCTTCTCTGTAGCCTACCCTCCACAGAGATAGAATTTACGCGAATTGGAATGAAGTACAGAGGCAAGTTCATTGACTCGGTAAACTTGGGATTTTAAACGAAATCAGCCCTTTCACGATTGGGTTTGAGAGAATCTACACAGAAATAGGTTACGGGGATGTGATAGAATCGGAAATATTGCATGGTTGGGAACATTCATTAACCCTTTAGCAATTCGGGAACGACCCTCATTACGTTCTCGGTCGAGGCACAAAGTCCACGGGATGTTTTCGATAACACCTGTGCCTGTTTCATGTCACGCGTTTTCATAAGAGGATGTCTTAAAAAGATCAGCCACTGAAAATACCTGCAGTCATTTTGACGGGCTACATAGCAGCGGTCTCTCCACCGCCAACAATTGCCAACTAATTCATTAGTCTTTAATTGTTATACAGCATTATTCACGTTTGATGAAGATAAATCAAATTTATTCAGCCTTAATTAAAACGAATCTGACAAATTACTAGGGCTAATATTAATTGACTCATAATTAAGATCACGAACTAGCTGAGAGGCAGAATACTTGGCATGCATCTCATAAGGTGCGCGTTTTGCATTGTGGGCTGAAGAAGCGCTCTTTCTACTTGTCGAACTGGCTGAACATTCAGTGCTGGTCATCAACAGGAAATTAATACCGTGCACAAATTACACTGTAAAATATCATGTCTTCGGAAACGTTAAAGGGAGCAAAAAAAGTTAACGGTAGGCTATTAGGTTAAAATGGCACGGACCTTGGAGAAGAGCTATAAATGCGGCGTTTGTGCGGTGGAGTCGCACCATGATTCACATGCAGAGAATACAGCTGCATTCGCTCGCTCTCTCTAAGTAGTTTTGGCTCCAGTTACCTGCAGACATTGGCACAATCCAAAACGTAAACGTAAATAGCATATTTTACACCCTGGATACATCTTATGATATCGTTCAATTTGTACAACAGCGGCTAACATTGCTTTTGTCCTAGTATATGTCGTGCTGCTTTTAACGTTACTCGCCAAGGGGGAGAACGGGTTCTCGGCCCTTTCACCTACACTTGGCAGAGTTTTTGTAAAACCGTAAGATAATCACATCAACTTAATATAATTGTAATTATGAATCAGCCCATAGCAAATAACTAACAGATCAGCGATGGCAGTAGTCACAACAACGAACGGAGGCTTACTATATGGGATTGCCTATCAAACTCTGCAATTTCTGAGGTTGCTATGATTTTTGCGTCATCGCGATTTAACTTGACTCTGTTAAATATTATATTGCAGCTCCGTTGGCTCTATCTATGAATGCAGCAGATATACATATGGCCGGTCATTTGCATTGCAGCTCTGTCTCTAAATTACTTAAAAAAAATGTAGTCGTCGTTAATGGCATCGATTGGGCGAAAGGTATAATTGTAGCGTGCCCAACTTGTGACGTCCGAACTCAAGGTACCCGATCCGTACAGGGGAGGGAGCCAGTTCATAAATAATCAACGCGTTGATTCAGCTGTGTCACGTTGTCAACGGTTTGATGATTTAAACAATATGTTGTCTATTTCTAGTTTAAAGGGGTATATGGGTAGGAACACGGTCCCCTGTTAATGTATCAGACATTTCTGTAGTTTCAGAGACATGGCAGTTCTTTTCGAGCGCATTGTATTACACAGGCGTGCATCACAGCGGATGATGAATGAGCTCAGACGACGTTTTCCTCTGTTTCAAAACAAAAAGTCAATGCTGAGAGACTTCATGTCTCACTAGGCATTATTTCGCTCATCGGTCTTGCTGTCAAGAAAACAATTAAAAGACTCAGTGGACTTAACCTGTGTCACTCATTTAGATAGATTTATTTACAGCGTTCATAGTAAGCATGCATGCTACTGTTACATGAGACTAGGGTATTCCGACCTTCAGATCTGACCCCCCACCTCCACCTTCTTATTTTCTTGCGTGGGGATATTCCGCAGTTTACATGCATCAGCTCTCAGTGTAGTTTGTTGTATTCATGTTTAGTGTTTTACACCACTGAGCAGCACTCAGACCTTTTTTTCCTAACGTGTCTGTGATACCTAAGGCACTTCTTGTTTGCAAAGAACCGTCTGAGGGCCTGTCGCTGCTGTGTCCAGCTATGCAGTAGTCAGATGCATACTACAGACTCACTGCTAATTAGAGCTTTTATGTGATCAGAGTGGGAGCTTGTCTCTTGCATATTTTGACCATTTCCTCCAGACAGCAGCTGATTATTTTCTGAGTTATCATTTGTACGTGGCTTACATGGCTGCTCACAGTAGGAGCATGGAGGGAACAACAGCGACTGCCCTTTGAAGAGAGCTCTGCATTTTTGCTCTGTGTTCCAGTGCTGGTGTTTAGGATTTGCCATGGCTATTCACTGATGAAGTGCTTAGTGGGAGGGCTGCTTGTAACCATTTTGTATGCAAGCCCCTTTTATTTCCTTGTTTTTCTTTTTTCGGCCCAGTATTTGGTTTGCCTCAAGCACTTCTGCCTTTCCAGAAACCGGTCTAGCTGTTTGCATTACTGTTGATAGCACAACAACTTGCCAAAGCGCAGGTTTTGTTGATTAAAATGGCCACATAACCATAGTTTGCCAAATTGATTTTTATTGGTAAGAAATCCCTTTCATCTGTACTTATGACAAGACTCTAGTGTGTTATGACACTCTCAGATTAATAAAAACAGTTACACTGTACATTTATTGCAAATGAAAATGTAAAATGGTATAATAGTAAAAGGACATTTGGAAATGGAATGGAAAATGTCAGGGCTACTTCATTTTCATCCATGCAGTTTCCTAAACACTAGACAAATGAGTGGAACTTCAATTTATATCATTTATGAAATGTTTGGAAAGACACATGCACGTAAACAAGGTATCTCACATTGCAGAAATGAACAATAAAGCCATAGAAACGCAATAGACTCCATTTCACGGTCCAGACAACTTTGTATGTATTTTGGTACAAACATTAAGATTTCATCATAACTGCCCCCATCGGGGTACCTGGAAAATGCAGTAATTAACAGTAAGCTGCTCTTGTTCCGTTTGTTCATGGAAGGCCTTTTCCATCGCCCATAGCTTTATGTTGATGTTGAAGGAGCAGTCACATGCCTCTTTAAGAGTTCCTGAAGAGTGCCTGGGACTTCCAGAGAGGCAGAGCCTGATCGTGACTGTTACCCAGAGAAGGCCTTCATTACTCATCCAGGGCAGCAGCAGCAGTGGCAGTGGTTGCCGCGGCCCATTCATCCAACTTCCCCTATAACGAATTCACAGAGACAGAACTGGCCCAGGAGGACTCGACCTTCATCTTTCTTTTATTCACCGGATATCTACTCTTTATGGACAGGCAGTGCATTTCTTATCCTTCCTTTTGGAAACTTCTGTTTCTTCTGACATTTTAAGAGGAATTTTTATTGTTGGCTTGAAATGGAAAATATCTGCCAGTTGTGTGGTGTGTTGGGAGGTGCCGATATGGTGTGAGACAGAGGCTAAACGTCTTTTAATGGACCTCTCTGTCGAAGCAGTCACAATCTCACCTCCCTCTTGGCACTGAGGCACTGGGCCTTCATGATCGATCGGAGTCCTGTGGCACCAAAGGTGTAAGGGGCTACTGTGACCTCTTGGTATCACCTTTTTGACACCCTCGGTATCTGCCCATTCAAGTTGTGCTTGAACATGTCCCCCCTATGGAGCGCAGCCACACACAATAACGGCGAGTCAGGCTGGAAGACTCTCCTCACCGTAGACATACACCACACGATGACTCAGACATAGATCAAACAGACTTACTCGTTAGCCTGTTTTGTACGCCCTTCTCTCTTGTGGCCTCTCTTCTCATGTACTAGCTTTATATGCACTCCTCCTGACCGTGAGCATCCTCAACATTGTGCTTGTTGGTTTTGTGATGGAGTGACGATCAACACTGTGTTTGCTTGTCGTATGCCCATCCTGGCCCTCTGGTGGATAGCAATCAGAGGGCATGAACACTGTATCTGATTACTCTTTGCTTCACAGACACATGGCTCAAGGCCATACAAGCCCTTCAGTCCCTCAGTTGCTAACTGACTAATTATGGGGCTTTGATGTAAACCAGTTTGAACAGGCCTCCCAGTCATTGGATTGGAACTTGAGGCAGTTGTAGTGGCACTGTTGGTTTCCGAGGCCCTCTCTCTGCCACTAAGACGAGCAGGACGTCAGATAATGGTGCTCTTCCAGTTTCTCCCTGCTGTTATATTAATGGCGGTGTAATGCGATAGCAGAGTTGCTCATTTTCCAAATGTATGATAATGACTTTCCCACGCATCCCCTTGCAAACAGGCTTGGTCCTCTGTGCCCCCGGGCAGGAGAGTAGGAGGATATGTTGTTCCTGCGGGCCCTACAATTGGTTGAGGAGCCAGAGCAGTGGCAGAAAAAAACGCTTTTGGTTTTTCACGCCAACCTGGTGCTTCGTGTCTGACCCTGCCGGAGCTGGTGTCACAGTACTGCCGCCAGGTGTATCAGTCCCTCCCTCCCACATGGCCTCGACTGCAGAGCACAGGAGAGCACTTCTACTTTTCCACTCTCTGCACATCTCTGATCTCATTGTCTATCCCTCCCTCTCTGCCTCTCTTCCTCTCTCTCTCTCTCTCTCTCTCTCTCTCTCTTTCTCTCTCTCTCTCTCTCTCTCTGTAAAAACTCACAGCTCCACTGAGAGTTTGCTTTCCGGGGCACCTACTGTGGTGAGAGTGCTTATGTTGGAGATTATGGCCTGGCGGGGCAGGGGAGGCATTTGGCTGTACTGGGCTGTGCTGTGTTGTGTTGTGCTGTGCTGTGTTGTGTTGTGCTGTTATGTGCTGTGCGTGGCATGTGGATTTGCAGCTAGATGTCTTGCTGGGTGTTATTGTTTTAGGGGAAAGCTCTGATAGAAATGGAATATGAGCTGGAGAGATACATGGACATATAGATGCGAAATAGATAGACAGTGGGAGATACAGTATACAAATAAAGAGAGAGACAGAGAGAGAGAGAGAGAGACATAGAGGTTGCAGGCCACTGTAGGGAAGGACGAGGCTGCATTAACTTGGGCACGCAGCATTAGATGAGTAATATGTAAAGGAGAGAGGGAGAGAGGATGAGAAAAAGAGAGAGTCTCCAACCACTAATACCATTGTATTACTGCAGGCATGTGCTCAACAACTAACAACACGTGTGGACTGCTCATTTCCGGAGGCCTTACTGTGTGTGCAAAAGAGAGAGAGAATCAGAGAGAGAGAGAGAGAGAAAACAAGTGAGTGAGTGTTTGTGTGTGTGTGTGTGTGTGAATTCATATGTCTGTTTATGTGATTGCGTGGGAGAAGCTTAACCCTCAGGCTTCTAAATGTTTTTTCTGCAGAAGTGACTGCACCACATGAAAGTTCAGTGAGATTATGTTTGTGACACACTATAGCAAGTCTTCACCTGGGTTCCTTTTTTTCCAACCATTTTGGTCACATCATTATGAGCTAAGCACTAAGCAGGTAAATGTAATTCCTACTCACTAGCAAATTGAAATACGATAATAAAACCTCATCTTTATTGAACATGGAGGCTGTCTGTAGTCACTGTGGCAGCAACACAGAATTATCTTTATTTTGATTAATATCTAATTTGTAGTCCAAGCCTGCATTGTCAGCAGAGTTTAAAATGAATGTTTAACGAAGGCAAAGAAAAAAAAGCAGCACTAACCCCAACAGAGATTCTGCTGTCAAGAGTTGTTCCACCGGCCCTCTAAAGTGTGAGTGACAGTTTTACCAAGGGCTAGGGATACAATGGGTATTTTACTTTTCACACAAATGGTGGTCAATTTTTAATGAGTTAGGATTCCTGCTCTTAATTTGCCGTGACATCCTTTCTCCCCAGCCAGGCCCCTGCAAACTCTCCAAATCTTATTCGCTTCGCCAGTGACCTGCAAGCTAAGCATTACCGTCCGGAAATAGACATGGATGCCCCTCCTCCCCATCCCTTCCCCCCACCCCACCCCACCTCCTTCAGCCCTATAAATTTCCCAAAAGTCTTATTGGAGGTGAAATGAGATCATTAAGGTCAGTGTGAGCTTGCATGGAAGTAAAGCACCTCGTGATGGAATGTTTAGTGTGTTGACTGGCTGTGGTAATAACTCTGGTTGGCGCACTCGGTTCCCTGCTTTTGACAGCTTTGGTGAAAATAATAGGCGGTTTGTTTCCCCTCAGATCACCTCTATACGATTGGGGACCTTCCACCTGCCCCTACAGGGGAATATGCTGAACCTCATTAAAAAGTTCCTCATGTGCAATCCTTTCCTCCTGCTGGTCCAAGCTGGGAAATCTCATATAATTACGGGGGGTGGGGGGGGGGGGGGGGGGGTATTATTGTGTAGATATTGGAGAAGTTATGGGAAATCGTGAAGACCGCTCAGTCTTATCAGGTGGATGTTTTCGAACGTCATGTGATCATACCTCCCTGGGGGAACCTGTCAATTGTCATCTCATTTCCTCTCATGAGTCCCCTGTGCTTTCACACATCTCACAAGTAAATGCAGTGCAGTCTGGATAACAAACATATGCATGAAAATGCAGGGGGAAAACATGAAAGGATCTGTTTGTTTATGCATATTAATTTATTTAAATTTGATGCAAAAATATATCTCAGGTTTGGTTATTTTTTTGAAAATATGCATTGAGACAACCCGCGGCAGAAAGCGCCTGCAGCATATGCCTTTCCTGGACAACATATAAGCAAAAAAAATGTTAAGAAAAGATACAAGGCCAGGAGAAGGAAGATGAGGTACCAGACAGCATCCACACTGCCCAGACATGTGAATATAAAACTAAAGACAAAGAGTTTCTCTGTGCTTGATCAATGGAGCTCATTATGATGGGGGACACTCTTAAGTAGGGGATTTGGGGAGATTTATGTAGAGAGTATGCGGACCATGTGTGAAATTTATTCTCAACACCTGGAAGAGCTTAATCTTGAGGGGAAAGTGTGGAAATTGAAGGAAAATAGCCAGTGTTCCTGCATCCGTCCTTTGAGGAAGCAGGAATTATGCAAAGCCAGCCCATGACTCCAAAGTGGTCACATGGCAAAAATGTCCATCAATGTTTTTAAACAGCCATGATAGCGGATTAATACCACGAATACCATCCCCCCCCACCCCCACCCCCACCCCCACCCCCACCCCTCACAGAAACGACTAAGCTGCTTTGTTATTCCGTGAGCGCCTCCTGAGGTTTCTGTGTCCACGTTTAAAATAAGAACCAGTGTGAGTTTAAACCTTCTAGGGTAGGCTTGGCTCTTCCTCAGCAGGTTACGGGATGTGGTGACTCAGTTGTTTGCTGAGATTAAAGAGCTTTGCTGCATCTCCTGCAGCGGTGTGCAGGTCTCTCATCATGCCTTTTGTTAGCCGCCATTCACCCAACTCTGTCAGCTACCGCCTCATTTGGCCTCTAACAACGGTCTGTCCATGGAGTCCAGACAGTTGGTTTACAATGATTTGTCCTTCTGCAGAGTATAAATATTTGACCGTGCCTGCCAAACATGCTATAAGGGGATAGCCTTGGAGCTGATGTGCTGGGATTTTTTTTTCAGCCTTTTTGAGCCAAAAAAAAAACCTCATGGCACTTTTATGTGCTCATTAACAATACAGTACACAATCAATGGCGTCGATTTTTCATCTCCCCACTCTGTTTATCTATTTGCCTAATTATTTTGGGCGAGTGACTGTTTTGCATTTGTGTGGATGCATATCATTTGTACACACTTGTCAATAGAAAACAGTTTGTTTTTGAAATATGATTTTGCTTTTTAGGGTTTGAAGTGATGTCAAGCGCTCGGACGCAAGAGTGTGTGTTTGCTCACAAAAAAATAAAGTGAGTCCAAAATAAAAAGCCCCCCATTGGAAGTCCGTATAACTACTCATTGTTACAAGATCACATTAAACACATACAGTCCAGGTCAAATGTACTCCCTCCCTGTCCCTTGTCAAGGGCTTTGTTGTGTTAGCTATGAAAGTGTTCTTAATTTTACAAGGATGATTCTCTTTTCATTACCACTTTGTAGTAATACAAATGCTGGGTAATGACATGATACTTTGCATTAAGTGGCAATTATTATTTTTAAATGTACATTGGATAAACACAGTGTATCCATAGTGCTAAAGGGATGTATTTAAGTGTTTTTTGGGAGCTACAGTAGGGTGAATTAAGAGTGGTTTCTATGTTTTGAGAATTATGGGAATCCTTTTAATGTCTCTCATGGAAGCATTCCGGAACTCAGCATGGTATTCCCCCCCCTCGCTCCCCACTGGAAATGGCGATGAAGTGTTTTTTAAGTGTGCATTGAATGATGCGCTTGTTGCATGTCTCCATCGGCACACACACACGCACACACATACACACACACACACAGAAACACACACAAACACACACACACACACACACACACACACCAGCCTGAGTGTGTGGCGATACAGTAGAATTCAGGACAAGTGTCCCATTGTGGGTGAACATAAACCCCATTGTGTTGCAGTGGGAGTCCTGGCAGTTTGTTCATTTCGCCGGGCTAAATGAACACTGCTGAAAACCGCCTGTCAGTGTGTCCACTGGGGGAGAGTTGCCTGCAGTTATAGATGTACTCCTATTCCTCATTAAGACTTGTTTCCTACGGAGGATCCAAATATAGCTTTTCAAAATCTGTGCAAGGTTGAAAAGTTCTCTCTGACCACTTTACTGCAGAAAGCAGATGCAATGTGAATGGGAGATTTTGGATGCTGGGAGGACATCAAACAGTGTCAAACCCATGGCGTTGTTTACTGACAGTAGCTCCAATTTCCCCTGATGGTATCATTGTTTGTGTTCAATAAACTTTTTCCTTCACTGTCACATTTATTGAGTTCCATTTCTTGCTGTGTGCTTTGATCTGACAGTTCTATTTGTAGAGATGTGACCATAATACATTTTATTCTTATCTCTTTAATATTCCTTCCTTGGTTAAATTAAATGGGTATTTTGCCAACTGAAATGTAGTTGCTTTTGGCCAAAGATTGCTTCTTTTCTCAAGTTTCGAGGCACTGTGATTCCTCGAATGCTGCAGTATTGCCTTAATAGCTGGACTTTAAAGCTTCAAACTCTAGTGACACAAAGCTCTTCCTCATTGCTCTCCCGTTTGGCTAATGGATTCTTTTCTCTCTCTTTTTTCTTGCAGGATATAGACCCGAGGGTCAACTGGATTTGATTCCTCTGTGGAAGAACCACAACAAATGGCTGCCCTTCCTGTGTCATCGGGGTGGAAAAGTGAACCGCTAATAGGAGGAGTCCTGATGAATAGAGTGGAGTGGAAGATATCGCCCCAGCCCGTGTTGTGAGATCAGTGGAACATACCACTCGCCATGCAGAGAGCCTTTTGAGTGTTTTGGCAGCCACGTGTCGGGCAGACCATTTATTTTGCCTTTGATCTTGCTTTGTTTCCCCTTACCCTGTTTCCCTCACTGGCCCTGCAATTGGATACATATCGCACTGCTGCCAGGTGCCAGCCGCCTTCCGCGTTGAGCTGAGCCACAGTCCTCACCGTCTGGTGCTGGTCTGGCACAGGTGGTGCCTGTGGTGGAGGAGGCATGTTGCCACAGCGACCCTGCCGACTACGGAGCGCGTGTAGGGCCATGAGGCCTCGGATGGGATTTGCGAGGGGCTCGGCGCCAGCCTTGCTGCTGTGGGTTTTGAGCTTTACTTTGCAGGCCCTTCTGGTGGCCGCACAGAAACTGGACGAGACGGACCCGGTGGTGACCACCGTCCACGGGAGGCTGCGGGGCTTCAAGAAAGAGCTCAACAACGAGATCCTCGGCCCCGTCATCCAATTTTTAGGCGTTCCCTACGCCGCTCCTCCCACGGGCGAGAGGCGCTTCCAGCCGCCTGAGCCCCCTCTCCCGTGGTCCGACATCCGGAATGCCACCCAGTTTGGCCCTGTGTGCCCCCAGAACATCCTGGAGGGCAGGCTCCCTGATGTCATGCTCCCTGTGTGGTTTACCAACAGCATAGAGGTGGTCTCCTCCTACGTTCAGGATCAGAGCGAAGACTGCTTGTTCATGAACATTTACGTGCCCACGGAGGATGGTGAGTTAAACGGCAGGGCAGACAAGAGGCTTTGACGAGGGGCTCACCACTCGTGATCTCTTTTGGTTTGGTTTGGAAACTCCTCCTGTCTGTGCTGAGTGTGAGAAGTGGCAAAAGAGCATGACCTCTGCATGTCTTACAAGCATGCCACTGCTTTCTCTGTGTGTGTATGAGTAATGTGTGTGTGTGTGTGTGTATGTGTGTGTCTGTCTCTCTGTCTGTCTGTGTTTCTGTTTATGTGTGTGTGTTTGTCTGAGGGTGTGGCTGTACATCTTGCTCCTAATTCCCCCTTCCTCTTCGCCATCCCCCTGTATACCACAGCACGTCCATCCAGGCGAATCCAGCTCCTCCTTTTCCCCTTTACTCCACTCCTGTCCACCAGTGACTCATCATTTCTTCATTGTGTGTGCAGGCACAAGGAAAATAGGTTCTTAAAACGGGGGATCTTATGTACAGTAATGATGATGATGATGATGATGATGATGATGATAACCATGGTGATGACCTAAGACAGCGAGAGCCTCTCTCTTGTTTAACTTCCTTTTTCCTCCTCCTCCTCCTCCTCCTCCTCACCCCCTCCTTTCAGTCAGATTGTGGTGTTGCATGCTCCTGTTGTCTATGATGGGGCTCCATGTTATTTTTTAGTCTTCTATTCATTTGCAGTAAAAAGAATATCCAAGGAATGTGCCAGAAAACCCGGCAAGAAAATATGTAGAAAAGGAGGTATGTATGCACTGAAAATGATCCACCGTAACAAGGATAAGAACACCCCCCCTCCTCCTCACACACACCTCCTCAGGAAAGGATTGGCCCTCAGAGGAAACCAAATGTGTGCCCTGAAGAGTCACCATGGATAGATTGACTACTTGAGAATCTCCTGTAATTGGTGACCTCTGTGGAGGGGTTAACATGGGGGAGATGGGCTGCAGAGGCTTGAATTAGATGGGCACAGGTTGAACCTGTGGAGACGAAGCTCAATTAAAAGAGATGCTATCTTGATTCCATTGGCTTAGGCTGGCCGTATTGATCATGGCTTCATCAAGATAATGTCAACACTCAGCCCTACTCACGTGCTTACACAGATACACGCTGTCTCCCTCTCCTTCTGTCTCTTTCTCTCATACTTACACACAGACACACAGAAATACCTTTGTCATTCTATCACTTTTTCTACTGTTCTATTGTTCTATTTTCTCTCTGTCAAACATTCCTTTTTTACTTTTACTCTCTTTGTCCCTCTTCTCTCTCTCTCTCTCTCTCTCTCTCTCTCTCTCTCTGTCTCTCTCCATTCCTGGCACACTGTGCCTGGCAGGTGTAGTCACAGTGCCCTTGATAAGGGATGTGTCGTTAATATGGCCCCTCTGCCAGGGGGTCCACTCATTAAACATTCCTGCCGGAGAACACTACATTTACACACAAGATCCCCTTCAACCTCTCTCTGCACAGTGCCAAAAAAGGCCCCAATCGCTCCTCTCTGACTCTCTACCTCATTACCCCATTGCCTCTTAGCCTAAATTCTCTCTCCTTAACTCTGGCCCTTTACCACCAGAGCCGCCTGCACCCTCTCTCTCTAACTGACCTAGCCGTCACCCGCCGGACAACGAATTATCCTGCCAGCAAACAGCCATAGTGTCTCTTTTCAAGCCTTGCTCTTTCCCCTTTGGTTAGCGAGGGAAGGTTCCGCTGTGTAGGAGTCTGTGTTCCACTCAGGGCACAGAAGAATGTTTCATTTTTTTTCAGATGAAGGGCGTGACACGCAAATTATGCTGTCACTGATGATGTGTCTATTTCAAGTGGTGCTGGAGACAACTAAAAAAAGGCTATGTGGTACAGCTAGCGTAGGCTATATGCAGTGACTGATACAATCTCTTTCTCATTCTCAAATCTTTTTCCCATCATCATCGCTTGAATGTGTAGCCCACTGTGGAAACTGTTGCAAACATGCTGTCATATCCACCACACTTCAAGTGGTGGTGAGCCTAGATTCTGCTGTAAGTTGCATAGATGTCTTTTGGGCTATAAATAATGTCTTTGTGCCACCTAAATATGAAGCTATCCGTAAAGGAGAAAGTGTTTCTACGTTTGGAGAGCTGCTGGCTTCATGCATGCGTAAAGCGTCCTGAAACCTCCACGCATTGGCATGCGGATACAGATCACAGCTCCTCAAGCTGCTGCCTGTCTTCACAGTTTAAATTTAGACTGGACTGGAGTTAAAAGACAAATATGGAGACGTTTCGTGGTACCTCAGTGAAACGCGACTTAAATGAACAATATGCCACGGAGCACCGGCATAGGGAGACACGTGTGATTGCAGGTGTTAGAAGTGACACAGAAATTACTTGTGGCTGTGTTGCTCTGCTGCAGTACTTCAGTTGCCTTGACTGAACTTCTGCAGGCAAATCATGGAGTAGCGGACGTTATGCAATTAATCTGAGGCATGTATGAGGGGCTGCTTTAAATAGCACAATGGCTTGAGGGAAATGGCACAGCCAAAAAAGATTGATATTCATGGAAAATAAAATGGAATTAATCTGACCCTAATCTTTTGCTGTTGTGTAGGATCTAATCATGACAAAGCCAGTGGCTTAACCAGGCAGCACAATTCTTTTTTTGTCAAAAATTGTTCAATGGGTTTTTTTGTGTTCGCCTGTTCAAGCTGATATAGCATGTATTTAAAATGTAATACTGTAAAGTTGGTAGCGTATTTACCAAAAGCAATGTTTCATATAACTGGTATTCAGTGTGTCAGCAGGTATTTAATTTTGCAGTTTGCAAAGCATTTTAAAAGTAAAAAAAACTCAGGGTAAAAAGCAGTTGTGGGCATGGTGCCGTGTAGGCTGGGTAAAAGGGCAGGGAAGTAGGAATGTGTAATGTGTAAATACAGGAAGCTTATGGACCTGGGTCACTTGGGGCCTCTAAAGTGTGATGTTTAATAGAAGCCCAGGAGGGATTGATTGGTGCATAGGCAAATAGGATTTTTAATTTCATGAGCTTTACTATGCTGTTTGTAGTCAGACGTGTCAAAATACTGAAATATTACATGGGGGTTGGTTGTCATTCTAATATTTGAAGCCTAAAACTGATCTGTTGATCAACAGCTTTCACATGTATTATAAAACAGAAATGTTTAAAATTATTCAAATAGAAGCAGTATACTGATCAATTATTGAGCTGCCAAGTTCAACACTTCAATATCTCAAGTGGCTGCCTGTTATTTTAGACTAAAGATGAGTTGCTGACAGCTGAACTGTACGTCTATTAAAGTTATTATTGCACCAGTGCTCGTCACGTGTCAAATAGTGTCAATGGGATGTGTCTCTTCCTTTTATAACTTTATATTTGGTTGGATGGATACCTTTTTAGCAGTAATTATGTCACTCTTCCTGATAAACTGCATGCTTAAACTGCCAATGGTGAGAACAGAAGAATAATGTACATTTTGGCAAAGCAAAATATAACATACTGCAAGTTCATGTAGTTCCTTCATAATGAGGGAATACAAAGTTTCTTGGTTTCTCCTTTAAAAGATGTTAAAATGAAAAATCAAAAAATCCTGTAACAGCCATATGAAAAGCAGTAATACAAACTGTCAGACATATTTAGTGAGACATGGCTGGTATGTTTAAAATATAGTGTTTACTTTTTTTTTTTTTTTCGGAGTGCGGCATATATTTGTTGCCCAGTTTTAGTAGTAGTAATGCACTCTGAGGTGCTCTGAGGTGC
Source organism: Sprattus sprattus (assembly GCF_963457725.1). Lineage (NCBI taxonomy): Eukaryota > Metazoa > Chordata > Actinopteri > Clupeiformes > Clupeidae > Sprattus > Sprattus sprattus. Next base: position 56,818,842 of record NC_137921.1, on the reverse strand, counting down.
GCTGGCTAACAAAGGCACAGTAGCTATTTAGGGTCGAACACCTTGGACAGTTGCAGTAAGAGAGCGATCTCATTTGCCATGTTGGAACCAAGTCCTAGAGCTAGTTTAAATATTATATCCAGGGGCACTATTTGGAGATGTCACATCAAATAATAAAAAGCCAAGACATGTCTGACATGGTTGTCGATAATGGAGCATGCTCTCACATTTCTCTCCCCCTCGTTCTCTCTCTCTATAATCATCAGTTCCTCTCTCCATCACTTCATTTCTCACTCTCCCTCCATCCATTGCTCCCACCCTCTCAATCTCTCACCCTTTCTCTGCATCTCTCTCATCCACTCCCCTCCTCATCTTTTTCCATCTCTCCATCTATCTTTCTCTCCCCCTCAATTTGTCGGCATTGTCCCAGTTTTTTGAATGGCTGAGTGGCTCCTGGGGGAGGTGCCAGGCCCGTGCTGGTTGCCTCACACCGAGGCAGGGATGGATTTTACAGCCCCACGAGTCCTTCATCTCCTGTCCTCTGCTTCTACCTCCTCCTCCTCCTCCTCCTCCTCCTCCTCCACCCCCTTCTCCTCCACTCCGGCTTTGCTCCGTCCCTGAGAGAGCTTATCTGTAAAACCTGGGCAAAAGTGCTTCTCATCTTGGCAGAGTGAGAGGGCAGAAGTGCCCATGGGTGAGCTGGGAGTGTGTTTTTCTGCTGTGTGGTGTCTGGTCATGTTCGGATGCAGACGGACCCTACTGTGGCATCGGGGTGGAGAGTGTTACACTGGCATGGTACTGGCTTGGGCATGATGGCGTCCTCTTGCTTGTTCACCTCCCATAGTCTTGCCAATGTAATTTCTCAGAAAATCAGGTGTAGAATAACCCTGTGGTAATTGTGGAAAAAGTGTTCTGAATGTTGTATGAAGAGAAGGTCGCCAAAGAGCTCTTTATAAAATGACAATGTTTCTATGGCACTGTATTGTCTGGTAGAGAAAAGACATCCGTCTTTAGTAGTCGGTTTCCTGCATATTGAAATGCACATAGACAGTTTGAGAGCTAGGGCTGTGAGTAGATGTATATTTCCATAATCTTCCCTCAGTGAAGAATTGAAGCCACTCTTCCTAACATATTTCTCCTGACCTTATTTCTAAATTTAAAATTTTTTGATTATGTGGACAGTGGACTGTTTTTGCGGTGTTTTGCCAGTTTGAGCTTCATTTGCCTAGTGCACTTACAGTAGCAATTAATAGTTAATGGCAATGTTACGCTAATACATAAATCAGTGTGATGTATCTGCTACAGTTTGTTGCCTGAAAAAGGCTAGTGGAATTTTGTATACATACAGTTGCAGTCTCTAATGTTCTCAGAAATATTGCATCATATGTTACAAGTTCTCATGCATATTTAAGATGTGTCATTTGAACCACAGGGTGATATTTACCAGTAACCGCACTTACAATGCCATTGTTATGACTTTGTTTACTTTAGTACTATGCACACTACATCACTAGTAAGTCTCCTTTCAAATAGGTCTGAATAATATAATTCATATGTAAAGTTTTTTTCTGTATTGTAATGAGGTCTTTTGAATTCATTGTGGATTGTCCCTTGAATTGAAAGCAGTGGGTACAATGAAGCTCCATTATCAGGGATTGTTGTTAATATGCAGACCTACACAGAAGCAGCCTGCAGTGCACTTCACATGAGATGTCCCTGTACCAAGCAAGGTAGTGCGGTGGTAGGATGATCATATGGTCCTGTGCAGTGTCAAAAACAACATGGCCTTTTGTTATTTTTCTCCTTGGCACTGAAAGCACTGCACTCATTGGCACTGCGGCGATGTCAGAGAGGCCTGGGCGAGGATGGCGCAGGAGACTCTCCGGGTGATAAAATGTTTGGACTGACTGGGCGGCTGGCAGCTGTGATGGATTCTGCTCAGCCAGAGCAGTGTAGTCTGGTTAAAGTGGCAGGCCACGCTCATAGCCGCGCTGTACTGTGCCTTATTAAACGCCCACTGGATGGCACAGTATGGATGCGGAGCCCGACAGTCTTCTTTGTAGCCGCCAGTTGCTCTCACAGACTCCTCACGGGCACCTCTGTGAAGAGACTGCATGAAAAGAAAAAACAAGAAAAAATTGTGTTTAAAAGAGTTTTTGTTTAAAACAAGCAACCATGCTGTGAATAGAATCTAGAATAAAACAGCTCCTATTCAAGGCTTATCATTGGGATAGAAAGGCATTTCCTGTTTTAAATGAGATTTTCAGCTGAGTGAATCCTCCATAGTTTTCAAAGAACACTGCTGTTTAGGTCGCTGCCCTGGCAGAACAATGATACAGACAGACAAATATACAGACCGATGTACAGACAAGTGTACAGATTTATGCTTTGAAACTGCAGTTAGATCAATTGGTGCAGTATTTATTTATCAAAGAACATACTCGTGATAATTTTTCCCTTGAATATCACTGGCATATGGTGATTTGTTGACAAATATATAGCAAAACGTTATGCAGGTGGTGGTGTAAAGGACCAATGCTTTATTCAAAATAATCATATTATTAATATTTCTTTTAATTTAATTTAAATGTAATGTAATTGTACTAAATTAGTTCCAAATTATTTGAATCTGTATTTTATCCTCCTATCATGATCTGGCACCTGAATCCAACATCGATATGCACACTGCCAGCTTGGTGTTGTCAGGAAAAAAATGTATTTTTTTCTCATATTTCACATTCTGACAATTTATTCTGTTATCGTTATTGTTATTTTATCCTGTGTACCAATTGTACTCATTTGGTCAGTCTGATTCTGAAACTCTTCAAAGGACTGCCAAGTAGCTTGAATTGCAGTGTGGTTTAAAAAGCCAAACGCTGGATTAAACAGACCGGCGCATGCTATGGTTGGCCATGTTCCCAGCTGAGCACAAAGCATTTTCTCATAAAGTAAATGACAACCGTTGAACCTGGAGCACGGGGAAAAAAAGAGCGGAATTGGAGCGACAAGCTGTTGCAGATGGCCGCACTGCTGGGGAATCTAAGTAAATGCAAGTTTAACCTTGAACTGACAATAGTAGAAGCACACTTGACCCAGTCTCTGTGGCTAATCAGCCAGCCTGCAGTCTGAGCTATACAGACGATACATCGGAAGGAGTGCATCACAGGTTTCAATGGGGAAAAATGACCACAAATGAACAATATGAATGATATTTTTTTCTGGTTATGTCACTGAAAAAAAACGTATGCCCATTTCACTCTAAAAAGAAGAACACTCTGTTATTGAGCGTTGTCTTTTAGCTGTACAACCAATCAACACTTGAAGATGTATCAGTGTTTTTTTTATTAGCACACAACCAATTTGAACACTGCCATTGGATATTTCTGGTGTAGTGTTTATTTAATTACTAGTTCCCCACCTTAAGTGGATGGGCTAGAGGTGCAGTATGACTTTTGAGGAAAAAAGGGGGGTAGGCAACAAATGACCAGACGCCATGGTTATAATCCCCCCTTTCTCCACAAAACCCTTTATTATTGGCCTGGAGTTAAGGCCAGTAATTAGATTCAGCGATGTTCGGAAGTGTGACTAATTGGAACTTAAGGCCTCTGCCAGTCAAAGGAATAGCCGGCCATTTGCTTACACAGACACACACTCAGCCCATCATGAGGCCAGACGTTCCCATGGAAAATCGTTGAGCTTTCTTTGTGTTGGCTGCCGCCACCTCGCCTGCAATAGACACCTCCTTACCTCTAATTAGATGGAGGCCATCAATAACTCATCTCTCCCATCATTAAACATATTGGCATGTGTGCAGCACCCCGACAATTCAATTGTGCTGTATCGCTTTGCTCACAGCAGCTTGGTCCTTTTCGCAGTACTGGACATTTAAACTGGAGTCATTCCGTTACTGAATAATCATATGTGGGAAGAGATGTAAATATCCTAAACACACTGCTTATGTAACCAAAAAGGTCTTAGTACTGTCAGTTAGTTTGTTTTAATGATCAGCAGAGTAGGCTGATCTGAACGATAGAACTCCAGCATGTCTATGGACCACCCACAAGCAGTGTTGCAGACTCAGAGCTTAAAGAGCATTCTTGGACGGCAGGTTTAAGTGGTGGTGTGCATCTCTGAGTGGTTCACCTTGACTGTAGATGAAAACTTTTGTACCTGCTGGCAGTCAGTCCTTGTGAGTGTCAGGACAGGGCTGGTGTCAGTTGATACCATAGAAGGCTGTATCTTTTTAAAATGTGTCTAGAAGGCATGTGCTTTACAGTGAAGTGAAAGGGTGTTGACACTAATGATCTTATGGCTAAAAATATACTGACGCAGTTTCAGTGAGATGTGGGTAAAGAGTAAGGGAGCTCCTCTACTGTTGTAATACCCACAAGCCGTCAATTGTTTATAGTTAATTCTTTCATATTCCCCTCAAGATCAATGCAAATTCCTGGTTTATAACCAGCCTCTATATCAAGAAGTGGTGCTTCGCGCGCAGTCAGAATTCTGTTACCCTCACCATTTCTCATTATTTCTTACCTATAAGCTGAATGTCTGAATAGTTATTCTCCTTTAAAGCTCTTTTTAATAAGAATTATGAGCACTTCATATGTTGGTGCCATTACACTTTGTGGATATGACACAAAGAGCTCTGTATGTTGCCTGAAGAATAAGCGTAGCACCTTTAGCAGGTGTATGTGTGTGTGTGTTTTGTATTTTGTGTGCAGATAGTGGCACCCTATTCCCCCAGCGCTCAACCCTTTGTTTCTTTCATTTCATGCACAAAAGAAAATAATGACACATTTCTGTCATGCTGCTGCTATACCCTCAGGTCCTTCAGCCAATCATTGAGTTTGATGTGGTCCAGGGAGAGGCAGGGCTGATAGAAGGAGGCACTCAGTGCCACCAGAGAACGCCCTTGACAGATTGTAGCTCCTGGCTCCTGCCAGCAAAGCAGCAGTGTCACCATTAATATTAATTCAATGAGGAGAAACTCTTATGAAACAACTAAGAGGAGTAAAGAAAACACATAGCTTGCAGAGTCTGATACAAATAGGACAAAGCCTAGAGATTTACTATTTATTATAAGTTATATCATGGACCTGCTTATACTGATTCCAACATTCCCTTCACCACACAAACATTGTGTATTTCTTGCACATGGTGTGATTTCGAAAGCTGATAGTTTCTGCTACTAGAAGCGTCCTCCCTAGCGCTTATAGTTTCCAGTTGAAAGGCAAACTTCAGAGTCCAGCTTGCATCCCACTGTGTCAGTCACGTGCACTTCTATTATTGAGTTACTGGATGCTTGGCCTTTTCATTTCTGTCTGAGCTTTCTTCATTTCCCCCCTTTTCCATTACTTTTTCTTTTTGGCCAACTTAGGATCTTCCTACTCAAAACTGCTTCGAGCTGGGATGCTGTTTCTTTTATGTTTGTGGGTGTTCAGTGCAGAGTCTCTATCTACTTGCCTCTTTATAGCTATGTGAGTACAAAGTAGAGGCACCATTTTTTGGCTTCTTTGAGTGTGTGTGTGTGTGTGTGTGTGTGTGTGTGTGTGTGTGTGTGTGTTTGTGTGTGTGTGTGTTTGTGTGTGTGTTACTAGATGCTTGTGAGGAATCTGAGCATAACTGGGCTAATATTAGACATAAATAATTCTATAAAGGAGAACTTCATACTATTCCTAGCAAGAGGAAGAGAGTGTGGTGGTGCAGTGGCATAGCTTGCATTGCACTGTGTATTTCCACCTGATGAAGTTTGAAACAGCTGGTGAAATTCAATGAAGGCTGATACAGCTGTAAAATAAATTCACATCTCAGTGGCTTTCAGTTGTAAAATAGCTGGATTTCATTCCCATACAATTTAATTAAAGTCTGTTCTGTGCTGTCTCAACCCCATTTAATACAGCTCGTAACTTTACCTCATAACATCTGATGACCCCAGTGTTTTCACAAGGAAAAAGCTCTAGTTTGCCATTACTTTGCCAGTTACTTCCCTGTGAATTAATTTATAAAGCAACACAAATCTAATCAAATATTTACATTTTGTATTTGTATTCCAGTATTTTTATTCCTGACAAATTAAGAAAGAAAGTGCTACACCAAAGGGCCATTCCGAACAGTTTTTTGCATGCTTCTTCTGTCTTCTTCTGCATTCCGCGGTCCTCCAGCTCGTGCCCCGGAAATCGTTCGAAGTGTGACAGCATAAAGGATGAGTCATTTCTTGCAGCAAGAAAACAGGAGGACAAATGAGGAGGGAGGGCCTTGTGTGTGTAGAAGTCTTTTTAGAGATCAGTTTTATGTGTGAGGTTACAGGGCGTGATGTGTCCTTTTGGAGCCTATAGAGTAGACAAAGATTTTAGATTGGGTCAGGTAGCCCAAGGTTTAAATCCCCCTCCAGTTTTTTTTCATAGGCTTTCTTCACATCTGTCAACCTACAATTTAAAATAAGATGTAGGCTAGCAGTTTATGAATGAAAACAAATGATCAGTTAAACCAAGAAAATCATCATTTAAATATGATCCAATATGCCACTTTTAACGAAACATTAAAGGCACCCAGTGCAACTTTATGTAAACATTCAATGAAAAATAAACATTCAATTTCTAGTCTTTTTTACACGTAGTAAGTTTCAATAACTCCATACCATTACATATCGTCATTCAAGGAGCAAAGATGAGACGTCGTTGTGTGGTGAGAACTGATAGAAAATCGTAAACAACAACAATCGCCGGTGGGGAGAGGCCATTTTTCCATTGACTGGAATCCTGCTGTATTTATTGTAGGTTACAAAAAATAAAGAAAATGCCAGCGATTGTTGTTGTTATCGATTTTCTATCAGTTCTCACCACACGACGACGTCTCATTTGTGCTCCTTGAATGTCGATATGTAATGGTATGGAGTTACTGAAACTTACTACGTGTAAAAAAGACTAGAAATTTAATGTTTATTTTTAAGCCTCGAAAGTTGCACTGGGTGCCTTTAATTACTTCAGTTGCCTACGGATCTTAAAAAACTATTAATTCATACCATGTCACGTGAACAGCAAAATATGCTTGATTCCTCCATCCTCCCTGCATTCTTTTCTTGTTTACTTCAGGGTTTTTTTTTATCAGAGGGAGGGGCTAGAATATTACGAAAGGAAAGCAGTGTAGCTACAGTCTAATACAATTCCTGGACTGCTGCTGCACAAAAAGCGACCGGCTGAATACAGCAATTGTCTACTTCTACAGTCATCCATGCTTGTTTTCAGCATGCAAGTGCACAAGGCTGGCCTCAACTTGCTAGCGCAACAGCCTGAGCTGTTAGGCTGAGCTGCCCTTAATTGCTTAAAAAAAAAATCTTAAACCCCATCTTAACTTGTTGACCTTGTGTGAGGCCTCCAGGACAGGTGAGTCTTTTGACGTTGTGAAAATGATTAACCAATGGGATTCCCAAAAAAATGACACGTTTGCATTATATCGCGTGCCTTAGGCCTATAATATGCTATCACAAGAATCAACCGTAGCTGACTATGTGACAGACGCTAACATTAGCTTGAAATAAATGAACGTTCACGTTAGCTTGCACTATGAAATCAGCTAGCGTGGGGGTAAGCTTATGTATAGCTTGAGCTGCTTGAACGTGCTTCTTTCACGTTGTGATGAATTTTCAATCAACAAGCTGATAGAAGTCGCCTTATTTTCGGTATGAGATGATGACGTGCTTACATTAAGTAATGCCTTCTCTAAAAGGAGTCTTCAGAGAGGGAGAGAGCGAGAGAGAAAGAGCTGAGGGAGGCAGCTACTGGAGTGCAACTTTGCAGAGCTGGATTCAGACAAAACGGCAGTTGAAGCAAGCATTTCCTACGTAATTATTATAATGTACAGTAGGCATATTTTGACAGAAGTATTTTTTGAAAGAAGGGTAATAACTAACTAAAAACGAATACATCAATCAATGACAAATGCACAGTAGGCTATATTCGGTCTGTGCATGTGTATTAGTCAATCTTTAACATAATGTAAAAGAGATTGCTTTTATGTAGGGGGCAAACCCCAAAAGCTCAGCTTCAGAGAGCATGGGAGAGCCTGGTGATCAGGTACTTCTAATAGCTATTGTAAAGTATGGTATGGTAAGGCCATGATCATAGATTTAGCTCATCTAATTCCTGGTCAGCTGGGTACACTAGTGTTCAGTTGTCTTAGTGCATTTTTTTTGCATTTGAAATAGTAGTTCTACCATGCCCAAGTAATTTTGAATGGAAGGTTGGTACTGGTATTCTTAATTCAGATTCTAATACAATCTAAGATAAGGCCCAACCACAAGGCTCTAGACCAGAGAGTGATGGAGAGCCTGCTGAGCCTACAATGTAAACTCATTATCACCTGAGTGTTTGGTTTGGTTTGAATACTTTCTGTTGTCTATAACAAGTGGTTACAAGAAGGGTCATTGTGCCATTTTAAAATGGTGTGATCACCGACCAGGAACACATCTTTTACAGTCATATTGATAGATGGTAGTGTTCAAGACACAAAATCATATTGCTACTCAAACTAGTTTACAAGAAACTATATCTACAAAAATGTGTTAACTTAAATTAACAGTGTATAGTTTAAAACAATTTAAAACGTCTGTCGATACCCCTATTTTTCAGTGTATAGATTTGCCCTGGAATTAAGGCAAGGCACAATTTTTTATATAGCACATTTTCGTACTAGGGCAATTCAAAGTGCCGGCTACACATTCTCACAAAGACACAAAATCATATTGCTACTCAAACTAGTTTACAAGAAACTATATCTACAAAAATGTGTTAACTTAAATTAACAGTGTATAGTTTAAAACAATTTAAAACGTCTGTCGATACCCCTATTTTTCAGTGTATAGATTTGCCCTGGAATTAAGGCAAGGCACAATTTTTTATATAGCACATTTTCGTACTAGGGCAATTCAAAGTGCTTCACATGCAAAAATGAAAAATGAATAAAATAGGAAAGCGCATTTATACTCTAAAAGTGTACGTTAAAAAATAGCACAAAGTTAGAGTTTGGAAAAAATTAAGGGTGAAATTTGAGGTGTGTGAATTTAAGTTAATGCATAGCAGCAACCAATACTTTCTGTCATTATAAAACTTTAGACAAATATAAGGGACAACATAAAAAAAATCACTTCTTGGAGAATGAAGCCATTGGGTTCTTCTATGAGGAGGGGACCCACTTTCTCTGAGTTAAGTTACCCCCAAGGTGTTCTCATCTGACACAAAGGAGGCAGACCGAGCAAAGATGGAAGAATCTGTGTCTGGTAGCACAACAGATACACTAGTATCACTAGTATACCACAGAACATTCTATACAAAATCTAATGTTCAAGCTCAATATACAATGATGTCTTTGTTGTCACTCAAAGCTTTTTTTTAGGACTCTGTTTCATTACATTTAATGCCTTAAACAAGGCTGCAAAACATTGTGCTTTTTAGTTTTCTGGCCTACCCATGTCCTAAATATCTATCAATATTTCATTCTTACTTAATTATTTTTTTAAAACAACCCCACCCCATCAACAGTAACAGCAAATCTTCTGGTGTCCAGGCAGAATCAACATTTCTTTCAAATGAGACAAGGGAAGGGAATAAAACATGCTCATGAATACAATGCACTCATGAATAAAACACAATAATGCCCAAGTTAAAGAATATCTAAGCAGTGTGGTGGTACAAACAAAATAACTCTACAGTTACTCTACAGCTATAGATGTTAGATATACATACCAGCATATTCAAGATTTTCTTCAGGGCATTGGAAATTAATTCGGTTCAGGTGAATGTGGAGCTTTTTTCCCCTCATTCACAAGTGAGGCAGGGCCATAACCAGGGTTTAAAATGAGTGAGGTCCCGAGCCAGGTGAGAATTTTTGCCCAATTACACATCAACTGCAAACTTGTCTGCATATAAACCCATTGTCAGAAAGACATGTAATCATAAAGAAAGTATTGTACGTGAGATTAACATCTTTTGTGTGTGAGGTGTGTAGGCTATGCCTACAGTTGCTGGCTCACCTTTCTCTGTTGTGTTTGTTCTCTGTGGGGTTGGATATTGTTAAATGATACCTTATTATCAATGTGTTGATAGTTGATAGTTAGGGGCGGAGTATGAATGCAGCCTATTTATGCACCAATACTTAATAGTTTACATATTAATATGCATTGCTACATGACTAGTAATACGTAAGAAGATCATAGCCATAAGTACATCTCTACAACATTGAAATTAAAAGGCGTAGAGTATGAGCCACAGTAATAAAGGAAAGGGTATTCTATTTGATTGCCAGCTAGTCAATTTTTCATATTGTATTTAAGCTAATTGTTCTTGATACGGGCTGCTTATTTACTAATTAGGCTACGTTGTGTGAATTGTTAATTAGCACACTAAAATGAATAAAAACATCATTATGGCCGGTCCAGCTAATTCTCTAAACTGAATTAGACATGCAAACACATGAACATTTTTCATTCAGTTTTATTCAAAAGAAATGCCAGCGGTCTGGACCCCTGTGACCTTATAGCTGGTTACGGCCATGGGAAGGAAATTCCTACAAGTCATGGGGTTAATGGGGGACAAATTTGCAACACTTCAATAACAATACTGGCGCATTTCATGCTGAATTCCTGTCTGTATAGTAGCAGTGTTTCAGTGCAAGACTGTGGATTTTTTTATTTATTTATTTATTTTTTAAAGGAAGAAAGAAAAAGGAGATAAATGACGCCTTCTTTATGCCCTGTGTTTATTTCTTAAAGATTTATGACTGGGTGATATGAAACCGTATGGTGCGCTAGACTGGAATAGCTGGGAGCGATTCAGCTACTAAAACTGTCATGTCCTTTAACTGTTAGCTCTGATTAACCAGTGTGGTGGCATTTGGGAATGTGCAGGACGAGCTCCACTAATTCCCGACCTCCTCCCTCATAAAAAAGGCAGGAGAGAGAAAGTGAAAAAAATGGCCTGGAAATTAGGTCAGGCCCTTGACACCATCAGTCTACTTCTGTCCTTGCTTTATGAAATATAGCTGTGGCTCCTCGGTGAATGGCGGTATTTTCTGAACCTATCATTTAAATAATTGCAATGAGTTATTGGCCATGACTCTTAATGTGTTCCGTGTCACTGTGCCTGCCTTTGTTCCCTCTGTTAAAGCACTTGCCTTATCAAGCCTCGGCCGTAGAGGCCCATGTTTAATTGTATTCTCTCCTCTTTGTTTGGATTCTTGAGGAGCCTTTTCACAGGGGAGGCGGGTTAATTGGTATTTTGCCTGATAAAGGTGACGTGTAAAGAGTAGCAGTCTTCTGTCTGACTGCTGCTGAGGCTGTCTACTGAGGCTCATGCCCGAGCCAGGCTCATTTGGGGATGCTGTGGTGCGGCGATAGCTTTTCATGTATCGCCCCCCCCCCCCCCCCCCCCCCCCAGAAGACCCTTATCACCCCCCCCCCCCCTTCCCAGAAGACCCTTCTCCATATGTACTATGTCTGAATGGAGAGGTGTCAGGAGAGACTCTTGTCTTACTTTACTCATTTATCCTGTGTTCAAGCACTTACAGAGCAAGTGAGTGAGAGACAGACAGACTGAGGGAGGGAGGGGGGAAACCCAAACAGCTTGCAACTCCATTCTGCTGTAAATCAAAGGCAAGTTGTTGCAATGCTTAGCTATTTTACCTCAAAGGCTCTCAATGCCGGTCAGGTAAAAGACACTTTAGATAACACAGCCGGTTTCATTTATTACCATTTATTATTATCATTTGTATTTACTTACCTTTCTTTCCAGAGTCTGCCACATAACCCCTCTCTTTCTTATGCCAATCAACCAATCACAAGGCTTCATCTGGCCCAGTCATAGCTAATTTGACAGTGTGGAGAGGGGTGTGAGATCACATCATTAAAATACCACTGTTGAAGAGTTGTTAATTGATGCCATCTCCCGATCACACTCTTTTCTAACTCTTTTCCACTTGGCAGAAAGGTGGACTATTTGAAGCCTAATGATGATTTGACTGACTTAATAAGGGAGTAGTAGTGCCCTTCTGCCATTAAGAGGAAATATGTTTTTGACACAATAAAAGGGGGCGGCCATAAATCATGCAGCCTTGACTAATTATGCTCAGGGAGATAGGGGGACATGATGAATGGCAGGAGAGACCTTTTGAAGGACAGCACGCCAGAAGGAGAAATGAAAAGCGGCCGACACTCATGTGTCAGACAAAATGGAGAGAAAGAGAGATATTGAGAGAGAGAGAGAGAGAGAGAGAGAGAGAGAGAGAGAGGGAATAAGGTGGTGTTGAACTATCAGAAGTCTCCTTGCCGCTCCAGATTCCCTACCCTCTTCTGGCTGTGATATGCTGAAATCATAATGGATCTCTTAGTGGTCTGTCTGTAAAATCATTGGCACTCATTGGCTCCTCATACCCCCAATTGTGTTCTGCTACATTGGCTAATTGAGATAGCTTTAAATCAGACCGATTATTCTTGTGTTGCAGCCGTGCCAGTTTTGGATTATCTGATTTTACTAATGTAAAATTCATTTATGTGTCTGACTAGTATGTATATTTCTACATTGGATTTGCTGTGGGATAATTTATTTTGTACAGGACATTTCAAGGACGTACTTTACTAACAGATCATGATTATTAGTAAAAAAGGTCAAAGGTAGACTGCAAATACATCTAAGAACTACTGTTTCATATCAACAAGTGTTAATACTATTTTTATCAAAATGCACTATTCAGAATTATATATAATCATTATGTAAATATATCACTAAGATTCACACCAGGACCTGTAATATAAAGCAGCTTATTTTGTGGCATGCAGAAAGTGCCTCGAGACGTGTGTGATTTCTAGGCTGGATCCGACTCTGGGATGATAAGATGCCTGTTTGTCCAGCTGGCGTGCAGTCTCTGGGGCAGCGCATTGGGAGGTGGCATGGCAGTGGGGGGAGCCAGGGCAGCGATTCCCGAGGATGTTTGGTATTTAAGTCTTTGAGAGGAGAATAAAGGGAGATTGATGTTTTGATGGATAGTCATTGACTCTTAACCTTTTCCCCCGCATTTCACCGTGGCATGCCGATGTCGGTTGGGGAGGGAAATTTGCAAAGCTATTACCTCAGTGTCTTTCTAAATCACATGCCTCCGCGCTGAGATGACTCCCATAATACCTGCCATTTACTGGCCAAATTATCTATTATATTCCTGCCTCATCTTTAGTGCATTTTGTCCTTGCTGTGTGTGTGTGTGTGTACTGGCATTGTGAGGGAATCAGGTAGAGGGGTAGAGAGGCGTATTCCTGGTCAAGCAACTTCACACATCTCATGCAGCAGTTTTAGCAGAAGACCTTTAATAAATGTTCTATGAATTGTAGTTGTATAGTTACTTTAACCAGTAGACACAAGATCACTTTTTCAAATTAATTCAGACAATAAGCTCAAATCATTTGTATCTTGCTTCGGGGTTTTTCATAGAGAATATTTGTTATTTTTGACAAGAGTATGCGAGACTCAGCAATTTTAATGTTAGTTTTCTGGATGCTAAGGAAATATGGAAATAGGGTGCTGGGGTAATTGAATTAGAGGAGAAACGTTCTATAGAGAAAATATCTCTTTTTAATGCAAATGAGCAAATTGGAGTATTGGTTTGTTGTTGCCAATCCCTTTTTCATCCATTCAATTAAAATAAATAATTTTTCACCCAGACCTCAAATGCCACTGTCATTTTTCATCTAAAAAATGCTGTAGGTGTCTGCGTGGTGAACACACTGACACTAATACAGTAGAGCGGCCTCAGAAAAGGGAAGGGGTGGGGTGGCAATAAATGGAGAGGAATGTACAGTGAACTCAGGGTTAGGGCTGTAGACAAGTTCTCTCCGTATACATCCACATTAGGGCACATGAGTTCAAGCTGTGGGAAGCTGTAGACGTTGACAAACCATGATCAGTTAATAAAAACATCTCTGGAACATTATGTTTAGCTTCAGCTGCTAATGTTGTATTTCTGGACGTATCAACGAGTAAGTGCATGGACAACATTAACTGAATTGAGCATATTTGTCATGTGTTATAAATATATAACGGTAGCACTGTGACTAGCAGAGCTGTGATTTATCTTAGCAGTTGCTAGGTCCTTGTTTCTAGGTTGAATCACTAATGATATTAGCTGTGCGTAGCCTAAAAAGGTAATTGGCAAACTTGACAAGTGACAAAGGAGACCGAGTTAGTCAGGAAGTGCTGACAATTACCAGCTCAGATCGCTAAGCAACCAAGGTAAAATGTCAGATGTCTGCCATTGCAAAAGTAACGCAATCTCAGTTCTCAAGATATGTTATTCTTGCTACTTTTTCAGCACATCTATATCCTTAGGTGGCTAGTCTATTGTTTTAAGGTTCCCTGCTTTTCTTGTTTAAACTAAGGTGTACGGCGTACGATTTTCTACACATTTTTGGCATGATGTGTAATTTTTGGTCATTATGGGGATATCTTCTTCAGTGTCACCTTGCACATTGATACGTGCAGCATAGGCTCATTTCTCTGTTGCTCAGGGAGATGGTAGCGATTAAACTCTCATTGAACATCGTCATTTACAGCAACCACACCAGTAATGAGGATGATTGCCTTTCTTAATTCATGTGTGACATTTTATAATTGCATAATTGCATTTCGTTCATCCTGTGTGACAGCACTGCATGAGTGAGGACACTCACCCTCCTTCTCCTCAAAACTATGTCAGTCAACGTGTTTAGCAGGTTTCCACGTGTTGGCATGTACTTGTCCAGACATAAGGCAACTCATTTCTGGCTACTTAAAGTGGTTAGAACAGTGGTGAGTGCGTTCGCATCCTCCTTTGACAAGCAGAGACTTACTATGAAGAACGTGTTGGCACATTGACGCTACGGTGAAGTAGGGGGGTGTGGTAGGGGATACTGTGGTGCAGTATAATAGGTGACGATATCCAGCAGGTTGTAGATGAAGATGGCATATTGATCTAGAGTCTGTTCAATTCTCAGAAGAATCACTTCTTCAAATCGTATGCTTTAATCATGTTGATGATTGGCAAAATGGTGTGACAGGGACGGGAGTACAGCACATACTGTATGTGCAGAAGGCATTTAAGTTGCTTTTACACTGACATCTACCATCTTGAATGACGAAAGCCCAAGTCATAGGAACCATGCCAGGAACTAATGCAGTTGACACTTGCCAAACCCCAGCAGTAAGTCAGCAAGGTATAACCTAAAAGCACTAAGCAGGTTGTTTAGATTTTTTTTTTTTTAAAGGGTTGTTGAGGAGAGGGGGTGTGCTTTGAGGTTGGGGGTGGTTCAATCTGGCTCTGTCCGTGGGTGCCAAATGAAGATGCTGCGGTTAAGAGCGGAGAGGAGGTAGAGGAAGAGGAGGCAGTATAGCCGTATGGAAAGTAAGACGTTACGGCCGCTGGCCATGTCCCCTACTGTTGCTGCAAATCATGGGCTTTAATTGGAACATGTGAACGAAAATACGGTGAAACAATAGCCCTAGACATTTACAAGGTAGTCCGACTGCGCTCAGGAAGGTTGCGGGAGCTCTCTGTTTAATTTGTTGGCCTTTACGAGTGCTGCAGAGTTCCTCTCCTCTTCCTCCCCTCCAGATGGTACTTCCTAAGCAGGCTGGACTGCTGGCTGGAGGCTTTATTGGTATCTGCATGGTATTGATTAACTGACAGTGTGAAGTGTGCTGCTCTGCCCTCCCTGTAAGGTTCTCTATTATAGTTCTGATTACTGTAATACTTTGGTGACTAATGCGTTCCACATACAGTCATCCATTTTTTTTGTCGTTGTTCTGCAACAGGTAACACTACAGAGATGGCAACAATGGATTTATTAATGGTGCTGAACAGGCTGAATACACATTGATTATAGTACAGGAGTACCCAAAGCAGTTTGGATCCTTTTTGATGAACATTCAGTAGTGTGGTTCTGAGCCATGGTCTCATATCAGTTTGAATGCTTTGATTTAGTCTTTTGTAATGTGTCTAGGAACCTCACCAACATCTGCATTAATGATCAATTTCCCTACTGGAGCAAAATGACATGTTTTGTAGTATCAGATTCAAATATGTTGAACTATTCTCATTTGAAAAAAGAAAATGAATGCCTATTAAGGACTAGAAGCATTTGCCTCTAGGCCAACTATACTCATACCTGACGTAATCCTTTGCCACGTCTAGGGAGTTTACTGAAAAACAGAATGACTTAAATGCCCTCACTCATGATCTAACAGTGTGCAGCCCTCTGATGCTTCAGGGTCTTTAGACATTATTAGCATAGGGTATTGAGCTTTTGAGAATATATGAGACCCATGGTTTAAATTTAGAACCAGTTTTTTATCTCCTCTGTTTAATTAGGTACGGTGGAGACTAATTGTTAATGGCATGGTCGTTATTGCTCTGGGTCTCTTTTTGATTCTAAATGGAACAGGCTGCTTTTGTGAGGTATAATTAGGGTTTATAGAATTACTCAAACCCAGCGCTTTTCTGTGGCAGTCCTCACCATTTTACCAGCCGCTTTTCCGAAAGCAATTAGCAGATGTCCGGCTTTTATTCCTCAAAGCACTGGTGAGGTCTTCTTTTGCTACTGTGTGGAAACTATATCTCTTTGTATTTCCTCACTCAGATCACTGGATTAACAAAGGAGCCCAACCGTCTTTTGTGACCTCAGCTGCTCTCATCTTCATATACACAGACGGCCCATGCATTTTACATTTATTTGTTCTAACAATTCATCATGTCTTTGTGGAGCAAACAAGTAGTCCATGTTTTAAATCAAGCATTTTGCACAAGCCCCTTTATTTTTGGCCTTTTGTAGTATCTTCCTTTGACACATTTAAATCCCTTTGACACTATCACTATTTGATTGGGTAAGATGTATGCCAAAATTACTATTTTAGAAAGTCCTTTAAGCAAACCTCCATTATTCAGGCAAGTGGAAATGTACTAAAATCGTCTAAGACTCACAAACAGAATTTTGAGAAATTGAACCATAGTAGACCTGAAAAAAATGAAAGTGAAGACATTTTTTGGTCTATCATCTCTCTTGAAATATAGGTTTTGTTTTATGGGCCAGTACAGAAAAAGTCCTGGCTGAAAATGTCTTGTACTCTGAATTCACTACCTCAAGGGGAAACTCCAGCAACCCACTGCAACTATGTACTGCACATCCCAATCATGTAGCACATAAGGCATACTCCAGCTCATATTCTCCCTGGATACCCCCTCTCAGGCTGCTTGCACATTGAACTCTCACATACCTTCCTCTCAGGCCTCTTTGATGTAGTATGAGCTCTGTTATTTTAAATCAACTTCCGCACGCTGCAATGGACTTAAAAAAAAAAAAAAGTAGCCTGCGATAACACATCAAGATTTGCCTTCACTGTGCTATTTCCCCCTCATCCTTTGGAGTGCTACCAAGATGCCAGAGGATGAATCTTGCGGAGGTGTGCTTAGCTGTGTGTAGCCATCTTTGGCTCATGCTCAGAGGAGTGAATATCATAGGCTGACCTGAGTGTGGGAGCCATCAAGCAGCATATCCCCTTAATCCACCTGCAGCATGGTGTGAAATGCCTCCGTCCTGCTTCCTCCTGTGACTGCTGAAGCTAACCCAACCGGGGTATAGTAGTTCCTGCCGACATCTCCCAATTCTCCTACATTCCTTATTTATGCATTTAGTTGATCTTTTGAAGGCATGGTCTCTTGTAGCCTTCAGAGTTGCCTTTGATGTTCCACACCATCCCAACGCCATAATCCTGTCATTGCCACCAAATTGGCCATTTTCACTGTTTTGTGACATGCTGGCCTTTGTACTGCCACTGTTGTTTTTTTAGGAGATGTATCAATAACAGTGTGGCTGCTTTGTTATTTTTTCTGTCTTGGCCATTCATGCAAGAGATCTCCTTTAGGGTCTAGTAGGTTGCTCAACATAACATGGCATTTTAAATTTTATGCAGATGAAAGCAATACTCCACAAGAAAGGAAAACAACTGCAAAGCGGGGGCAAGAGAACCTCTTGACAAGCTATGTTTATTAATTCAGTTTGTCACAAATATTTTGTCATGTGAAATAAATAGTAAATTACGAGCCACCTACAACTTGACAACCACATTGTACATGCATTGGAATCTACAACAACCCCTACGGGGCTATTTCCAACAAGTGTGTACTGACTCATAACTCCATGCCCATCTCGCAGTGTGTTCTGTTTAACATGATTCAGGGCACTTTGCATGCCAAGGCAGAATGTGTTTTGATGTTTTGGCCGAATGCTGCTGTTTTTCAGAAGCCAATTTCCGTCACTTTAGAAATTTGGATGGCTGATACAATATAAGTGTTTCATGAGAATAAACAGTTCCTCTGGTCCTCTGGTGTCCATAGTGTCAGAGAAAAGACCACACTCTGATTCAGCTCTCAATTAAGAAAAATAATGGACAAAACCGGCACAAAAGTTACCTAAATTCAACTGTAAAGTGCTGTTTGATTAATAGTCAGACATAAAAATGTACACATACCTGTTTTGCACAATATCTGCTGTAGGTATTGGCATGTTGAAGGACTTCTTAATGTCTGAACTATCTAAACGTAATTATTTTATATGTGTTAAGTAATATAATGATCTGTGATCTTATCATCTGTTCATCTTCATTTTCCCTGTCTTTGTTGGGTAACAAGGACATTTTGGGTCTGAGGTGACCAAGTTCTGCTTCTGCAGTCACATTAACGCAACGCTTAACTCAAATTGATCACATGCCTTGAAATCCTCCCTGGAGAGTCTCTCTCTGTCATCGTTTTTCAGTTGTCACTTCTTTTAATTGACATAATTAATTTGTTTATTGATGGACTTCCCTGCCTGGGAGGATCTTAACTTTAAGAAGAAAAACATTTTTAGTCCCTTAATGAAGCAATTGTAGGAATGATTGTTACTTCACAAGTAGTTTGTGTGAAACTAATGGCTTTTTTGGGCAATAATTAATTGATTCCAACAAACCTGAATACGCAGGCTTTTAATTAAATCTGACAGAGGAAAACAGGTTCCCCTCAGAAATGCTTTACAGTAAAGGGAAATGGCTTGATGAATGATATACCCTGTCAGAAAGGGGTGTTGGGGAGGGCCGTAGCTGTGGATCTGCTGTGGTGGTAGGTGTGTGCACCCTGTATTTATCATCTTGTTAGGATGGAGTGATATTTTTCCCCTCCTACCTGAAGTGGGGGTCTGAGCCATGAAGCATGCCCAGCCATGAGGAGGTGCCCTCCCCCCTCCCTGATTACTCCTCCATTGTGTAAAGAGCAGCCATCTTCCCCATGAGAGGCAACCGAGGAGATAATCCAGGAAGACAGAGCACGGCGTAGCTCCATCTGGTTCGTGCTCATATGACGTTCTGTAATGGGTAGCATCAGGGCACAAAACACTCAATCCATTATATATTTTCGCCATTGCATGGCTGAGCAGTCTGAGCTTTACATTTGCATGTCGGCATTTAGCAGATTCATTTATATTTGAAGAGATTTGTATGCTTGTGCTAAGAAGGAACATATTTCCCCAGCATGTGGTCTCTTAAGGAGCCGAATCCGGATATCATAGAAGGAGTTTGAAGACGTTTCTGGAGATCTGCTTTGAGAATTGATAGGCGAACGAAAAGGCAAAGATCACTACAGTGCATGCACCTGGTTTTTAGCACCCGACATTCTGGTTATAAGTCGGGGTCTAAGACAAACCATACAAAGTCGTCCTCGGATTTAGGTGCTTTTATTATTGGTGATCTCAAAGTAGCTCTGACTAGATAAAGAATGGAAAGGGTGAGAACACACCGAAGGAGAGAAGTCTCCACTGCTGACGAGCTCTGGTGACGATCCTCAGTGTGAGCAGACCATAAGCCTCAAAGTGAGGGACTGCCCACTGCTTGACAGACATGGAATGGTCCAGATGCTGACATCAGTGTTCCACCTGAGCTGACGGATTGCTTGTTGATCCGCTGACTTTCAGGCGAAACTCATGACGCACATCTTTTTTTCAAAGACGCCCTGCAGATGAGGTCCATGAGAACAAAGAGCTTGTTCAACTCCTGTGGGAAGATGTGGAGAGGACTTTTTTTTTCTATCCCATGTCCTCATTGTTTTTGTAGAATTCACTTCTCTCATATTCGGTCCCATTCGGGAGGGGAAACATGAAAGTGCAGCCACATGCAATAAGGATCTTCCCTCCCTCACAGTGAAACTGGCATGCTGGCGGGAAATGAGGGGGTCACCTTCAAGAGCCTCAGCCAGCTCAATCCTATCAGAGGGATGCATTTAAGCATTTGATTGTGCTCCCACATCTGCTGCTCCACTTTGGTTGACCAGTCCAGATTTGTTTCAGGATGTGTGACACACATGAATTTGAAAATATGATCCGTAAGAACAGATATTGTTTTAAATATCATATCTCAAACGCCTTTTGTTAGTGGGGCAGTGGATTAGATACAAATATGAGTTAAGTTTATAGTCTGTGTCTGTGACTGTCAAGTCAGGATGAAGAACATCTATACATGTGGCAGTGCAGTTAGTCACGGACATTTCTGAACTGGCACAGATCTGTATAGATCATATTTGCTCTATAGGGGAGTCAAATCTTGTGTTGAATGTCTTAAGTCTAGGTCAGGAAAACACTTACTATTAGAGAAAACTGACGGTTGTTTGGTAAATGGTGTAGGTGTGAGTTGAAACTCTGTGGTCTGAATATGTCAGCTTCCTTTTCCCATTTCAGATTGATTTGACCTGTCGCTTAGCTGCTTGTCAGGATATTACTAGGCGCTTGTGACTTTTTAATGTTAGGAAATAGAGCTCTTGCAGTTTTAGAAAATGTGTGACACCACTCCAGTCCTTTATATTTAATGTCTGGAATTATATTGCTTCATTCCTCTCCCACTAATTGCATACATTGTATTTTAGAACATTGCCAATAGAACCTGAGTCAAATCTGCTCATGATCCCAGAACTGTGTTGCTAAAATGCAATTGAATGGGAAAATGGGAAAGTTACCAATAGCAACAATACTATTTACAAGCTTCTTCCATTATTCATAATAAGGAGTCAGTACCAGCTCTTTGTAAACTAGTGTTGTACAAAGTACCTCTCTGTTTCCTTGTCAGTTCCAAGGAGAGGATCTGGTGTGTAAGTAAGCCACTGTATGTTTGTTTAAGCAGAGCGTGAATTTTGAAAAACACAGACTTTGCTGTCATAAAATGTATGGCTCACATAGAGATCGGAGATGTAACAACTCTTCATCCAAGACCACTGATCTCCCTCAGTGTGCCATCCGAACCAACCCACCCCATGCGTCTGTGTGGGTCATGCCCGGCACAGACTGTGCGTCCCCATTGAGGAGCCAGAGTGCCAGGGAGACACATTCCCATGCATGTCACGTCTAGGGCCATTGCTGCGGCGATTTAGTCGGTGCTCTGTTGCCATGGTGACAGAGTTGGGGGTCAGGCCCTGGGCCCTCATTACAAAGTTTTAGCATATGCGCATCTCCCCTAGAGTGACAATGAGATGTCTAACTGTGGCCAGTGTGGGGTGGCAAGGATCCTCAGTGGTCAAGCCTTACCACCTGTACTTTTTGATCTCCATTTTTGTACTTTTTCTTTTAACCACCATGTCCCTTTGCTGGTACCGACCTCTGTTGGGTTGAATGCTCATTTTATTACTAAGTTAACTATGGACACATATCTGTTTTTTTATACTTGGTGCTGTTGGCATTGCTGTAATTCTGTGGATTGTTTGGGAATTACATTAAGTGAATTATAATTTTTATAATTGCCTGATCACAGACTTTCAGTTTCGGGTGGCTGTGTGGCAATTTGAAAAGCAGAATGTCATTAAAAGACTCACTTACAATGTTTAATAGTGTAGATGAATCCTTAATATACTTCTTATTAAGCGAGGTGTGTGCTGTAATCCATTCTTATTGAGGGCTCTTTCCTTTTCTTCTGTCTGGGAGCGCTAGCTGAGAGAGACGCTGGCAGACAGATTAGCATTTAATGGGAATTTCAGGCTCATTTTGAGTTGATATCTCTTGTCTTTGGTCCTGCTCGTGAGGGGATTGGGCTTAATGAAAGCTGAGACGCGGCGTAATGGATGTCTTAGCATACAATCTCCAGATTTGGATGCAGGAATGTACTCCTTCCCCCCACTTCCCTTGCCAAGTCCTCCTCTATTGCATATCAGAGCTTAATTAAGAGAGAGATGCAGCTCTATGCCCCCTTGTCCCAGATGCAGTGTTTCTAGAGAGTTCTCTCAGAAGGCTGTGTTTTACATGACGGATTGCAAAAGAGCAGGGAGTGAAATGTGTGAGGCATCTGTCACAAGATGGGGACAGTGGATGACAGGGGGAATTAAACCAACAGCAGATTTTCAGTGCATGCAATGATTTGGTGGTTAAGTCAAATTCATTATGAATTATGTCGTGTTATGTTAAATACAAGTAGATTATGTAGGTTTTGGGTTGGCGGTGGTGGCTCTGTGACATTGAAAATCAACAAAAATCGCATAATTCTATTCATATTCTATTCATATTCTATTCTCCATCCCTATCTGGAGCAACCCTACTTATGCTGTGGTTTGCAACTGTCTTTGATTCAACCTACTAGTGGAAAAATAATTATACATACAAGCCGCCCCTATGTACAAACTCCAGACTCTGTAATTCCAGCGGGAGGCCTTTCAAATTAAGTTGCCCAAGACTACAGAAGTGTATGCTTCAGATTGCACCCTGACCTTCTGTTAAATGAGTCACTGGAGAGTCCTCTTGCTTGCTATTATATATGTATTGGTAATTTAGGTAAATGTTGTAGTATTTCAATTGAAGCTATTCCACTGAGTTTTGACATTCATAATTCAGGAAAGAAATTCAGGCTATTGTCCACCACTGCATAATCAGAGGTGTGAGAGGCACAGCCACATATATACTTTTAGATTAACTTTTGCTGATCAAGCTAATTGCTACATGTGATACCATGGTGGCTTTTTCATTTTTGCACCTTGAATGGCCTCTTTACAAAGAGCTCATATCATCCCATGGCTCTTATGTCTTTTGACAGGCAGTATTGGTTTGCTTTGGGGGCTGAATTAGTCAAGGCCCCTACCCTGTGGAGAGACAGGCCTTCTCAGCAGGTGTCAGTAGGCAAGAGGAGATCCCCTGCCTGAGGGGATTGGGCTGTTCAGTCAAAAAGGTGCAGATGCATACAGTGGCATGTTCGAGCTGAAACCCACCAGTCTCCCTAACCAAAGGCAACTCTCTCTCACTAAGAACAGCTCTGTCTCACTGCCCTCCAGGGTACCACCAATCCTACTATATACCTCTTTCCAAACTCCTCTCAGTCTTTCTCTTTTCCTGTTCCTGTAGGTGTTATATTCTCAGTAGTGGAGGAAGTGTACAAATCCAGGGACTTGAGTGAGAAGAGATACCTCTGGCAAAATGGCAGCCCACTAACAGTTTGAATGTGTTTACACTTCTACGAAAATTAGTTTGTCATATTACTCTGAGGAAAAATTCCTATATGCCCATATAAAATATATTCAAGGTACACTGAAGTTCCTTTTTCCCTCGAGCTGTTATTCTGCTGAGCTGAGGTTAAAGTGTGAACGTCTGTAACTAAGTGAACATACAGGTTGATTCCTTTGTGTGTAAGTGTGAATAAAGGCCATACACGGATGTGTGGATGTCCCTGGTATTGTAAATGCAATTTGAAGTGATTTCTTAGAGCAATCTGGGCTTTACCCAACAATGTCTCATGAGCTAGAAGGCTTTGGGGCATCTGTTTCAGAAGAAGTGTGCACCTTTCGGAGTACCAAGACTTTTTGTCCAACTGATGTTGGCTATAAACTTCTTGAAAAGTCTCATGAGCAATCCTTAGAATAGATTAGATTACATGATCAGAGGATCTCGCCCATCATTGAAATAATGCCAAACTTGCTAAGGCGAAACTCATGTAGTCAGTCAGGCACTCTGTGCCTGTCCTCTCTGCAGAGGTACTGTATAATGTATGCATGTAGAGCAAATACGTTGAAGTAAGTGAAAGTGAAAATAAACTTGGAGACATGGAGATATGATAAGGATGCTTCAGTATCTCTGCCTCCATAGCATGTTCACAGACAGTTGGACATCATAGAGTTGCAACTAACAACACTGCTCATATAGCTAGCAAATGGCTGCTGTTTTAACATATAAATTAGATATTTTTTTTCAAATCTGCAGTACACTTTGATTAGTATGCTATGCTTGAAATTTGACCATATTGAAGTGAATATGTTCGACAATTCCATGTTTGAAGTACAAAAAAAATGAATAGAAACTGACCGAGTAGGAATACTACAGAATTTCTCATACCTCAGGCTATTGTCTACCACAGCATATTCTTTTTGTTAGTGTTTTTTAAACCAAGCCTCCCTGCTGTTGCATTTTCTCAGACTTCTCTTTGAAATTAGTATACACCCAGTAGTCTCTTACTCGATCTCTCTTGACCTGGATTTCTACAATCAACAATCACATTTGCATACAGATGACCACATACAAAGACCTGCATCAAAAGCAATGGTAGTAATGGTTATCAGCAAACAGCTGCATTTTCTTTCTCTTGCTTGCTTCTGCCTCCCATCTCTAATCTAATGTTGTGTTTTGCATGAATGCCTGCTCAGGAACACGCACATTTGCACACACACACACACACACACACACACACACACACACACACACACACACACACACACACACACACACACACACACACACACACACACACACACACACACACACACACACACAGAAACCCAGCTCTACCAAGCACATATTCAGGCAGACCATTGCTGTTCAATGCCACTGTAGATGGATACAAGAATAAGGTGTAGGGTTAGTGCTGTGTGAGTATCAGCTGCATGAGGAGTCCATCTGCTCTCTCTCTCTCTCTCTCTCTCTCGCTCTCTGTGATGGTAACTCAGAACTTACCGTACTTGTTTGTCCAAGGCGGTGATGTGAAAGAGTTTGTTGTCTCCAGGGGTTAAAATATGTGCATTGAGATCACAGCAGACGTAGGTACTTTGATAGTATATGGTGTTTTTCTCTTCAACGTCTTCTTTAAATGTAGCCGTGTTTTCAGGCATTCACTTCATTCCAAGAACACATCAGTGTGTTGAGCACTTAAAGCACTTGGAATGGGATTCTCTTACAAAGAAAAATGACTATCTGTGCTTTGTGCTGGAAAGTAACACATTTACTCAAGTAGTTACTTAAGTATTTTCATTTCATGCCCCTTTACACTTCCACTCCACTACATTTCAGAGGGAAATATTAAACTTTGTTCTCCACTGCATTTATTTGACAACTGTACTTTGTACTCAGTTGATTTTAAGATGAAGATTTTACTTTTTTTTTTTAGATAATATAACAAGCTTTTGAAATACTACACATTGTTAAAGATAAACCTTTTTGGCTTTTGTGTATAATGGTGTAAATGGGTTTTTAGATGTCTATGAGGTCCACCAAATAGTGATTGTTTACACATGGTTTCATTTCAATAAGAGTGTGAATGATCCAATATCATTACCTGTCTAATAATTCATCTGAAATATCATTACAACAATAAACAATAACAAGATCAGACTAACTTTTCATAACTGTGCAAACACCACAGCGTTGCGTTTAACAGTATTATTGCGCCAAGCCAGGGGAAATATGTGAAGTTATATCATGCGACATCATGTGTATAAGCATGTGTATTAGCATGTTAGTCCCATGTGTATTAGATATTTGTGTTCAGGGTGTTTGGAATTAATACCAAAAACACCATGTCATGTGTTGGAGGATCGGTGTTTTGTGTTTTGTCCAGAGTTTTCAGCTACAGCTTTGTTAAATGAGTTCTATTAAGCGCGAAGAACACACCCCTGAATAGTTGTTGTCTGTGTTTCAGAGTAATGTATAGATGTACAGGAGACAATAATTGTCCTGTGGTTAACACAGAAGCGTGATGTCACTTTAATGTATTTGGTCGGTGAGGGAGTGGATATACTGTTGCTTAGGCCACTGAGACTCTGTGAGTGCATTAGTACATACACCCAGAAGTGATGATCAATCGGTGGGAGTCCTCCGTGCGATCCATAGCGACCATATGCCCAATGATTTCCTGCCAGCCTTTTAATGTATCTATAGGACAGGTCGATGCCTCCGTGGGAAGAATTCTATATTTTTGTGTGATGAACTACTTAATCATCTCCATTGGTCACTTCAGTAGTAAAATCCATATCCATTTTCCTTTTGTCTTTTATTGGCCCTGCACTTTTCAAGTCATCAGAAAAGCAGCATGGGGAGGAAGGGAGACCAGATTAATGGGTTGACTTCAGTTTGGCACACTTTGATACTGATTAAAGCTTTCTGAGACTAATTTACTAGTTCATTACCCTTGCCGGGAGTAGCAATATGTAGGCGTTTACCCAAGTCATTTTCTGACGACAGTGCAGGGCTTTGGGCTTTCAAAAGAGCATTTCTTGCAGAAGACTCTTTTGTCTCTTTCTCCGACAGTCTTACGTATGTTTCAACTCGTCTGTCTCACTTTGCGTTCATCAGCTCTTACTTTGTTTTTCTTCTTCTTCTTACTGCCTTTTTCGACCATTTATTATTATTTTTCCTCTCTGCTGTACTGAATTCATCTCTCTCTCTCTCTCTCTCTCTCTCTCTCTCTCTCTCTCTCATCCCCTTCTCTCTTCATGACTGTCCTGCCCTCCCTCTCTATTTCCAACTTTCATGCAAGTTTTTTTTATCATTCTCCACAGAATGTTTTTTTTGTCAGTGGAGAACTGCTGTGGTACATATTTATACAGTTGGAAGGCAAACACCAAAATGCTCTGAAATGAGTGGAGAGGGGGCTGCTGATACAGTGTCAGTGCTATTTTTGTCACATTCTGTCCTCCATAAGGATGGGATCAGATAAGGGCAACACACAGTTGTTGGTTCCATTGACGAGCCGTATTTCATTCCCACTGCAACGTGTACACACACACACACACACACACACACACACACACACACACACACACACACACACACACACATACACACACACACACATCAGCCCTGACACGCTATACTCCAGTGGCTCAGCATACATTAAATCCCACACTGCTGTTATGAGGTATTTCAGGAGACAAGTCTATCTGTGCCCCATAGGGAACTGCAACATCTAGTCACACTAGACCTTCATTGAAAAGATACTTTGATAACATTTTGAAAAAACTTTAA
Organism: Sprattus sprattus; assembly: GCF_963457725.1. Taxonomy (NCBI): domain Eukaryota; kingdom Metazoa; phylum Chordata; class Actinopteri; order Clupeiformes; family Clupeidae; genus Sprattus; species Sprattus sprattus. The sequence goes on along the minus strand of NC_137921.1, from coordinate 56,791,568 downwards.
TGCGATGCATTTTTGTGTCACAAAGCAGAATTAATAAGCGTGTACCATTGAAATACGAAAGCAGTTTAAATGCATATGGCAGTGTGATGTTTTGTGAAGTTTGGTTCATTCATGTTCCTTTCTTCCAACGGCACTGCATAGAAGTAGAAGAGTGCATTTCGGTTACATGTAGGTTGGGCTTTTGTGGGCAAAATTGATGTTTGACAATTTCAAGTTATTGCATGTGTGGAGGCCTCTATAGACATACTTGCTTACTTAAGTATTCTTTTGGTATTGATTAGTCCCTGTCCTTTGGAAGTTCCCAGACAGTTGTGCAGATTTGACACTATTTGGTTTGCAGTTAATTGATAGTGTTTTGCATGTCTCACTATTGGATGTGAATACTGACTCATCAAGTGAGGGGCAATACCTTGGCTGTTCTCATTAACTTTAATACAATGGCAAAGGAGATCAATCAACCTGGCTTGATTGCTGATATAATTGAGCGATCAGCAAATGGTGGACATTGATCTAGTGCACTGTTTTGCTTCTATGCTGTCTCATTGGTGTATCAGTACAAGTGCAATTTCAACACAAGGTAGTACCCATCACATTGCTATTGATGTTATTTCATTGGCAATGACAGATTATCCAGGTGTGTGCATGTGAAGCATGAACATTCTGAGAGTTCACGACTCCACTTCACAAAGCTGCTTTTAGGTAGCATTGATACTTACTATAACACCTTGTTTTAAGTGTAAAGCTAATAGATGGATTTAATGATTTTAAAGTACCATCAGTATATGCATTGTTAAACTGTCCTTAAGTTCGTTTCCTTTATTAGTTTGGTCAGATACTTAAATGAGTGTTCGACTGTGTCAGTTTTACAATGAACATATAATGTACTTATTAAATGATGTTCCTCTGTGCTCTAGAGATGAACGTTTCCCTTTTCTGTGGCTTCATTTTGAACTGTTAATAGTTTGTCGTGTGTGTATAGGAAGCTTATTCGGGGGTATATCATACTTGGTGTACGTAAGTATGAAAGTGAAGATAAGGAGGTAGTGGATAGAGTCCAAAATGCATTTAGAATTTGAAGCAGCATTTCTGAAGATCTGTATATCTCACCATTTGCTGAATCTGTCTATTATTTTGCCTTACAGCTCATATTCTCTTAGCCTCTATACCTCTGGCTGTTTTTCCCGTTGTGTTCTCCATCACAGCAAAGACTCTTACTATTAACCTCCCTCTCCTGTTTCTCATTTCTCTCCGAGAGAGGGTCCATTCCCTTTAAAGTGTGGAGGACTGGATTTAAACTTAACTTTGAAAAGACATGCTTGTGAAAGAGGCAAAACTCTCTTTTGGAGGGTGTTAATGTAGTTCAAGGAAATGTATTTTTCCCATAGAAAACTCTGCTGGGGTTCTGCTTTCTTCTTTCTGGTGTGTGTGTGTGTGTGTGTGTGTGTGTGTGTGTGTGTGTGTGTGTGTGTGTGTGTGTGTGTGTGTGTGTGTGTCTGTGTGTGTGTGTCTGTGTCTGTCTGTCTATGAGATGTGTTTGCCTGAGGAGATAAACAGATGTTGCTGTGATGTAAAACCACACTTTGCTGCTCAATTTAATGTCCTTTGTGCAACAACGCACGCGTTAGTAATGGCTGCAGACGTGTGTCTCAAAATGTCAGTCTGACAGTCCAATCCCTGAGTGGCAACACAATATGGCTCAGGACCCACAACTCCCCAAACTTACAAAAAGAGAGCAGAGAGGCAGAGACATCAAACCACCAAAAAATATCTCAGGCCATGGTAGGAAGTACACTGAGGCCATGTTGCAGTGTTGACACAATTAAATATCGATTAAAGACATATTTAGTTATTTGTAGACCTGTATCAAAGCATGTCTGTACTTTGCTTTGTGACCAAAAAGAGGGGAAAAAAGGAATCCGTTCAAATTAGTTTTAGAGCTGGGAAATGATGCATAATTTTGCTGACATGCTGTCAGAGATGAGGATGGGGGCTTGAAGGATGTTGATGATGGCGGCTGCACGACGGCGGGCGCTAGCTATCGATGCTGCCAGGGCACTTTAGCCTTCTGCTGTCTTTCATCCCTGCTTGCTTGACAACGCAGCACTTTGAAATTGAAATGATATGAAAATGTAATGTGCTGGCAAATGAGTCCGTTTGCCGTCCCTGCAACGGCAGGCCCCTCTTTGAACATCCTGTTCTCTCCCTCTCTGTCATTCCTCGGAGGAGCCCGGGTCTCTGTGGCACGCTCGGAGACTTGCCAGCAAAGCCGTGTCGGCTGTACTGAGACCTGGCAAAGCTGGCCTGCTTCCTAATGTCAGATTACTGTTAATCACCACAGCAAAGTGCTGTTGTGCTTGAAGAGTTTAATAAGTCTGCTAAGATGGCACGCTGGACTGGGAGGTTTCAGGGGGTGTTGGCACACACACACAAACACACACACACATACACACACACACACACACTCTCACACCAAGATCCACAATTTACTGTTCAGTCGTATAGATTTTCTCTCTCATGGTCCAGCTTTCATTTTCTGAATCATCTAACCTTATACCTTTGCTTCAGATGGCATTTAAAATGGTCGCCATTGCGCCTACATTTTGAATTTTGCACCCTTTTTTGTTCCCTGTCAGTCACCAGTCACCACTATCCCCCAGGTGAACATATTTCATTCAGCTTGCTGAAGTAGCCAACTATCATGATATGACAGGGTTAAACATCAGTCCTATTCAAAACAGGTTACAAAAAACAAACGTATATCACGAGTCACAACAACTCAAACACTTGGATGACTTGCCTGGTCAAAGGACAAATGCACTTATGGTCCAGTGTCATAACACATTATATGGATATTGGCATTTGTTTTCAGCTAGCATTATTGTTAATGAAATATTTCAGTAGGGATTATATAGGCTAAGCTGTGCAGCAGGTTGCCCTTGTAGTCTTTCTTCACTCTTAAAAGAAGTAAACACCCGAAGAGTGTTACTATTTACCTGACCAACGGAATTATTTTTGGACTCATCCTTTTTTGTTCATTTATGTGAGTTGTTAATCTTTTGAGTTTTCACTTTGAGTCATGTTGACCTTAGAAGTTGAGGAACTGAACATTTTTTTAATACTCGATAACATTTTAGTGTTGAACTTCAGATGATGCAATACTTGTTTTTGCAAATATAATGTATGTTACATAAATTAGTAACAAAAAAATAATTTTCATATGTTTATCATATCTTACAGATATTCTTTCCACTAAAACCTTGCTATATCATGATATTTGTCTTTGGTAATATTGCACATCATTAGTAAAAGTGGCCCTTGAAAGGCCACATAATCCAGTGCATAGTGGTGTTGGCAGACAAAAGGAAGCACAGACTAAGCTATACTGAACACAAAACTGTGTGACGTGTCATATTTTACCTGTGCGCAACCTGACATTTTCCTTTACTTGACATTGGAGATGTAATTGTAATTGCCAATGGCTCTGAAGGTTTTTTTTTGGCTTGAGCCTTGCTTTGGTCATTTCTATTTCCTCCTATTTTCCCATATTTTCCTTTGTAAATGTAGACTCTGCTGTCCACTGGCGGTGCATGAAGACTCCCTGAAGACAGCTCTGTAAAATCCAGCTTTGTTTCCCCTTTACCTTTCTCACTCCCCCCCTTCCTCTCCCTCATTGGCATAGCCCAGACCATAGACCATAGTCTTTGAGAAAGACAGAGAGAGAGAATAGAGGAAAGGAGAGGAAGGCACCATTACTGAAAAGTGTGTCTAATACATGTGTCAAATCCCCCCCAATCTTGTGGTTCCTTTCTCATTAAAGGCTGTCCGGAGTTCACAGGGAAAGACATTCATTTCGGCAGACAGATCTCAGATCAGAGTGTCACATTTACTGGGAGCTTAATAAGCAACTCCACTCTCGAATGTATTTATTTTATTTCTCTTAGAAGCGTGGACGCTGTTGCAGGATTATTTTTTTTATAAGGGAAAGAGTGTACGGAAGCCCAGATTTGTAGAATGCATATATGCTAATGCAAGTCATCCCCAGTCCTTCAGATCAATCGGAGTGCATACTCCAGAAAATACTTTCATATAAAAATATTACAGAGGAGATACAACACACATCAAACACTGTATACTCAATGACCTTGACAGATTTTTTTCCAGAAGAGAGAAGAAAATGTCTAACAGAAAGATGTGCTGTCCTTGAAACAAAGAAAGACGACCATGCTGTATAGGAGTGTTTTTTTCAAGAACTACTAAATTGAGGGGTTGAGGACGTGGTGTTTTGCAGCAGCCATATTAATCTGAGTGTATTAGTCATGCCCTTGTGGACCTAGCAGTGGCAGCTGGCCATCTTCTATCTGTTTGGTCACCACTGGAAATCACTGTGATATAATACCAATGTGTTTTAATATCTCTGATATATTGTGCTTCTGCCTGTACCAGAAAGCTTTATTGAAATCAATATTTGCCTTCAGAAAGTAATTTGTTCTTCTCAAACAGTCTCTCTCTCTCACTCCCTCTTTCTCTTCACTCTATCTTTCTCTATCTGTGTGTGTGTGTGTGTGTGTGCGCACCATCCTGCACCAAATGCAATCAAGATAGAACCCTCTGCATCTCCATCCTTCTGAGCCAGTGAGGGCGGAGGGCTCCCACTGAACAAAACCAGACCTGAGACAGATCACAAGGGGCGACGTCTGCTGCTCTGTCGAATGCTCTTCTGCCAATTTACCTGCAGCGCGCTCGCTCTATCAAACGCGCCCTTCCATCCCTGCCCCACCCACCTGTGCCCGACAGGAAGAGGGCTCATTATGAAGTTTGTCATCTCTGGCTGAGTCATGCTGTACGCCTCTGGCTGCTCCTAATGAAACCTTCCCATGCTACCTGCCTAAGTTCTCATCTCCACTCGGTTCTAATGAGCCATGGGTCCCTCACAGTCTGAGCCCACTGTGACATTCTGGTCTCCCATTTCCCTTTGCACTCCAGGACGGGCCTTTGGAAGGTAAAGAGCGGAAAAAAAGAGCAACATCTTTTTCTAAGATGTTCACTGTTGATATTTGAGGACCCGCGTTAGTTCCCTTTTTCAGGTGGCGGCAAATAGCCCCCCTTCCTCAGAGCGGAGAATGTCAGCCATGTTTTTGAAAAATGAATCAAATATTCATGAAACGCCTAGCGAGAGTTCCACATCAGGGTAGATGCTTATTTTTCTTCTTTATACGTCTGGATGCAAAGCTGCAGTGTTTTTTTTTTTTGTATTCATTAGAGATATATATATAAAAAAAAAACATCAGTCACACTGAAGCACATTCTAGTTTTGCCATGTAATATTCATGCTGTCAAGGGTCTGAATTAGTTTTACAGAGAGGAATGATCTTTTGAAGCCACCATCTGCATCGTTGCTGTGGTGCAAAACCTCAGTGCGAGGACTTGAAAGGCTTGTACACACTTCCGTGTCATGTAGAGCGGTTGCCCTGGGAGCCAGGAGTCAATGCGCTTCTGACGCTCCTCTCTCACTGAACACGCATCCATTGTGTGGCATCATTCAGAAGAAATAGCACCTCATCTATGGGGAGAATACCTGCTTTGGCCTTGTAAAGTATTGGGTTAAGGGCCTCGGAGTGGGATGGGACAGGCAAATAGAATGGCACTGGTTTCAAAAAATTGCCCCTCACATCTGTCTTCTAGCAAGACTTTTTAAAATGTCTATCTCTCTCACACACATGCACACACTTGTTTCTCCTGTCTGTCTGTCTGTCTGTCGGTCTGTTTGTCTGTCTGTCTGTCTGTCTGTCTGTCATGCACCCTTTCCTCTCACCTTTCTGTCTGTTCTCGCTGCCTATGCCCCTATCTCTCTTTCTGTCTTTCTCCCTGTCTCACTCAGGCTTGACTGGTAGTGTGTAGCGTAAGATGCCTTGCTCCATGGGAACGGGGGTAGGGCAGGGGTGAGAGAGCTATGTGGTTGGTTGTGAAAAAGCTTTTAGTTCCATATTCCGTGGATGGTTGCCCAGGGTGCGTTTCCGTGGAATTGTGTGAGAATCCTTGTCATAGGCAGGCATGTGGAAAACCGTATAGAGCTACACTCTCAAATATATTCTTTGTGCCCAGAGGATATTTTCTTTCTCTGAATGGCTATGCATGGACGTTTATAGGGAATTGTACGCCTCTGACTGACCACTTAGTTTCTGTTGCTGTAATTGTGTACTCTTATTTTCTTTTTAAAAATGGCAGATTTTATTCTTTTGAAATTCAGATCAAAAGTGTTAATCTTTGTTGTAATGCATTGCGAGAGCAGTACCAGCTATTCTAGCCTTGTTAGCTTGTTAGTGGTAAATAACTATGCGTACTGCATAATGGTGCATAATATGGCCGCTGGGTAAAGCAAGAAAATGAGCAAGAACTAAGTAAAAAAAAAATATATATATATTTTCTGTTCCAAGATAAGTGTTATCATGAATGATTACATTTATGGCAACAATAGACTTGAAAGTTTGTAACTCTGTGGAAGTATAGTTTGTGGATTTAAAGCAGTTCCTATGAGTCAGGTGGAATGATTTTAACAGGTGGAGGAAGACCATTTGAATTTAGTAAATGTTAGGTGTTTTGAAGATAGACCAAACCATTCCAGAAGAACTGAGGAACACTTGTAGGGACATCTCATGGCTAATATTTTTTAATTTAGGTGAATAGTTATCTATATGCCATTATGAATAAGCCTACAAAATGTCATTATTTTGCCCACTTGCCAATTCACACAGGCATGTATTGGCTGCTGAACTTGTATTGGTCGTTGGTGGCCATTTTATTGAGCGAGCCTAATGACATATTGAAATGTGTCAGTTGCAGTTACCTATGGACAAAATGTCACAAATATGGTGCACGTTCAAAGAATGTGTTAATGATGCAGGGTGTCAAATTTCGTGATATTTGAACCTTTATATCACAGTAATTGGCTAGTAAAGTGCTAGATTTTTATTTTGAACGTAATTCACAAGGTCAATAATGAAACGTAGGGAGTCGTTTTGAGCTAGGGTAATACATCTCCTATAGGCCAACTTTTCCATAGAAATTTGATCATCCTTGGCAAAACGTTTGCCCAAAAAGTGCCTTGAGCCTAGCCCACTTTAGGGGGAACTCAATGCACACCTAGGGGCCCTAATCTTAAATTCTGGGTCAGACATGTGGGGCTAGAACCACAGCAAGTTTCATGTGGGCTTGTGAAGTGAAGTATCTGATATTGCAGACCAAAAAAAGGTGAACAAAGCAGAAGACGAAGGAAAAAAAACTGTAAACACAATATGACTGCCAGCACTGGTCATAGTAAATTAAACTGAAATGTTTTAGTTTGACTCAAACTACACACTCTTAATACATCAAGCTGCTTTAAACCACCCTGGATTTAGCTGACTGACAAAAATTAAGCAATTGATTTGTGTACAGCCCCTGAACAGCCACATCTTAAATTATGGCACACTTTAAAGCAAGAGTTGAAGTTGTAATTGCAAGCAACAAGCGTACACTAGTGGACTCAATATTTGTTTTATTTCCAGGCATCATTTAGTGTTGATCTGCACCATTTCCCCTTTGTACACTAGTGGACTCAATATTTGTTTTATTTCCAGGCATCATTTAGTGTTGATCTGCACCATTTCCCCTTTGTTGTACACTTAGAAGTTTATTTGAGCACCCTATTACTACTTGGTCCAGCACAAACCACTCTCAACTCTCCTGCTACCATGTAGTGTGTGTGTGTGTGTGTGAGTGTGTGTGAGTGTGGGGATGGGGGGCTGGTAGAGGGGTTCATAATTGCATCAACTGTTTCTAAACATGTTCTGGCCCTGGTAATGTATACTCTATCTCAGGTGCCAGCTGGTCCTGAGTCATCCATTTAAAAGATCTAGTGCTCCCTTTCCTCACTCACTGAGTGGATAAGCCAAGCCCCCAGAGTAAAATGATTCTCAAGAGGGCCAAGAAAACATTTCTCTGGGGTCCAGGCGCAGTGTTTGATTGGTCAGATCAGCATTTATCGAACTCTGTGCCAAAGGCTGTAGACCTGGGCTGTGTCCTCTGGAGCCCAGTGTAATTGTTTCTCCTGGATCAGGTCTCCCAACTTACAGTTCAGTCACAACTTCATAAATGGCTCTTTTCATGGCTGAATGACTCTCACAGCATTGTCAAGGAACTCAAGGTCATTTTCTTTTTCTAATAGCAATAAGCAAAAAAAAAAAATAGTATAGCAGCTAGAATTTGTTCGGCCATTGCTGGGAGGTGATTTTGATGTGGCCTCTCCTAGTTAATGAGGAATGTGTTAGTGTCGATGCACCCGATCTGAAATCAATGGCGCCCCCAGTGTTGATTAGCCAGCCCACACATGGCCTGCAGGCATTGTGATGCGTCAGAATACTCGGGTCTGAGGCAGGCTGTGGAGTGGACTGGACCTGTACTTTACAGTACTGAGTACTGAAGCATGAAATTGCAGTTTGTCAGTCAAAGGTGAATACAGAATCAATAATGGCATAAGGAGAACTGTGTGTGTGTGTTTGTGAAAGTATCCAGGGTGTGTGTGTGACTTTGTGCTTGTATGTGTATGCTATTGCGCCTGTGTGTGTGTGTGTGTGTGTGTGTTTGTGTGTGTGTGTTTGTTTATGTGTGTGTGTGTGTGTGTGTGTGTGTGTGTGTGTGTGTGTGTGTGTGTGTGTGTGTGTGTGTTTGTGCGCACTCACACATCTGGTTGTTGTGGCCCTAATAAATCAATCTCGCTTCTTATGACAGCTGTGGGGAGAGTGGGGATTTGATTTTCTTGATGCATCATCATCTCCATCTCTATCCTTCCTGCTTGACTGTGCCTCTGAAAGGATTCATAGTGCTCACAAGAGGGGGAGCACAGGTGAAGTCAAGAAGAAAAAGCGGGAGGGTTCAGAGGAACACATGCAGTGAGATTGAGAGTGGGTGGGAAAGGGGGAGAGGCTGAGAGAGACAAGGGTTTGGCGGAGAGGAAGAGAAAGAGACAGACTCACACAGAGGAAGAATGGCCGAGACAGACTGAGCAGGTGAGAGGTCAGGGGCCCCTGCCACAGGTGCTCCGTTGGCCCAGGCCTTGTGATTACGGAAAGGAGAACAGACAGGTGTGCCCCCTGAACCCCCACACCCTTCCACCTCTCCCTTCCTCCTCCACAGCACTCTCACACAGCAGCATGGAGAGCCTGAGTGGGGCATCCATCTGTCCATCCATCAAAACCATCTATCCATCAGAAATCCTACAGAAAAGATGCAGGGGACTGTTTTGTGTGTGGTGTGTGGTGTGTGTGTGCACATCTGTGCTTGTGTGTTTGTGTGTCAGTGATATAGAGGGTACCTGGGTGAATGCATTTGAGAGAGAGAGGGAGGGAGAGAGAAAGAAGCAGTGGGAGAGTGAAGGTACTTATCACAGTTGGAGAAAGGACACCCAACCTCAGGTTAAGCTACTGTGCCCTCATTCTGAACCACTGTCATCCTTGAAGCTATCATGCCTGCAAGCACTGCCACAGCCAGTGGTTCTATCAGAGAGAAAAATCTCTTCATCCATTCTTTCTTTTGTCGTACTATTTGCAGTGCCCACATGCTATTTCTAAACCTAGACTGACCAACTCACGGTTGTAGCGATATGTGAAGCAGAAGCTATTACCACTATGGCTGTTTTGCTGAATGTATACTTTCAAGAATTCCTGGATGTCTCCCTCACACAATGTGATTGCACACCTCTACGCACTCAACTATGGCTTTCAAAGAGGGTTATTACTTAAAGTACTGTACTAGTCCTTGTCTTTTTGTAAATCCACCATAGTTTAAAACTAGGTATACATTCCCAGTTATGGCCTTTATTACAGTAGCTTCAGCACTAGCTCTAAGCCTTAAGGATGCTGCCAAGAAAACCTGTGACAAATACCCTTACAGCCACACACACACACACACACACACACACACACACACACACCCCCCCCCCCCCCCCCCCCACACACACACACACACACACAGATACACACACACACACCAAATAATTGTGTCAAGAACTGTGACAGTTTGGTTTGAGACGTCTCTTTGGTTCTGAAAACAAAATCTGCCATATGCTCTCTTGTTTGTGTCCCAAATACCAGGCACAGACTGAGGGGCGCTGGTTTTTACCCGTACGTTGTGTAAGAGGTCAGAATGGAGGTGTTTTGCCCCATCTGAAGATAACGAACGCAGCTCTCAAAGCAATTATGCACGGATAAAATCTGTTCCTGTAATGAGGAACTAACACTGGGAGACCACCAGGAGAGAGATTGAGGTCATTTTCATTATAGCAGGGGTTATTGTGTGCTTATTTGTTTGACTCGTTTGGCAGAGGGGATGTCTTCCGTAGCGCCAAGCTGGAGGAAAGAGTTTGCTACTGGAAACTGTCAGTATAGTCATACTGTTGGGCATTCTTTAAAGGTGCACTATGTAGTTTCAGTATAGTCATACTGTTGGGCATTCTTTAAAGGTGCACTATGTAGTTTCAGTATAGTCATACTGTTGGGCATTCTTTAGAGGTGCTCTATGTAGTTTCGGTAAAATCATACTGTGGTGCATTTTTTTAAAGGAGCACTACTGAATGTAGTTTTATGGAAGTTTTTGTCAAACAAGACAGTGATTCCAAATGGTCTATTCATCTTTTTGTGTCTGCTTCAGGAATTTGTTTACAAAATCTAGTTTAACATTCCAGACTTTAAAATCATCTCAAACTGATATTTAATCGAATGTTTGCAAAATCTGTGTATTGATTAAATGTATGCTACCATGCTTTGCATAGTTTAAGTAAGGCATCTTGTCAGTCGAATGTGCTGTTTAATTACTGATATATTCATCTTTCAGAAAAGGTCGTCAGAAGATGCCGAACCCAGCTGTATGAAAACAGTAATCATGTTGTTAACATTGCTTGTTCCCTCCACAATACTGACTGTCATTCCCTCCTCCAGCTCAGCTTGTCTCTACTGTACTTATGAGGGTGACACACACGAAGCAGGGAACAAATGAAAAGAAAAAAAGAAAACAATTTCCCCATAATCTATTGGAGTACTCCCAACTCAGTGCATGCTGCCTCACACATGTGCAGCTCCTCTTCTGTGCATTATGTCATGTAGAGAATCAGGGGTTTTCTCACTGGTTGCTTGGCTCTCAACACATTGTGTATTTGGCTGCAAAAGCTACCACTAGCCATAATTCAAGACCAGCCCTGCACCTCAGGCATTCACACTACCCTCTCTCTTTCACATTCCCCCCTCTCTCTATCCCTCCCTCTCTCTCTCTCTCTCTCCCTTCATTCGTGTCTTTCACACCCAGACATAGATTTGCATGTATCTAAGGTCCTGCATGATGGTGTTGGCTTTTTGAATAACAATAATGTCTATTTGTGAGTGCATGTGTTTTGTCCGTATGTGTAGGTGTGTGACTGTGTGTCCATGCGTATGTAAATGTGGGAGTATGTCTGAGGTCTGTCTGTGAAAGAAAGAAAGAAAGAAAGAAATCAAGACAGGAACAGTGATTATGTAGCAACCTTTCCCTTCTTGATTGTGCCATTGTTTGCAGATAACAAAATTTAAAAAGGCCTTAAAGGAGAACTCCAGTATTTTTTAACCTTGGCCCTATTATCCCATCTTTTCTTTTGGTCCAATTTTTTACTAGGGACAAAAACTGGTCCAGTATTGAGTTAGAACGCATTAGTTATATATTTCTCTTCTTCTGGTTCGATCCAGAAGTACTAATGACTGTCCAAACAGGCATTTCTACAATATCTTTACAGTCTATCTGTGTAGGGATCCTTTCTATGTTGTCAGACAGTTATACTAACATTATGGACTTCTCAGTACCGGATGCTTGTCCCATTGTATAGCCGTTTTGCAGTTCTAACTCCATACTGGACCAACTTGATCGTTTTCATTCCTACTACCCAAAAGACTATGGGACCCAGGATGAGAAATACCGGAGCTCTCTTAACAGTTATGCCCAGGCCATTTGTATGAGGCCGCATATCTTCATTTGGGATTTGACCCTTATCATAAAAACAAAGCAAGTGTACATAGCTAGGATTTTTAATATATATCCATGCTGTGTAATTATTTGCAGTATATGCTGACATTTTTTGAATGTTTGCTAAATGTGATACATTGTCACAAAAATATAATATAGCATGATGCACTTTAAAGATAATGTTGTAAATTATCATTGACTGACACACTCATGTTTGCAATGAATATGCCATTTTTGTGTAGTACTGGATACTTTTTTTTTTTTTTTTACATTAAGGGGCAGTTATGGTCTTGGTTCTGTGTAACAGTCTACCAGTGAACTGTGAAACCTTCTTTTAATAGTTACTCATTGACCCATTTCAAAATAACGACAACAAAAAGCTGGCAAGCAAAAAATGTTTTTGCAACATTTTTTTTTTTCTTCCGGGGCTTCAGTTGAACCACTAGAGTTTTCTTCTTTGTTTCTTTGCAGGAGCAATCCTCGATAGATACTTTATAGAAGCCAGACCCACATTTGTTGAATAATTTAATTGTTAAGAGATCTCCTCTTTTTTGGTCTTTAAGATAAACACTCATACAGGAGAAAAAGACGAAAGTGAAAGTTCTTTGTCTTTGAAGCACTTTTTTGTTAAAAGGCTTGTGTGTTCTTGTATTCTGTTTCCTCCATCTTTTCCATTCTTGATCCTAGGTCCCCTTACAAAGAAACAGAGTGATGATTTAGGTGATAATGACGGTGCAGAGGACGAAGGTATTTTTTTGATGCCAAACTGATATGCATGAAAGGAAACCCTTTCCAGTTTTTTCTTCTTTGTTTTTCTTAAATTTTCTTGTCCTTTTTTTGAAAGTGAAGATTCTTTTTCTTCCTAGTTTTTGGCTGGATGTGTTTTGTCTTTTTTGCTTGATGTTTTCAGAGTATGTTCAATGTTTCCCGTCATTCCAAAGTTGCTTAAATGTTAATAACCCACCATAGGTTTTTGCCTGACTTCTTTTATTTTCTTTAGTTTTTAACATACTGCATCCCACCTATTTAAACAATAATACTGATTATTATTAACCCCACTGCCAACTCTTAACACCTTTTTGCATGATTTTTAACCCCTCTGCTTTTAAAAAACACTTTATTCTTACCTTATGGCCTGTACATCAGTGCTAACAACAGTAAATAGTTTAATCATGATCAGTTTTTTGGTGTAGCCAGTAAAAGTTTCCTACGCAACATAGTCTGTTCCTGGATCTAATGAAAACTTCCCCATTGGCATAATAGTTTAATTAGTAAGTATATGACGCAAGCAATTTCTTTATACTTATTTATATAATTCCACAAATGACTGCATTCAGGTACACATTTAAACAGTATTATTATTAAGCCTTTTGTGACTTCAATAGAACATTTTCCCTCTGTCCTAAAGCCAGAACAGAGACCTAATTGCATAGACCACATTCAGAGATGGTCAGGGCCACATTCTATTAGCAGTGTGTATGTGAATATGTGTCCTGACCTAGGACACATTAAAAGACTGCCTACTCAACTAATGCCCTCTGCATATGAGGAAGTATGTACTCAAAGCTGGCTTTGTCCTTGACATTTGAACATTTCGAAATGCCCATAGAGGTATTTCAATAACCAGTAATGCACCAAGGACGCTAGGCCTAATGTCTGACAAGCAAACTCTACCTTCCCTCTTGGCAGCAGTTTTTTTTTCTGCCACAAGTTTCTACTGCCATAAGTGAGTTACAAATAATGAGTATTTTCTCAAACACTATTCTGTTCATACTGTCCGTTGACTCTTTTCAATGGCAATTTAAAAACAACAATACCTTGCAGTCCCAAAAACTGGGGATAATCTGTTCTCTTACTCGTTCACAAGCCAACGCTTTGACACGTGCTGCTGTTCTGTCCTGTGGTTTCTAGTTGCCCGTAGGGTAAAATATATCCCGTAGACTTCAAGATTGTCTCTTTCAATGTTGAATTGAAATCCTAAACTAACATTAACGGTAATGCTAACCGTAGCTATAAAGTCGGTTCATGCTTTGAATGCTGTTAAGAGGGTAAACTAAGATTTTTGCTAAATGGGAACTGACCGAAACTAACTACTCAGCGCACACTTGGGATGTCACGGTTCTTGAGAAAATGAGAGGCCACTGTAGCATTAAAAAAATGCAGGTATTGATGAGCAAGTTTGAGATTTTTTTAAGATTTAAACTACATTAATAGTATGATATAATGTTTTATATTTACAAATAGCTCAGGTTTTGATCTAGATAACATAGCTCACTAATAACTAGATAACTATCTAGTGATAGCAATTTAACTAACATTAGCTAATAACGTGACAGTTGCCAGACAACCCTCAGCTTCCAAGAGCCGTTAACTGGTGACATCCACGTATGTGCTGACTAGTTAATTTTGGTTATGTAGCTAACTACATTAAGTGCCACTTTAGTTTACCCTCTTAACAGCCTCAAAGATCCCAAGATCCACTCAAAGTCAGATGACAAAGGTATGTAGGGCAAAATGGGAGCATTTCAGATAACTTTGTTACCGACTTGTCCACTTTTGATTGGATAACCCAAGATGCTTGTTAATGCCAGGTATAAACAGCCTAAGAGAGTTAATGTGGACAGTCTCCAGTATTATCTCATGAAATAAGCACCAATTAGGGGAATTGTAACGGGAAATGAGGCAGCTGTCTTTGATCTGCACATCAAAAGATTATAGTTATGCAGATACACTGAAAGCCCCGCTAACCGTCATGCGTTGACTTGATAAAGAATTCAGGGCAAGTAAACAATCCTCTTAACTACAGAAGACAATATGCCACGAGACTTGTGCTTCGGTGAACTCATGGAGAGACAGCCACATCCCACGGCGGGGCTTTCAAATCTAAACTGTTCCACATACTTAAAACCCCGGGTCCCCACAGGAGCTGAACATTACAAGGCAAACAGGACACTCGCCTTGGATTTTTCAGTGTGTTTTTCCTGCTCTTTTGCCAGCCAGTTCTTGAGTTACTCCATGGAACATTTTTCAAGCACCTGTCTGGAATTCCCTCTTCGACGTCTGTGTGGACATTGCCAGAGTGTGTGTGTGGATGTGTGTGGATGAGGACCTATCTCCTCCCCATTCCTAAGCTGAAGGAGCTCCTTGATGGATTGGATACTTTTTCATTAGAATGGATACAGCTTTGGAATGGAAGTGAAACACCAACTAAATCTGATGCTGCTATACCCCAATAACCAGTGTGCATCTAACCACAATGAATGGAAGCGATCTGTTGTGGACTTCAAAATAGAAACAGTGGAATTGCCGTTGAACCCAATCTGTCTCCACCAGTTTGGAAATCACGGTCTTTTAAGTTTCACATGAGGTCAGATTTATCCCACATCTCATAGAGATGGAGATGGGTGGGGGGAGTCCACCACACAGAACAATAGTGGGAAAGTGCCATCTCATTCTTACAAGCAGCAATGAGGAACTGGGAACCCCTGCACAATTATCAGTGATCAACCTAAGCCAGGGTTCAGGCCTGTCTGGCTATTGCACAATGGTGAGGGAGACCCTGATTGGGTTTGGGCCCTGTGCTGCAGCAGTGCACCATTGTTTTTATCCGTTGACACCTTGAGAAGATACACCAGCAGAATGACATCCAACTGTGAAATGATTTTTTTATCTCAAAGAAATTGGAATGCACTCCTCATCACAAAGTCCCTAGTACAAACTCATCATATTGCAAGTGCAGACAAGTACACACAAACAGGTATGCTCACAAACTGAACAGCTGCACACTCACACATACACAGTAACACATCACAAATGCCTCTGCCTTACAGCTTACTGTCGTTCATTCCTCTGAGATATCTGATATGCCTCACTTGTCAACAACTTTGATGCAAGAAGGATTTTTTTTCTTTCCTCTAAGCAGATGTTAATGCAGGGAGCCTCAGTATTATTCTTATTGATCAATGAAGTTTTGTGACACAGAGACATTAAATTGTAATATATACAGAATCAAAAGAGCCTTTTTATGGTGCTGCGGCCCCAGCTCTCTTACAGAACAAAAAGGAACAACAGAGTATTAATTTCTTTGAAGAATTTCCTATCTGTCATTATCCGGCATTAGACTCCCAGATCGTTGCTGTGCCAGTTTACGCACTCGTGTGAGTCCCGTTGCTCAGCTGTGATTCAATTAATTCATGAAAGTGAATGGAAGATGTGAAGGCTCAGATATGTGATTTTGGGAGGGAAAAGAGGGAAAACTCAGCCCTCAAAATATTCTGTAGGTTTATAGCCCAGAGTTCCACTGTCTCATTACTCTCTCGTTCCCTCTCTCCCTCTCCTCCTGACTAACTTTCTTCTTTTTTTTTCTTCAGCCCTGTTTACCACTTTCTACCCCTTTATGATTTAACTTCTGTTACTGTGTCTCTTATTCCCTTTTTACTGTGTCTGATGAGTGTAAGATTCTAGACTTCTCACCGCATGCACCTGTTTATACACACAACACTTTCATGACACACCTAAGACTCTAGACTCTCAAGACCAGACATACATAAGCACACTTGTTTATTCACTGTCACACATCATTTCAAGGTTCAAGTATACACACCCACAGACAAACAACAATGGGCGGGCCCTTTTCTGAAAGAAGATAAGATGACACGGTGCCACGCTAAGCGGAGGAGATGAATTCCCTCTCTGCCTCAGGATTCCACCAGGGACAATGACATGAGAGCGTCCAAGAAAGCCAACATGAACCAGATCTGGAAGGAAAGAAACAACCAAACAAAGGATGGTGGATGAAGATGATTTTTGGGAGCCCAGAGAAAACAGAATGGAATATCATTACAAATAATTGCTTTTTTGCTGTGTTTGTTCCTCTGTTTACTCAGTGACCTCTTGGAAGTACGTCCCTTAACACCAAACATCGATAAATATGTTTGTGGATACACAGCACCCCTGATAAAAAATGCCTCTGTTGTTTGCAGAAGATAAAAGTGATCATGAGTTTCACTCTTCTGTTCTGTCCTTTCTAATTTGTCAAAATATTTTAATTAGATGCAATTTTGTTGTAACATGTAAGCTTTTAATAAACTCCAAAGAAACATATGCTTTTAGGCCACACAATATTGAAATAATTCACAACAAAAATTCAATAATTTTGATCAGATATCAGTCAGATGCTTGTCGGGCAAAATTAATAAACTAAACCTCAATCACACCAGTTCCTCTTAAACTATAATTAAGTAGGGAGTTTATAGTCACCAGGAACATGACATACATGTCGCATAGGAAATTAAAACGTATCGTGTCAATAGATCAGTTAATCTCTGACCATTGAGAAATTGTAGGCCTATGAGAAGTTGTAGCAAGGAGGGGAAAAAAGAATAATCAGACACTGCTGAGATGGCATTTCATACTGTTTTAATTTCCCCTTTAATTATTAACTCTCCTCTTTCCAGACATTCGTGAAAGTGGCAGCCCCAAGCCTGTGATGGTTTTCATCCACGGAGGCTCATATATGGAGGGCACAGGGAATATGTTTGACGGGAGCATCTTGGCAAGCTATGGCAATGTCATCGTCATAACTGTGAACTACCGGCTTGGAGTGCTAGGTAAGACATGAGCCTTTTTACCATCCTTGGTTTTTATGTCCTTTTTCAGAACACTTTCTGAACTTCCTTAGGTGAGTTTCATGCTCAGGCTCTTAACACCTCACACAAAAGCACAGAGTGGTTTCATCGCACTGGTTTGATAATAAAACTTTCTTTCTAGCAAAAAAGCATCAGGTTCATGCTCGCTACGCTATGGTGACAATCAAAAAGTAAAAGCCGTTATTGCTGGTCAAAGGAAAGTTATCTGAATGCCAAACATTATGTAGATCATGAAGGTTATTGCTGGCATCAGTGCCATGCTGGAATTAGACTTTAATAACTACATAATTTTATCCGAGAACAATTTAGAATTTTATTCTCATTATCTTGGGTTTTGTAGTTTTTGGAATTATGAACTTATAAAAAGAATGTTAGATTAGTAGCTAAATGATAGAGGCAATTTAGAATGCCTTTAGGAGATAATGTCCATTTAAATGGCTGGGAAATCTTCAGAGGCCCTGTAGGAGTGAAACTCTGCTGGATGTTCTGCATTGTGTGCCTCTATTTTTTTGGAGTGAATCTCAGAGAGTTCCAGTCGGGCGACGATAAGGTAAGTCGCATTCTGAATGTCAAACAGTTAAGCTAAACTTCCCATCGCCTTTGCTGAAAAAGAAAATGTTGGGACCGAATGAAACAAAAAAGGCTGGTAGCTCGCAAAATAGTTTTTAACCCAGATGTGCTGTTTTTAAGGGGGTGAAATTATGTTTTGAGGGTTCTTTTGTGAGGCTAACATTTTTTGTATGTTGTTGTCCATTTTCCATACTGATGCAACCCCTTGTCTCCAGGTCTCTTTTATCTTAACCTCAACCTACGAGAGATAAAAACAGCTAAAATGCTTGTCAGTGGCTGTGGATCAGAGCATTGCTCTGCAGTGATTTTGTTAACAAAACTGAACCTGTTGGATTTTGTGGACCTTATTATAAAACATTTCTTTTTCTTTCTGATGATTTGACAAGCCTGACTGTCTCCCTGAAGTGTAATGTTTTCGTATGATTTACTAGAACATGATTTTGGTGTTCTTGCTGACGCTCCCAAGTGGTGTGTGTGTGATTTGAGCACTTGGTTACACTTCACAGTCATATGCAGCTCCAATGAATAATTGCACAGCAGGAATTGGGTCATAAGTCTTGTCAAGAAATCGCCCAAGCATTAATGGAAAGGTGCACTTGTGAAACATTGACCCAGGTGTCTAGCATGCAGACAGCTTGCCTGTGTGGGGCATGTCTGTGCACGGCCGCTTGGCCTTCTGTGTACAGGCCCAGTCAGCTTGTGTCTAATTGTATTTAATGTACCACAGTCTCTCCAATTGTTTACCCTTTCAGATCTCATACCACTGGCTTTGGTTCTCCTGGAAATAATTGGTTTGAGCATCCCCCCCCTTTAATCATTTGTGTGGCCCTACATGGAAGACTATTATTCTTCACCCATTATTTTTTCTCCCTGAAAGAACAAATGCCTGAGAGTTTGTTTCATTTGTCTTCCTTCATAGCTCCCATTTTGTTATCGTAGGACTGCATCTGAATCCAGTGTACACACACACACACACACACACACTAGCATAGCATAGATCTCCACAGGGTCTTCGTGTTACATCAGGCCATATGGTGAGACAACATGAAGGGAGACCAGACATGGATAATGTTTTAAATAAAGTTATTAATTAAGGTAAATAAGAATACTTTAAAAAGATGAAATACCATCACTTTAAGTGTAGTAGTAAGAAACAAAAGTGTAATGTGAGTCATGATTGTGTAATGCATAAAGAAGCATATCCACTAGCTCCACCCTGCATGACACACACACACAGAAAGGAAAATAGGCAGGGCTGTAACTTTCGCAACAGCATGTAAAATGTCTGACCTCATTCAATGATCAGTGTACCTTGGGAGATACTTGTTGCGAGAGTGTGTTTTAATTTAACAAGCATTTAACGCTTCCCTGGGTCTTGGGTCTTTCCTCAAGCAGCTTCCACAGTGTGTCGTATGGATAGTTATTCAAACATGGGGAAGAGTGGTGTAATCTTCTTGGATGGCTAGTGGCACCTCCACTTCACCGCCTTGTGAAGTACACAGAGATGCTTTTGAAAGATGCTTCAGTTTGACCAGCGACGACCCAAGCAGCACCGAGCCCCATTTATGGCAGATTTGTTTGTCAGCTTATTAGATTGGTCATCTGAATGAGCCTCGGTGCTGCTTCTGTGGTTTGGGTATTGGGAGGACAAGGACATCTGCCACAGGAGGGGCTATGGCCTGTGAGTGATGCTAACTGGGCAGATTAGCCCAGACGGGAAAAGAGGAGCAGATGTCCATCTGGGCACGCTCCATAACTTCTCCTGCAGATCTCCACCCCCCTGCCCCTTCCTTCTCCTCAGCATTCTCCACAGGCTCACGCTCTCCACATGCTGGCCAAGCTCCATGGACACACAGGTGGGCAAACATGCACTCTTGTGTTGGCCTTGAGATGGCCAAACATGCCCCGCAGGGGATAGACATGCTCTGTTGAAGAAGTGTTGGAGGAATCGTTTTGAGAGGTGTGGGGGTAAGGTGGTCAGCTCCAGCTCCAGCTCCAGCTCTGTGTGTTCCTGTTTGACACCCAGTGATCCCAAAGTGACTGTTGTTTCGCTCTCCGTGCCACAGACTGTAGCTCACTTGTAATCCTCAACCCCTCATTACAGCCCATGAATTGCAGATTGTTGTGATGGGATTGCTAGGTGTGCTTAGGCATAACAAATGTGATGAGGCAAAGCAAATGAGCTCACTTCCTCCTGCTGGCTTTGAAGCGACCACCTAAAGATGTTTTTTTGTTGGTCTCCCCATGTGGGTTTTTTTGTTGGTCAACACATCTGCAAGGGTGGAAACTTCACTGTACCTGTGATTCATGACCAGCATCAGTGATTCACTCTTAAAGCTTTGGGATCTTATCTTAAGACAGTTTTTTTGGGGGGGAGGACATAATAGATCTCTAGTGGGGGTAGTATGCTTCTCACAGTATCGAGCCATGCCCTCCCAGACCTGGTGCTGCATCCATTTTGTTCTCAGACAGGCCACTGCTGTGAGCTGGATGGGCAGGGGGGCACTAACAGATGGATGGATGCATGCTGACATATCCATCTTTGCCACGGCGCAAGGGATTAGCTCGCCTTGGCTCCCGGGCATGGCTGTGGAAACCAACTGCCACTGTAGATGATCAAGGTGCTCGGCGGGATCTGTACAGGACTGTTGCTTTGGCCCCGGGAAAACAGATGGACATGTTTAACACTTTAGAAACGAGACGGTGTTTTTCGGCGGATCAAAGCCAGGGAACCAAAAACCTATGCAGCCCAGAGGATAGGTTGGAGCGCATCGGGTTGGGGAACATTTGCATGCACTGTGCAAGCATCAGAGAATCCATTTGCTCAACCCCCTGCTCCCCCTGTTCCTACAGTCTTTGGCTTTCTGACACACTCGCATTTCCTGGTGTCACAATCCCTCTCTCCTTTCCCTCTCTTCAATTCATGTGTTTTATTGCTTCATGGTCTCTCCTCCAGTTATTGAACATGGCACCTAAAAAAAACACTCTCTATCTTAGTTGTCTGCTTTTCTGTGGATAGCATTGGCAATAACACTAAGCAACTGCAATGCAGTTGACTTATCTAATGTGAAGGGTAAACTTTGTAGCCCCACTGATATGTTTGAGTCTGCTGATTGGTTAGCACTTTAGCTTTTGCCACAGTTTTTGGAGGTCACAGCTTTACCCCTCCCTCATGGAAAAGAGGTTGCAGGTCAGCACTTTCCACCCTGACGTGCTCACACAACAGATGGCAAGTGGAGGATAAAGGATATCTGACATTTACCATGTAGCAATCATGGAATGATGCTTTCCTGCCCACCAGTGAAATGGACACTTATCCCAAATAATGATGTGACAGAGGTCTATATCAAACTCACGCGAGAGCCTCCAATTTGTTTTTTAAGTGTACACACGGCTTCTTGCAATTCATGGCATATGATATTTTGGTAACACTTTATTTGAAGGGGTCTACATATGGGTGACATGACACTGTCATAAGAATGACATGACACATGTCATACACATTAATGACACGTTATTTTTGTTCATGACTGGTTCATGACTGTTGTCATAATGTGTCATTCGGCGTTTGTAGGGTTAGGGTTAGGGTTAGGGTTAGCTGTGTTTACAAACACCGAATGACACATTATGACAACAGTCTTGAACCAGTCAAATAAAGTGTTACCGATATTTTATGAGTTTTTAATGCTGGTACGGTTGTACTTTTCAGTTTGGAGGTTACACCTGACCAAAGATAAAGCAGAATTAGGCTCCCGGCTCCAAACCATCACATCCATGTAGCCCACTCTCACTCTGTAAACCTGGACTTTGACATGTAAGAACAGAATAAGCCCCAAGTAATGGAGAAATGTGCTGGAGGCTTGAAGGTTTAACAGCCATGCAGTGGCTCTGTGCCTGGACTCTTAACAGCCTTGATTGTGCAGGATTAAGATTACCAGACGGCGCAAAACCTTGAAGCAATTTATCCTGCCCCTTGTCACAAGGGAGTGCACAGCTCCACCACCACATGCCTCATTTATGGGTCCATTTCAACAGGAGTCCGCTGCTGTAAAATGCTCTGAAACATGCTTAGTTAGAGTTGAGGTCCTGCCCAGGCAAATAAAGATGTATATGTTAGTGTTCCTGGTCCAAGAGTCTGGGGTCCTTTTGTTTGGTTTATCCAGCTGCCTGTAACTTACTGAATGTCTTGGTTGGGACCCATCCTTACTACAATGGTTGTTGTGTTATTTTAATGTGGTTGATTAAACCCTTTGATTTGCTGTCTGACAACCATTGTTTAAATCTCAAGTAAATCTAAAGTGTTTAACAGATACAGTTCATGTGTGACACAAAAACCTTTCCTATGATTGTGCTTTGTTGTTATTTATCATACAGCATTCTGAGCTGTTGTTGTTATGAGTACAGCACTCACCCCTGTCTAAAATAATGCTGTTTTAAATGCTACTATTTAGTGGGATGGCATTAGTGAAGACATCTGGCATTGTCTTTTTTTTTGTTTTATAATACCTTCCTTTAATCCAGAAATCCCTTTGAAGGTCATTTTTTTTCCACAGTAAAGTCTTTTTTTTTTTTTTTTTTTACATTTCCTTGTAGAAAAATCAACACAATATGGAGGATTAAGGGAGCTAAGATCTGGCATGAAAACAGCATGCCAGTGACCTTATCTTTTCCAGCAAAGTAAACCTTTTGCATGTGAGGTTTCTTCACCTGTTTCTGAAAAGAGGACGTGTTAATGCAGTTTCATTTGCATGGAGAAATGACAACCGCAGCATATTGCATCCCATTGATTCTAATTACAGGAATAATCATTATAGGAGCATTTCATCATTGATATTAATCACTGTAATTATTACTCATTTCACATTCCTCAAACAGAAGAGTGAAGTGTCATCATGCTGGCACATAAATACCCACATCTGTCTCCATTCAGTCTATCTATTCTATCTAGAGCACTATTTATTTCCACATATTTCTATCTATATCTCTATCTTGGCCTCCCTCAATTTCTTTCTTTCTGAGCGTCTCACCCTCCTTCAATATCTGCTTCTCTCTGTCTTCACTCATGGTTCTACTCAAATAGGCAGTCCAAACAAGAAGGGAATTGTGAAGAAAGTTTTTCATGAGCCTATTTGAGTGTGTGCATAGGACACAGCAGCAGGCCCCTGTTCCCTGATGGCCATGTCAGCGTTTATACTGCTAGGTGTTCTGATGGCTTCTCATTCACGAGCTGCCGAGTTATGAGAGTCTTCAGATGTTGTTCATTCTTAAGCCCTGGTTATTCTTTTGTGGAATGTGAAACCTGCTTCCTGCACTGGTTATGGAAATGTGGAAGAGCAGTGTGTGCTGGGCGGCTTCTGGTGTTCTGATTTACAGAACATGCTGGTGGTGCTGATCATGGCTGAAGAGCCTGGCCTGAGGCGGGCTGTCTTTGCAAGTTCATAACTGGTCCCCGGGGTGCAGTGAACAGAGTCTGTGCGTAGGGGCTGGAGGGACCGCCTTGAATGGAACGGCCCCTTTAAAACTCTCCTGAGAGTGATGCTCTCATATGTTTACTAACAGTCCCCTTTAAAATGCTGCTGACTTCGGATGCTGCAGTAGCCAAGACCCTTCAGCACTCTCCACTGACTGGAATGGCTTATCTGTTGTGCCTAAGAGACTGGCTTTAATTCACACCCCTTTGCTCTCTTCGTAATTGCCACAGCCCTCTGCTGTTGATACTAGACCTCATAGGGCATACATTTGTCTTTAAGTGTTACAGTAAATCCTGTTTAACTTCGGTGAATCCCTCACATACAGTGAGGCTGTGTCAGATTTGTAATGCTTTCATGAAGTCAGTTGTACAATCCAGCAGTGCTATGAGTAAACAAGCTTCTCAGGGTAAGGAAGTGTGCAAACAGGGAAGAGATTCCTCAGAACTTCTCTGTCTTTCTCAGAGGCTATACCCCGCAGATTCTAACGCTGTGTTACTGTAAGTCAACAAGAAGTTATCCTGAATTTGATGCTCATCTGTTGATGGAGGCCCCAGGCTTCAGTCTCTAGACACGCTATAACAGCAGCCTCCACTGAATACAGTCACAAGGACACAGGACACAGGGCTGCTATAAAAATTTCAAGCGTTAGACCCTGATCTTCCATTCCTCCCCTTGGCCTCTGTGAGAGAGAGAACACTTGGTGACAGGGGAATCTATCCGGGGGGGTTGAGAGCTCCTGGCGGGGTGTGTATGTCGATCCTGGCAAGTGGACAGATGTTGTAGGGGCTCTAGAAACCCTCCATGGATTTCCGAAACATCCCTGCAGACAACTTTCCAGCTCAGGAGAGTCTGGATGCTCGAGGGCAGTGGAGCAGCTCGTCCAAGTTGTCTTTTCACTCCTCCTCCTCCTCCTCTCACTCCTCCTGACCCTGCAGCCAGTTAGAAACACCCACACATGTGTCGTCTGGTGTGTTATGACAGTTCTAGTAGGTTTTTGGCTTGAAATATTTATTTATTCATTTATTTTTTATTTATAGTGGTTTGGAACATGAAGATGAGAGTGGTGGGTAGTTATGTTAAACGTTTGGGCATCTGAGGTCATGAATTGAGGTCATGATTGATCGTGGTTTTTTTGTGTCGCTTTAAATGCTTTTTAGAAGTGCTGGATTACCTGAGGAAATCGCCCCCTAAAGGCTGGCTAACTACTCTACTACTGCTGTATGAGACACACAGATATGTAACAGTAGAAACTGCTGGGAGTACTGTGATAACTGTATCTTCTCTAGATTGTAAATCAGGCGGCAGTGAATATGTGTTCACTTTTCCTTTTCAGTCAGATTATTAACAAAACTGATTCTTTGCCCACTCTGAGCTTCCTCATTTCTCCACTGACAGTTATCATCTGCTCTGGATTTGTTAAATTCATTGTTTGCCTGCCATCTGCTTGCGGCGAGACTACGGTTGTTCACAATTCATTGAGATGACCTCCAGATGCAGGCATGATGGCTTCGTTTGTCTCGGTGACACATCCCGAGATTGTTTTCATGCCTCTCCATTTAAAATTCACAAGGAATTGCATTCTGGTGCATTTTCTTGTCAACACCCAGAAGCATATGAGTGCTTGATGTCGACGAGCTACTGCAGCCGTTGGTTCTGTTGATGTCGTCTGCAAGCTGGAAGGTTCTTCAAATAGAATGTGCCAATGTAGTGGCAGACCTTTCCTGAATGCTTTCCAAATGTGTTATTACAGTGACTGGCTTCTGTCCTCGAACCTGACTTCCTCAAACAGGATGTTCGCTATCTCTGTGATTCCAGTGCTTTACACACAGCAAATGATGAGCTGTATTTATCAACATAATCCAATTACATGCAACTTTACCGTACCTCTGCGCTTAATGTCACAAGGCAAATCCGCCACTGGAAATTGCCAGGGACTTAATTGGCTTTTATCCTCGAGAAGGTTTGTAAGTCATCCGTTCACCTAAATCACACGCTTTACTTGCCAGATTTACTTCACTCTTGGCTTTCCTGTCTGTTCCCCCCCACCCGCTGCCATTCCCAACATCCAGAGGAGTCATGCCGACGTTGAGATATTTGCCATGAAGTAGGAGACTATGATTGTCTTCTGTGGCCTATTCCTTCCCTCACCTTCTGGAATGCTGGCCTGCTTGAACTGGCACCCAGTTAAATGGATAAGAGTCAAAGCTGTGGTGACAAAATGTTGGTGGTACTATATTATTGGGGAGTCATAGGGCAGGATGCTACCAATGACTGTGCTCCTCCACTGCACCTAGCCTTTAGGTCCAGCAGCCCTAATCAGGAATAAGGGCCCAAGAGGATGTGTAGAGGTGGCGCACGTTAAGGGCTGGATGAGGGGATTAACCTCTGTGGCAAAGCAGCCACTGTGTTATGCCAGCAGTTGTTTTGCTTAGCATTAACCTCAGTGCATATCAACTTTAGCACCCACTTTAGAATATAGGTAATATCACAAGGAAACTATTGATTGCTGGTCCTAATGACTGTGTAAATCGTCACTGATGAAATTGTTGTTGATTAATCAACTTAATGTCGAGAGCAGGATTTGCAATCTATCATCATCTGATCAAGTAGGTGTTGACAAATGCAGTAAAAGCAGAGTGCTGAATAGTTGGGAAATGCTTCACCTCTGGGAGTCCCAGAGACAGCTGTGCCAGAATAAGACCTGGAGGAGAATCTTTTCTTTATTCCACCACAGCTCTCTGTCTGTCTATCTGTTGCCCTTTCTCCATCTCCATTTATAGCAAATTTTTTAAACATCTCTCTTACTGTATCCTTTTCTGCCATCTCCCCCCCCCCCCCCTCTCTGTCTCGCTATCCTATTTCATCAGTCAGGCATTCTTGGTTTATGTATTTTTTAATGCGATTCCGCCTATTCAAATTTAACAGTGAAAGA
>NC_137921.1:56459926-56759926 GCF_963457725.1 Sprattus sprattus | reverse complement strand
TCCCACCCCCCTGGAAGTCTCCATCTCATATTCCCTCCTACAGAACTTATTTATGAAGATGAGTCAGAGCGTATGCACAAGGCTTCTGGGTCAGTCCAGACTTGGCTGCAGATGCTGAATCCCCCACTGTTTCATCTCTGTCCCAATAACCTCAAGCCTGTACTAGCCACAGCTTCCAGTGACACTATCAGCCCACTCTGCAGTCTACCCAGGGAAACGCAACACATCCTCTACATGTTCATTTTTTTCTCTGTCTTAGAGTTTGCCGTGCTCCAATAAAGCGCATCCCCACATTGAGAAGAGCGCAACAGGTGTTCATCTGAGGCTGAGTTTGAAATGGCAAACAAAGACGAACCTTTTTCAAACAGTTTATCATTTGCTTTGGGTACACTGCAAGCGTTTTCGAACACACACATTTGGATAGTTCAAAGACATTGTGTTTGCCTCATTTTGTTCTGTTTGCCGAATTGGAACGCACCTCTGTTAATGTAGGCGACATGAAGCTAGCATTAGCTGAAGAGGAATCATGCATATCTTTTCCATTCTCCACACCCAAACCATCCTATATACTCCCCGTCTTCCTTCCCGTCTCTGTGCATTGTCATTGGGTAGGGTTTACCTTGAGTGCCGTGTCGGACGGCTGATATACAGCTGAGGAGCAGGAGAGGTCACGAACAGACAGAGTGCATTACTGTGATTGAAGCCCACTAACACAGCGCCGATAATGTAGTAACAGGCCCCGTGCTGAACCCGCTAACGCGATTGCCGGTCTGCGGATCTGAGCGCTTAAATGCCCCGGGTACGGGAAATGGCTGGATCGATCCGAATTGTAAGTGGGGCGGAGAGCAATGTTCAGTCTCCTCTACACAAGCTGGTTCTGCATAACAGGACCCTCCTCTCTCAAACAAAGGTAATAATGTTATGCCCATATGTGGACTATATTGCATAATGCACTTAAGAGGAAATGCCCACATACATTTCAGGTGAAAACATCTCTATTGTCTCCCTCTCGCAAAGTGCTTGCATTGAAGATCCAATGCACAACAACGATCAGGCATATTTAAAAATCTCATCATATCAAGACACATTTCATACTTGATGCTCACAGCCTCTGTAGGAGACCAATCACCCTGCCAGTAATGGCTCTCACAATGAAGAGCATGAGAGACAAATATTCTCTGTTGAGCCTAAAAGACATTAATATCAGCCTGAGGAACTCAGGAAATATGCAAGGCAAGGAGAGAAAGAGACATACAAAAGAGGGGGAAGACAGAGGGGAGGGAGGGGGATGCCAGTAGTGGCCTTTGACCCCTTTTCATTTGTCTTTCAAGTCCCTGATTGAGGTTTGGTGTTCCACACGCATGAGCAAGGTGAAGGAGGCCCTGGGCTGGGGATTGCTCATTAGATAGAGAGAGAAGACCCTGCGGACCTCGAAGATCCTGATGCCCCTCAACAGCAAATAAGCAGATACCTCTTAATTGTCTGTCTCTTTAGCATGCACAGAGCAGCAGGTGGCAGGCGAACAGCACTCCCTCTGTGTGGGTATGGGGACGCGCCGTGACGCCGAGCCTCATTGCGATGCCTCTCACTAGGGCTCGATCTAACATAAACCCTCTCGCTCTGCTCTCGGAAAATATGTGCTGTTTGCTGTGATTGGCTGAAATGGTGGCAGTAACCAGTGTCTGCTTTCACTGAGATTGAATCGTGAATATGAAATGGGTGATTGCGAGGGCATACTGCCACAGATAAAAAAGAACACACTCACACACACACAAAGGTTTTCTTATGCTTGCTTTTCACCTTAACCCAAGGGCTCTGATGAATGTGACAGAATACCTTGAATTTCTGATTATTTGATGTACACAGAATTGTCCCAAAAAATGACACTGTGAACTTTTCGTAGAAAAGGTCTACATGCCACAAGACCTCCCTGGTATTTTTGTGTAGATAAAGGCAAATATTTTAATTCAGAGTTTAAGCATGCAGCACAATGCAGTGGTACTCAGTAGCCTATTGAGAGAGTCACCCTTGGCACCCACAAGGCTCTCTACCTCTGTACCTGCTTCTGTGAGTCAGGTCTGTGGCTGGAGGTCAGGGATGCGCTCTCCTCTCCTCTCCTCTCCTCTCCTCTCCTCTCCTCTCCTCTCCTCTCCTCTCCTCCTGTGAATCTCTGTGCATTGTTGGGACTTTTGTTGTAGTTGGCATCTGTGGCATGGCTGTTTGAAGTGGATAGCTACTACCCCCCCAACCCCCTCCGCTCCCTAAGGAGTGGTCTGTCAGATGAGCTATTTATCGCCAGGGCCTCTCCACTTCAGAGGGGGTGAGGCATGTGAGCGCACGTCCGTGACAGGCCACTCACTTTGATTAAGCCAGAGCTGAGCCGAGCCGTGCCACACCGCACAGTGGATCTCAACAAAACAGCACTGAGCACAATTTCTGGGCAGGGTCCCAGTGGTCTTGCTTTCTCCTCTCTATCTCTCCCTCTTTCTGTCTCCCTCATTCTTTCACCTACTCACAAGTTCACACATACTCCTACACACATACTCCTACACACACACACACACACACACACACACACACACACACACACACACACACACACACACATACAAACACACACACACACAAAAACACACACACACACACACACACACACACACACACACACACATACACACACACACACACACACACACACACACACACACACACACATAGGCTTTCTTAGATGCATCACTGTACTGCACCCGGGATTTCTTTCACATCACAGTGTGTGTCCAATAACAGAGGGCACATTGCAAGACGAGGGCGTAAAAGGGCAAAATATTAGTTCCCTCCTACACAGTTCTCCTTGGGGGAAGTTCCCCCTTTAGATTAATGTGAATGGAGTTGAGCAAAGGCCATATTGGTCTTGTTTTAACTGCTCCAATGAGTCCGTGGTGGGAGGTATTGACTGCAATACTCTTTGAGGTCAATGAGAGTTCACAAGCTCAGATCATATTTATGACAATCTATAAAAACTCAGGCCTTAAAGGATAGCTCTGCGATAGCTTTGGAAATTCTCTTGCATTGATAAGCTCTCTTTGTTCGCAATGAGAGTGTTCTCTTCCTCCCATTTTCCCCCTTCCCCTGGTTTCCCAGTTTTACTTCATTATTTAGCTGTGAAGCTGTGAAAGACTTCTGTACCTGCCGTCAGCAGTGACATCAATCTTGTTTCTCTCGTCGTTTCTATCCCTCCATCTCTCTTCTTACACACACTCACACACACTCTCACACACACATACACACACACACACACACAAACACACACACACACACACACACACACACACACACACACACACACACACACACACACACAGAAACTCCCTGTTTCCCCAAAGTAGTCCCCACTTTCTCTGCCTTAACCAGTTAGTCGTACATTAAGCAGTTACCAAGGTTGTGGCGAGTGGCCTGACCTCTGTGTCAATCAGTCCATTTAGGCCATATTGCAGTGTAAGAGGATTGACTCTTTATGGGGATAATATCTCATCCTCGCCGTGACACTCTCCACCCACTCTCCCATAACCCCCTCCTCTGTGCGTGCGGAGTTACAGCTCCTCTCGCCGATGACGCGGAGATATTCCCCCGGCGATGCCCTTGGATGTCAATACTGCGGCATTACACAGGATCCTCTGTTTCCTCCAGCCCCTTTGATTATGGCACCGCGGTGAAGATCGGCAGAATGCGGCGTGTTGCATTGAATGTAAAAACTCACTTGGGTCCAGGCGATGTTTAATGCATCCCCACAGGGGCCGGCTAGGAAGAGTCACGGAGTCACAGGTTATCCGGTAGTCACCAGCCCTTCAGAGGCGACGACAGAGATTTACGTGAGATCCTTTCTAAGTGGAGGGTTCCTTTCAGGGCTGTTTCTCTGTTTTTAGCTCCCTTTTACCTTTTGCTCTTAACATTAAGCCGCACCTAGACATGCGCCCTGCTGAGAGTCCTGTGTAATCTCTGCTTTGGGCAGAGACCCCTGGCATGGGGAATAGGGTTGAAAGGTGGCACAGCGGCTCTGTTAGGGAGGGCAGGAAGGAGCAAGAGAGGGGGCCAGAGGTTGGGCAATGAGGCGCCGCATTCGCCTCTTAGCTTAGTGCTTCTACAGAAAGGAGGCTGGAGAACGTTGTGTCTTTTAAGCCACCATCACCTCTGGAGATGAAGAGGTAGAACTTCATCCCCACCAATTCACCTTTACCCCTAGAGAGAAAAAGGGAGGGAGAGAGGGAGGTAGAGAGGGAGCAAGAGAGGGCTGTGGAGCGGAAATTCCCTCTCATCTGTAAATGAGTTCATCCTTCAGAGATAAAGCACCCCCATGCATAATTTGCAGGCAGTGGGGAGAGGAGGGGAGAGGAAGAGGAGGATGACAAAAATGTGTGTCTGTGTATGTGTGTGTGACAGTGTGTATTTGAGAGGGTGTGGGGGGGGGGGGTATGCTAGGGCAAAAGAAGGAGAAAGTGACTGAGGGAGAATAAGAAAGGGAGTGAGAGGGTAGGAAGTTTCAGCTCATTAATCTCTTCACCGCAGTCAATTTTCTCTTTTCCAAACACTCTCTCTCTCTCTCTCTCTCTCTCTCTCTCTCTCTCTCTCTCTCTCTCTCTCTCTCTCTCTCTCTCTCTGTGTGTGTGTGTGTGTGTGTGTGTGTGTGTAAACATCATTCAGGATCCCGTTACATGCCCTCTGGGTCAGTACTGCAGTATAACCTGATGTCATACTGAAATGTAACATAGACGGGGTTTGACTTGGGCACTTCAAATATTGGGAAAATGTGCATTTAAACGTACTTAATGCTTCAAGGGAAATATCATTCTTTTCATTCTTTCTAAAGGGTGCATGACAGTGCAGTGCTATTTTCTGCATTGTCTGTGCAACCAGTTTATATTGTGCTAAGTCTAGATCAATACCTGTACCATTTTTCTGTAACCTCTTACACCTGACACTTTGACACCAATTCACCCTGATGGATGACAAAACTCTGCCAGCCCACATTTGTCACCCTCTAAAGCCAGAGAAAGGGACCTTTCGGTGGGGGTTATAGTCTCTCCCTGGATCTGGCCATTTTTATTTCATCCCTATAGAGGAGTCTGCCGCTAGTTGTCACCTGGGGAATGATTCGCTTCAGACAGGCAAGAGGGAAACCCATCAACCCCCAGCAGTATCAGTCTGCGGCTGATCCCTCCTTTTTGGAGTTGAGTGAAAAGAGGAATTATTATTTTTTTCTCCCAGGCAGCTTCGGATAGCATTGTGAGCAGAAGTTATTATCACGGCGTATAATAGGAAAGTCATGACATTTATGGATTTTAAGGGAGAAACGAGGGAGGCGCTGGGTGTCAAAACACCTCAGGATTCCACCCTGACTCAGGGCTTGTTGTTTGAATGCAGACGGAGGGGATTTTCCAGAGACTCTCTTCATCCACAGCACTTCCTTTAGTCTCTGTGTCAGAATCTGTAAGCACTGAGCTTTAGGCAGCTTTCGTCTCCATAAACCGAAACCAACATCCAGTAATGTTTGTTGTCAAGAAAGCAGACTGCTGTATCGCACCGAGATGCCATTGGCTCTGTGCATTCTCTATCGATATGTGTATCTTTTTTTACTGTTGTATTAGTATGCCTAAAGGAACGTGGTCATGTGCTTTAAGATGGTCAAACTGAATTTTCCCTTTGTAGTTTTCTCCTGTGTTGTGTTTGTACTGAATAACCACTTGACATATTTCCTCCGCACTTCTATCAGTTTATTTCTTCTCTCTGTTTAAACAGTTTTGCAGTCGTATTTCCTGTTGTTAATGTGATTGGCTTAAGGACAGTCTGTCTTGATCATTCACTGCTGCTTTCCACATCGCAGTTTGGAGAACACTAACATAAAATCATGTTTGGATGCATCGGTTCAATTATTCATGTTGGCACTCCTTTGTAAAACAATCTTAATGACTGCTAAAGCACCACCAGTAATTGGTTATTGGTATCCTCAGCCTGAAACATCATTATAGCACAGAATGTGTCAAATCAATAATAATTAGTGATGTAAGCTATTTCTTTTTATGTTTCCTCCCCTGCGTTGTTTCATTAAACTGTTGTCGCTGTTGGCAGGTCCTTTTTTTTTAGAGGGAATACGTCCATATAGTAAATCATTGATTTCACAGGTTTCTGGCCTTGTGTTAGCACTGATAGTAGGCTAATTAGACCGGGCCACAACTAGCCATGTAATTGCATGACACATGAGGTAATGACCCTGCCCAATAACATGATACATCTGTACTCTGCTTCATCTGGGTGGCATTTGCATGTCCAGTTTTTAATGACCCCCTGCCCACAGTGTACATAAACATACATTTAAGTTACTGTATTACGGTATGTTTTACTAGCAAAGCTGTTTTCATTTCTGTCCTCTATTTCCATAAGGAAGAAAGTGTGTATTGTAAAAAGATAATGGGCATATACTTTTAGAATATGAAGTCTTTGGAAAACATATGAAGGGCAACAAATGAATCTAAAAATCAAGATGGCTTTGTTAGAAATTGTATGTGATGAAAGAAGAGGTCAATGTGCTGGTGAAAAATCCCTTCAGTGCATTGACTGGGGCACATATCTCCAGCGCTTCACTCTCACACGGGGGCATCTCAAGCGATTCAGTGCCCATCTCCCCGGAAGAAAACAAAATATCCACTTAAGCCTTATTCCCTTCGGTGCCATTCGCCATGTGCTCAGAGAGGATTGAGTTTCTTTTGCAGATTGATCAATTCAAAATAATCAACAGATTTCGATTTACCTCAGCTCTGAATTGCCAAAAGGTTTCTGTGCTTCATCTAGGAGAAGATCATTGATGTTTTCTTTTTCTCTCTCTCTTCTCTCTCTCTCTCTCTATCCCTCTCCCTCTCCCTCACTTTTCCATAGTCTGAAATGGATTGTGTGTAGACACAGCTTTGGCGTTATGGGTTAGATTAGATTAGCCTACCAGATTCTGCGGAAAGGAACTTTCTCTCATCATCAAGGCCCTGCCTGATGTTCGGGGGCCTCTGTGTGCTCCACAGTCAGGGAGTCATGACGCCAGGAAGGTTGGCAGGATCACTCCTCATTCAGGACTATTGAAAAGTCAATTCCCTTTTCTAATATTTGACTTCATCAAAATAATGATTTCATACTGAATTATTGATTGCACCTCCGGGCTTCAAAGACAAAAAGTGCTCTGATGAAGAGGCCTCTACATTCTGCCTGTAAGGGAAAAAGCTTCATGTTGGAGTGAAGGTGGTCGTAATGAGTTATTGTGGTTGTGTGGGTTCATCACGTAGGATACTGCTCAAAACACACACACACACACACACACACACACACACACACACACACACACACACACACACACACTCTTTTACTCATTCAGGTGCGCATACATGCACAGACAGATTGGAGTGCACCAGAAGTGCATCCGCTCACAGTGTAGTGTTGTTGTGCGTACCTCATTAGCTATTTTGATGCCGTGTAATAGAAATCAATTACCCTCCTGTAGTTTATGCTGTTGACTTGAACCCAGTTCCTGTTGCCTTGTGAGCGCACTGCTGTTCATATTGATTTAATTGTCATGTACCCAGTTTAATGCCGTTTCATTTTGTCATGTCGCCCCTTCTGAGGCCCTAATAACTTCTTGATTATGTCCGCATGAGTGATGCAACTGCGCAAATGTGGAAGTGAAAAATGCTAGTAGACATTGTGCCGTGGCCTAGAATAGTTTCTCGTGATCACTCCTCCCAGCATTTGTAAAGGTTATGCTTGTGCACTGTGAGCAAAGGCAATGTGCATAGCAAATATCAAATTTTGGATTATTTAATTAGAACAGCAGTTGTTGGTGTGGAAATGTAATCAGGCTGATTTAATTCATATACAAATGATGTGTAACAATGACAGAATCCCCTCAGACAGCGTGGTTGAAATGATTTGGGACAGTACATTTGGAGCTGAATTTAGAGAGTAAATGGACACAGACCCTGCAACGATGTAGAATCTGTCTTCATTATGTCTCATTCAGATGTTAAGCATAACCTTGAGGATTTCTCCCTTTCCTGCACTCATTCTGGGGCCAATTGCCTGAGAGTTTTAATAACAGCAACTGTTGTTTTGCAGCAGTTTAGTAAAGCCTAAACAGGGGATAACACTTAATGTCTAAACTGTCTTGCATTGTTTTCTTTTCTTTTGAAAGATACAAAATAAAACGCTTTATGTTCATGACATTTCTGTACCGCGTCCCGTTTGCATGGAACTGTAAAAGCGAGACGACAAGTATTTCAGATAGCTCTTCTGCCAGAGAACCAGTCATCGGTGAAATGTGTGGCAACAAGGGAATCCATGTGCATCTATGTGAAAAGTCAGCAAGCAAGCGAATCCCAGTGGGTGGTTCTGACTCTGGAACAGCAGAGCAGTCAGTCAGATCCCCCGAGTTTTTGCCTTAATTTTTACTCAAGAGCTGCCCTGTAGAAAAATGATTTTAATTTATCCTGGTGACTTATCTACCCCACCCCCATCCCCTCCACCCAAACACAAAGATAACATGGACACTAGCTCGGTGATGCCTCCTGGTTCTTTTGGCTTGCTTCTGTGGTTGGAGTCGCTGCGAGTGCTGAGGGTTTTCTTGTGTGAGACACTGTTGAGATTTGCTGCTCCCATAAGAGCTCACAGTCTTTTCTACAGGGGTTAAAGCAGACCCACTGTGCCCTGTGTCCGTGTCGCAGGGGATGCTGATTCACAAAGCAAGGCCTGGAGTTACCCTAGCCCCATGATTGGATGCCGTGTGCACAGGGAGGGAGTTGTAGGCGAGGGAACGAGGTGGCTCTCTTTCTTCCACCCTGTCTAACCCTAGGAGAAACGTTCTGTTCTCTATGTTGTAACACTAAAGTTGCTTTGCAGAACCACACCTTTTGTAGCTGAAAAGCTTGTAAGGTTTCTAGATTGACCTAGAATATCTCTCTGTCTCTCTCTGTCTCTCTCTATGTCTCTCTCTCTTTCTCTCTCTCTCTCTCTCTCTCTCTCTCTCTATCTCTCACTCTCTCTCTCTCTCTCTCTCTCTCTCTCTCTCTCTCTCTGTCTCTCTCCCTAATCTCTACAATACTAATTCACTAAGGTAAACAAAATGTAAGAAAATAATTGCTTTCAGCTAGCAGAAGAATACTTAGAGTGAGGAATACTATAATTACTGGATGAGAGAACTGATCATAATGCTTGGTGCTGTCAAGCCAAGACATTTGGATGGCGTTCCATGGAACTGAACCAGTGACATCCACTACATTCATTGATTGAAATACAGACCTGGGGCAGTGGCAGCAGATATGATACCCATCATAGTGTGTCATGAGGATAGCAGTCACGACACAACTCCAGACTAATTGGAATAAGCCTTGACCCTCACAGACAGATCCACAGAAACCCCCTTCCTATGTTTATAGATGATCAGGGAGATGGGTAACCACCATAGACACCATATTTGAACATGTTCAGATGCTTATGCTTATGCAAAACATTTCTGTTCACCAAGATTCTTAGATTCAGCATGAGCTGCTTATACTATAATGATTTAGGACCAAACAGAGTGCTACCAGGTGTCCCCATATGAGAGAAATAGAGTGTGTCTTTGTGTCTGTGTGCGTGTGTGTGTGTGGGTGTGGGTGTGTGTGTGTGTCACGTCACTTGCCAAAGGAGTAGCTCTCCAACCCTGATTTATGGGCCAAAGCCTGGCGGCGGTGAAACATGAGAAGGAGGCCTAGGGTTCATGGACTGCTACTGATTGTGCCGGAGAGGCTTCGACAGTTTTTACACATAAATGGCCAAGTACCCTCCAATATGATAATCTATGCCCAGAAGCCCTCACTGTTATTGTTCCACAGATGAAAAAACAACACTTTACGACCCATCTCTCTCCACCTTTCCCAGAACACAGGGTTTGTGTGCTGTGAATAATGTTATTGACTCATTGTCCTACTCTCGCATGTTGTTTGTTGTGACATGTCTGTGCACATCAATGGATTGCTAATAGTTTTTGTGTGTTGAATGACAAAACACTTTGAAAGCAAAGTATAATACACTAAATCGAATTAATTATACATTAAACAATTATAGCATTATTATTACAAAGTAAATATGTGTTATTGTGCGTACAACCATAAAATTGCATTTGAATTTTTCATTCATCATATAAAACCAAAAGATGAGCTTGTAAATGTAAGATAAGACAGAAAGCTAATTGCGTCGCACTATATTTTTGTCATTTCCATCGTCTCTACCTCTAAAATAGTCATTAGGTGTTGAGAATGAAAAGGTGCGGCAAGACACTGTGAGCTATCTGCTCTAAAGAGATCATGCTGCTAAGGCGACCTTTAGAGTGTCACAGCGGGGTCTTCCTGTCCTCTCTGTCTTTATGCATATTTATTGGCTGGTGCTGATGAGCAATCATTGGATTCTGTTTAAGGAGAAAGCCTCTGTTCTCTTCCTCCTGCTCCACTTGGTGCTCAGAGAGCCCGAGGTTGTGCGAGGGTGGCACTGTGCTTGGCATGTCACATATCTCGTTGTGTAATTCCTGCTGTCAAATCGGTGGTTGCCGGGGCGATGGCATCACGGGCCTGCCACGGCGGCGCAGTGAAGATCACCAGTGTTGACGTGTGTGTCAGTGTGATTAGCGAGAAATTAGCTAAGGCACCACTAGGAGAGAGGAAGGGCCGGCGACACGCCATGGGCTCATCAGTCATCTCCTTATTTCACAGAGATGGAGAGAGGGAGAGCGGGAGAGCAAAGGGGGGAGTCTGTCTCTCTCATTATCCCCCGTGCACTCTCCTGCTCTCTCAGATATTAAGTGCAGGAGACACAGAGGAAGGGAGAAGGTAGAACAAAAGCAGAGAGAGAGAATTAAGGAGAAAGAGATAATGAATGGGAAGCAAAGGGAACATTTTGGAAAACAACATTGGGTGGGATGATGATATGAAAAGTGATAGGAGAGACTTTGTTTGAATTATATATTATTTAAGAGTGAAAACATGAAGGCAGAGATGGGACGATAAAATCAAGGAGAGGAAGAAGTGGTTGCAGAGAGGGAGAGAAGGAGGTGCTGTCTCCTGTTGAGAGTAAACGTTCCCTTCCTTGATCCATTAAGTTTCTGCCACACACAACTAGGCCAAGGGGAGGAGGAGGCCTGGCTGAGGGCCCTGTGAGGCTGTGGGCTGTGGGGTGGAGCGAGACTGGGGCCTCTCTCTGTGGGCAGCCACTGCAATGTAATGGGCCTTATAATTTCCTCCACTCATCCTTGGGCCCTGCAGACAGCTGCAAACAGCATCACTGTGGTGCCCGTCCCTGTCGAGAAGAAAAAAACCTGACAGCTCTTCTACCTCTCCTGGCAGCCATCTTGACCTCCTGACCCCACTCTGAGGAACGGTTGTGGTGGGCGGACACAGAGCTGAGCTCAGATGGAGTGACTGACAGGGTCGGGAGGTCAGACATGCTGGAGCATCACACATGGCATGTCATCTTTGTAGGCGGTTAACCGCATGGCAGCCTCTTGCCAGTGTCTTGCGTCTAATGATTTGAGTGACATTGTTCTTACCACGT
Organism: Sprattus sprattus; assembly: GCF_963457725.1. Taxonomy (NCBI): domain Eukaryota; kingdom Metazoa; phylum Chordata; class Actinopteri; order Clupeiformes; family Clupeidae; genus Sprattus; species Sprattus sprattus. The sequence continues at coordinate 56,748,313 of NC_137921.1, read as the reverse complement.
TGTCACTAATAACCCCTGGAAAAATTGTGGTTCCTGAAATATCTGTATAGGATGATAAGGGCACTAAAACTATAGATAGATATTTGGCTGACTGTGAGGTAGCATCACATTATCATAGTTGCCCTGGCTTTTTAGAAAAAAAATGTAAAAGAAAAAAAGAAACAGCACAAACCACATCGCTCAAAAATACATACGATCAAATCCATCATGAATCGCATGAAGTGGATTTATAAACATAGATCTGAGATGTACCAGTTAATAAATAGAATTTCCTTTCCCCTTTCTTGACGTCTTTTGAGTCTGCCCTCAGTGACGCATTACTCTTTACATAACCGTGCAGACAGTGTGTGTGCAGCAGCCCTGTGTGAGGTGACTGCAGGGGAGACAGGAGACGGATGGCAAGGCTTAAATGGTGGACTCTTAGGAGATGCTGCCGGGACTTAGACCTGCCCCTATTTTATCCTCTGCCCACACCCCCGCCTACTTCCATGTGCCCATCTGTCTTGCATGAGATGTAAATGAATTAGTCAAGACCTAGCCTCTGTGCATTGTTTATTAAAAGCAGACTCCCTGTCATGCACCCTCCTCCCGCCTCTTCCTTGGCAGCCTGGTTATAGACATGCTGTTTTTTTTTAAAGTAGACATAAGATGCATAAGAGTGGTTGGAGACTGCGTGCTGGGCCACAGCGTGAACTGCCTATGCTTAGAGCAGTAGCTTTTATAAGAAATGCTATAAATATCTTTTGTCTGGTTGTGCTTCTTATTAATTGTGTCATAGTTTTATGATTTAGATCTGCAAGTGGCTTTAAGTAACCATTTGTTTTAGAAACCTTACATTTATGCTTTTGGCTAACCCGTGAGAGGGATTTTGGAACAAGAGCGGCATTTCTTTGATTTTGTGATGAGCCCCTTTTGACCCCTAAAGAGAATTGCTGATGTACTAAAAATACCTCCAATGTGTATGGCTAGATTTGAAATCAGTCAGTGTGTCTGAGTTTTTTTTCAAGTCCAGATGAATGATTTGGATATTGTTTAGAATCTGTATCCATGAGAAAACCTCTCATTAAAACATCCCTTATGGTATGACACTGACTTTTTGTGGTGATCATTATGTATTGAAGACTCCCTCTTTTGGAAACCCACCATCTGTGCGTGACAGTAAGACAGTAAGTAAGTCACTGATCCACAGGCATCAGCAAAGTCTTCTCAGAAATGGAAAATTACACTATAGGTGTCCATATTGCCATCAAGCGCAGGGCTTAGACGATCTTTAATTAAACAGCAAGGCTTTCAGAGAGAAGCAATGTGCTGAGACACATGGGAAGTCAGTGATTCCAACAAAGAAGTTTGGATGAGGGATTTGCTCCATATCCAGACAGGGGGACAGGGGCTTTGAGCAGGTACCTTGCAGGACAACTGTGTGAGCAGAATGCTTAGCACCGACAGGCTAATTTATCATAGTCCTGTTGCCAGGGCAACTGGAGTTCTCTGGAATCATGTGATCCTGGGCAGTTTCTGTTGACTAGTCTCTGAGAGACTGTTGTCTTAAGGGAGAGTGTATCTCTGCTGGCCTGTCAGAGAGAGGGGACACAAGATGAGATGACTGACATTTCTTCTAACATTCAATACCAGCTTCTGGAGTGGCTCATGCTTTGTACGATGCCTTTGATTAAGCAAACTCGGATGAATTAAAATTCTATCTATTAAACGCACCACTGAGAAATGCTTTCTGACAGACTGGCTGAGTGCCTATGCTCGTGCTCTGGGCTCAGTGTAGTTTTATCCAAGGGTTAGTTGAAACCTTGGCTGGAACCAGACCTCCGGTGGAGTTTTTGCTGCGGGATCTCTGGTAGCACAGCAGATAGTCCCTTGTGCGATTGTCTCAGATCATTTGCTCCGAGCAGGCCAGGCTTATGTAATACTAAGGCTCCATGGCCACACCACACATGGGTTGTGCCGTCAGGAATGTGTGTGCACATAAGTGTGCCTGTCTCCCTATCCAGAGTTGTAGGCATAAGGTTGTGGCCTGTGTTATATTTGGTTGTCTGTATGTGTGAGTGTTTACGTTTGCATGTGTGATTGTAAGGTCTGTTGTTGGAAAATGTTCCATGTCTGTTGGGATTGTCTTACCCCTTACTGTTGTCCAGCTTGGATCCAGCCTGCTGTCCTCAGGTGTATGTGAAGCATGTTCATTAGCAAGCATTGCTGCACTGCAATAGGACACGCGCTGCACAACAGTGTCTATTGCTGGGACACACTGCAACTCCATGACCAGTCTGTTTCACTACTGACTTCAAATTCATAGTATTTGCTCGTATTCTTATGGCTTCTCTACACCTTATTTGCTGTCCTCAGAACCTGCTGTATATCAACAATATGTGCATTCTCCCTGTGAACTAAGGTGAGCATGAACTGTAGGCAGACAGCAAGATATAACAGTGACATAAACTGACAAGGTCCACAAACTACTTTGACCCCAAGGAAAACATAAGTAGATTTCAATACATCACCCAAGCTGTCTTTTATCATTTTTTCCCCCTTTGTCTTCAGTAGCTGTGTAATCCTGTTGGGTCTCGAAGAGGCTCAAAGAGAATTATTCATCCTGACTTGCATGCAAAGTTGGGATAGATCCGAGTCTGTGCTAGGAGAGGAGTTTTTCAAGGCGTCGCCTCTGGCTAAGAATGCACTAGTTGGGCAGGTGATGAAAATCTGGGTGATTTCAGTGATAAACCATTTAAAGGGTAGCTCTTAAACACTGATGCTACACAATTAATGCAGTAATAAACACTGCATTATCAAAGCCATTATATTTATCTTGGCACGCTGCGTTGGACTGCTATGAAGAAGGGTTATCTCATGTGTAAAGAAAGTTTAATGAAGCGAGATGAAGGTAGACAGAGGGGGCATATTAGCTGATTCTGTTCAAGTAGCTTGACAAAGTGTGTCATTGTGGGAGAGGTAGAACTGGGTTAACCTTGGCCTGGCAGGGTATGTCTCTCAGAAGAATCAGAAGTCAGGGTTTGATGCGGTCATGAAAAACCTGGTTAAGTCATGGATTTTTTTAGTTTATTTAAAAAATAGCATTTTCCCAGCCAGCAGAAGTAAAGGAAAAAATATATAAAGTCAGAACGTTTTGAAAAGGTCATGGAAATTTGCTTTACAAATACCTGTATATTAGAGTATGTGTGGTTCAGTTTAATATTCAATCAATACTTGTTAAACAATACTTAAACAAAAGTGTTCGGGCAGTGTTGTTCTCTGCATGGGATATCATCAGACTCCGACCGGAGCAGCAGCTTGAACTTTGACACATTTTTACATTCCTAAAAGCTTAATAGTTTGTCCGTGTTTCTTAAGCAAATGTTTATTTTGTATCAAACCACATAGTACATTTAACTAAAATAAATGACAAACTGTGTTAAATTTTTACATGGATTGTTATTCTTATTTTCCATGTGTATAGAGACGTTTCAGAGAATGTATGGTCATGAAAATGTGCCTCAAAGGCATGGAAATGTATTGTTAAAAATGTGTATGATGAGTGCTTGTTAAAATGAACTGGTCATTTTGGGCCTTCATAGACTAATTGAGACTCATCCCATGCTTTCCATGTGGCAGCCTGCCGCCCTCACCCTATTATATATTTCATAAGCATTGCTGTCTGGAAAGGCTCAGTAGGGAAGACATTGTTTTCAAGATTGCCTTACCTGTTGGAAGTGGTTTAGGTGATGCCATGTTTGGGTGCGTTTGAACAGCTTTGTGGGAAAGAATGGATGAAGTAAAAATTCTTGAAGGAAAATAAATAGATTTTTTTAAGGTTAATTATGATGGTAACTCCTCATCTTTATGATATGTGCTATTAATCCGATTCAGTCATTTATATTACGCAACAGTTAGATCTGGTCGAATGATTTATTAATTTCTTATTGGACAAGAGGTATTCCATTACTGGGGATGTCCTGGCACAACCCCACTCGGGGTCATTGTGCATTGTCTGCACCTGTCCAAATGGAGTTCAGTATAATGTCCCCAAACCAAAATGAATGCAGTGAATGGCATTGGCAGCAGAAGACTATTGAACTAGTGTACATGCTGCCCTCCATTCTAAACGAAATGTTACTTTCCAAATTGAAGGCTCTCTTAACTCTCTATTTTTGACACTTGGTACTCTCTCACACATTCAGCAGCCCCCAAACACACTCTTTTCCCATGTGAGATGCTTCAGCCCCGGATGTATTAAGACATTTTAATTGGGTTAGCTCATATGACAGTACAATGTAAACTGGGATGTAATCTGGGTTTACGTTGGCCCTACATTAATCAGTTTTACATGGCCATTCAAGGGGAAGGCTTCTGCCTAGCCTCACCCAGCACTGCCGGTTCAACACTTCCCTTTGGACTGTCCTGGCTCTTAGGGCCTGTATGGTAGGATTAGAGTGTGGGGAGAGAACAAAAGGTGCTTATGTGAAAGAGAGGCTGGTGCTACTTGGAAGTGCAGCCATTAGCAGCATTAGCAATTCTCTTCTCACAGTAGATGGATTGGAGAATCAAATTGCCTGATTGTAATAATAGCAGTCTTTTTAATATCACAACAATGTTGCCTGAATCCTGTATGAGGCACTATCATACACTTGCAGCCTTGACAACATTCATATTTTTCATATTCATATTTTTCTTTAGCACAATTTTGTGATGTCATTCATTCGTCATCAACTCATTTATTTCATTTCTTCACTGTGTAGAATCGGCAGGCACTTAGACGGTGGTTTAGCGAGTCCCAGGAAGAAGACATCAGAGGAGAAGATTTTAATTTTAGTTCTTTTATCTTTCCCCTTTGATTGCTTTCCAAGTCTGTAGGAGATGACCTTTGCTCAGCGACTTCCTTTATCATCTGACGGTGAGATAAACAAAATAGAGCCCCATTTTTATGAAGTCTCACCCGACCTGTTGGAAGTCTTGTCCAATTAAAAGGCGCCAGTCGGGGTGCCGGATCCCAGCGCCAAACCCAGATGACATTTCACTCTGGCCCTATAGAAGAAGAAAAATTCAACACACCGCAAGGAAATTAAGAATTTATTCCGACCCTGTCGTGGCACCAGGCTTCTTATTAAAGCAACAAAGATCCTTTTTGTCCAAGGAGGAAACAAGGCAGAGAGGCAAGGCTGCTGAAATTGCCATCTTTGTGTTGTCCTTGAGTGACGGAGAATGTAATCATATTCAGTGGAAATGAAGTCCAGGAAGCTGGAACGGTGGGTCACAAGAAAAGGTTTCCTTCATATCACCAGGCAAAATCACCATGCTAAATGCTAGCAGACAAACTGTTTCCAAACACATTGCAGATAACAAGGACAGAAAGAGAGGGAGAAAGGCAGTTGATCTTCATGAGTCAAGGCCACTAAAAAAAGGTTCATACTGACATGCTATTTTTCCATGCCTTTATAAGGTTGTTAGTTAAGGGGAAACACTGCATACTGCTGAAACTCAGGAAGGATGCTAACGCTTTAAGGTAAAGCCAATCTATCCCTAAATAGATGATCAACTCAAATGGAGCTGACACATTGCTCATGTTAATCTGTTCTACCCAAATAGCTCAGGATGAACCTATAATTATCTTTCAAAGTTTCCATTAACATCCCTAATGAAGCACTAATACACTGTGTGTATTTGCAGAAATCAGCAAAAGCCTCTCGGTTCGGTGTCCCAACTTGGCAAAAAGCCCCACCAAAGTACAACATGCCCCGCAGGTGTTTATCCTCCGATGAAGCGCAGGTGTGTGCCCGGAGCAAGATTAATTGGAGTAATAAGTTGTGTAATGTAAAATAAGTTCCATAGATCTGACGGTGACCTCCCCAGATTGATAGGGCCTTGTGAAAATCAATATGGACGAGCAAGTGCAATTTTTATTTTCATTAAGTAGCACTTTTGAAAGGAGCGGAGCCAAGTGCGGTGGGTGTATCAGCCTACAATGTGATGAGGAGATGGCGTCCAACAAACAGACTTCTAATGCAGCTGGAAAAGAGAAGCCCCGTGCTAATTAATGCTGCACACTCATTTATAACAGACATCATGGATTCAACGCACATACAGTTCACTTGTATGCCCTCGGAATGCCTTGGTCATTAAAAATAGACAGATAATGAAACGTCCTGTTAGGTTGGTCGTATTGGAGGGACGTTTTTAATGCTGAGCAGATATTTTTTCACCGTTTAGTATTGCATTTACGTTCAGGGGTAGTGTTCCTTTAACAGTTTTGATGTTTGCTATATATTTTCTCATAAACAACATTATTAACTTTATGTTACAGAAATGAAAACAAAGACAAATCAGTCTTTCAGCAGTCTTCTGCTAGTAAAAATGTATCTCATATAGCCTGACTGTGTTCTTTCAAGATATATTGTTTGTAAGCACAGACAGAGTCCGCACCCTCGCTCTGGAATGTTTCCTTAATGGAAAAATTCATAAATGTGTGTTGGATATTAGTATTTAGATGGTGCTCACAGATAAATGGATGGTAATACTCAAGTCCTATATTATGAAAGATCCTGGATAAATGCCCTCATACAAGAGGTCATCAAATATTTACTGCTTACCTAATGTCAGCTTTTGGAAGTACAATATCCCCTGGATTAGTGTTTGAATTTCCAATATCCATGCCACACTAATTTATGAGAAACGGAAAAGCAGTTTTTGTAGTGTTAACTCAGTTTTCCCCAATCTTAAATAAAACATTTGGCTCAGAGCTACACTAGGATGAGTGACAGAACGTGGACAAACTTGACATTAGACATCAGTAGTTATTTTTCATGGAGTGCAAAACCCAAAGGAGATCAAATACTTCATACAGTCAACACACTATAAGAGGTTCTTGCGTTCTTGTTTACATTAATTAGAGTTTGAATGTGTAGCCTTCTTCTGTGTGCTGCTATTATTCTCTCTCTCTATCCATCTCTCTTTCTCTTTCTTCTGATCACTCTTTCACCCCCACCTCCTTCTCTCCCTCCCCACTTCTTATTAGTATATGGGGAAGCTGTATAGTATCAAATCAAATGAGAGAGTCCTGCGCCTTATACGTGCGTAAAATCCAAGGTTGTCAATATGGTGAAAGAAAGGGCTCCTCACACAAAGGCTGATGCTATAAAGCTAATGTATTAAACTGAGGATGGGCTAAGCCCCACACGTTTGTCCCTTTGTCTTGTCCATATAAGGCCCTGACACTTTGTCTGTATTTTCTATGTTTTTTTAGTTTACAGTTTTTCACTATTGTTAAAAAGTATAAAGCGAAAATTCGGCACAATCTGCACAACCTTCACGTCATGTATCAATCGCTCGCCCCAAGTGGGAAATACTTAAGATTCCCTTATCTACATTAGAGTCCGATTTTCCTTGTGAACACACTGATGTCAATTACACATCACGTTGTTGTCAAAACAGTGTACACAAAGTTCTGTTGTTGCACACAATTTTCAAGTAAGATCTCAAAGCATCAACCTGCAAACCACAAATAGTCAAATCTCTAAACTTTCAGGTCTTTTGACCAATTTGCAGTGAGGACTGCACCATTAAAGTGTCTTGAGCCTCTGTTTTGTTGGATAAACTATTGAAAACTTTGAAAAGATCCACAACCAGAGAAGGAGAGGGGTAAGAGTGAGAGGAGGAAGAAGAGGAGGACAAGAAGGAGGAGGAGTAGGAGGTTGAAGAGTAGGAGGACAGAGAGATGGAAGAGGAGGACAAGGAGGAGGAACAGAATGAGGACAAGGTGAAGAAGGAGGAGGATCAGGAGAAAGAAGAAGGAGAATGGTCATCTCTAATGAGATTTGGGCCGCTGTGGTAGACCATGTTTTCATGGTTTTTCATTAGAACCTTCAGGATGGAGAACAAGTACGAAATCTGTTTGCCTTGTGTACTGTAATACTGCATATCAATATAATATACGTAGTGTGCTCACAGTATTTGTATTTTGCAGGACTGAAAGAGAACCACACTGTGGAGGAAGAAAACACACTTTCAATATTTTTTGAAAGCAAAGTAGCATTTTCCAGGAGATATAAAGGGTTTTGCATTTTCAGTTAGTTGCTTTAGAATTTGTGTTTAGAGTTTTGAGAACGAGGCATGCTTTCAAAAAATGTGTGTAAGCAATTGAGAAAAACTATAAGCATTTTGTATACCATTTTATGTCAATACAATCTGGTGGAACAGGAGACTAAAATTGTAAATATGGTTTGTGAGAACAACGGTATTGCTGTTTTATGTTTGACTATGAAAAATGTAGGCCTACACTGATACATTTTACAAAAGGAGAAAGGGCTCAATGAGTCATTGTCATTCATATGGTGTGTTTCGATGATTGTGTTTTCAATTTTGCACTTCTGTGTGCTGTAAATGCTTGGTAGTGTGCAGCTAATGCTTAGTTGTGTGTACTAAATGAATGTATGTGTGTGTGTTTTGAAAATATGGCTGTGTGTACCAAATGAAAACACAAGTTCCATTTTGTGAACAGTTAAGAGATTTGATAGCAAAGAGTCATCTTGCAAAGGGAGTGTCAGGTTTAGCATTTTGTGTGTGAGGTTTTCAATTTTCTGTGTGCAGTTTTGAGAAAGACGTTGCTGTTTTGAAAAACGGGTTTTAGCAACAGTGAAAAACTGTAATACATCATATTTAAGCATCAGCCTTTGTGTGCAGAGTCTTTTCTTTCCCCATATCAGCTGTAGAGTAGAAAGATACATTAAATACCAGGAACGATGCATCCATCTCCATGAAGAAATCGGTGGCGACGATAAATCGTTATCAGGGTAGTGATCAAACCGGGATTGACAGGGATTCTGTTCAGCAATATTGGCCACAATGTATTGGCTGCCAACGTATATTTATGCTAATGACGGTGGAAAGTAGTGGCTAGTTTCCATAAAGGTTAGAAGGTGGTTTAGGGTATAGAAAGCAGTCGCTTTGTGCCATGGGATTGGCCATAATTATCATTCCTCCCTGCTTTTCACACTGATCAGACTATGAAATTAGGAATTTATTGAAATGCACATTCAAGGTAACACACAGTCTCATTCCTGAAGATGAAGGGAAACAAGAAAAGGAACGCAGCCCTAGCTTTCCCATCAGATGTGAATTTAGAAAGTTATAGTTACTCTTCATGCTGAGAGTTGGATAAGGGTGTGGGAAAATGGTCCACTTCATATCAGTTTCAACTCTTTGTGGACGAGAAAGAATATAATATAGACTTTTCTAAAGGAGATGTGTGATCAACTCTTCAGTTTTTTAATCCCATCTCTCAAGGCTGTCTTCATCCATCTTAACTTCTCTTAGTGTGTGTGTGGAAATTTTGAATTGAAACGAGAGAATGCAACGATGGGATTTCTGCCCTGTCTTGATATGGCTGCTCAACACACCAGTGCAGAGAATGCTGTCTTAGGATTTATTTAAAGTAGTCTGCCCTCACTTGACATTGCAGCCCCCTATCTCAATCTGAGACTTCACTTTTATTAACCTTTTATACCTTACGTTGTATAAAAATTGGCCCCATCAGTCTCTGTTGAGTCCAGTTCCATTTGGGATGCTGCTGAATTTAAAAAGCGGGTGAATTAAAGGAAACACCAGCTAGAGAAGAAACAATTTGCTTAGCTTTAAAGGGGACAGATTAGGTGGGCCCAGAGGTCTCCACATCATGTTTAAATGGAGGGCTTTAAATAGTTGGCTTATTTAAAATAAAAGCATATGGAGCACAGGAAAGGGGAGAGGATAGATCCACATGCCATAGTGAGTGAATCCTCCACACCTGGCCTGCTTTTGATGGCTCCTGGACACAGAAGACCATCTGTGCCTGGCTGCCAGTGAAAGGAACAGTCCTGTTCTCTTCCATATATTTTCACTGAAATAGAACTTATATAGTTTATTTTTTTCGTTTAACTATTTACTGAATTAATATGAGGTACATATACGTATGTAAGAGTAGGCACACACACACACACGCACACACACACACACACACACACACACACACACACACACACACACACACACACACACACACAAACATATATAAATATATAAAAACCACAATATAAAATATTGTGTTCAAAATGAATCTTTGACTCCAATGATAATATCGACAGCACTAGTGCCTACAGGCCTAACGAAATATGGTCTCATGCTGTGCGTCCTCTCAGTTTTGTTTGAGGCAAAGCTATAAAGCTGAAATCAAGTGCTGGGCTTCAATGGCCTGTAACTTTAGGGGTCATTCGTATTGTTGTAAAGAGGATGTATGGCCTCCTCCCCCATTTGCAGCCAGTCACAGGGAGTGGCACTTCAGATGAATTTGAGCATGAATCTGAGCTGACTTTTCACTTCCATGTTGGTGCAGCACACAGCAGTTTTTAGGCTACTGATCAGCGAGACTGCACTGGAGTCTGGAGTTCATCTTCCACAGCGTGACCTGCAAAATGGAGTCCAGAGCTGTGTGTTCATGCTACCCCCCTCCAAACCTGTCATGTGTGGGCTTTTAAGGTCTGAAAGGGTGATGGATGCAATGGGGCATTTCTGAGAGAATTCGCTTTTAAGGTAGTGAGGGGAGGGGAGGGAGGGAAAGAAAGAGAGGGCGAGAGAGAGAGAAAAAAATGTAGCCAGTGCAGAGATGTGGCCCCTCTCTTTCTCCGGCACTGACACTAATCTTTTCGAATCTGTCCAGGATCTGTTGAGTGTTCTGATGTTTCCGTCTGGGTGTTGCTTTCTCCTCTGACAATGTTTGTCGTTACTCTAGAAGAGACTGTTCACTTCTTTTATTTGTAACAGGCAACTGATGGTCTCATCGTGTCTATTTGTTCTGCTGTTTTTTTTGTCTTCTACCTTTCTGTCTTCTTTCTTCACCTTCATGGCTGCATTGTTTATGCTATTCCTCTCCTGTCCCACTTTGTACATAATACAAAAAGGTTTTTGTAAAACTACTTTGGTATTCTTAAGGCTATCAACATTACATTTCAGTAGACGGCCCTGCAGAGTTTTCTGGTACAAAAAACCTGGCCAAAGCAGCTCCTCTTGGCTGAATATTTGCATAGCTGAATGATTTTTCAAGGATTCTGAAGAGCTGAAAATGGTTATGCTTCTGTGTAAAAAGTGTGGTAGTCAAGTTCATGGCACCATGCTATAGTTGTGATCCCATTATGCCCCTCTGTCTGTCTCTCTCTTCTTGTCCATCTACTAACTCTCGCTTTTGCTTCTGTTATTTTTACACCTTCTCCTTTCTGTTGGTTAGAACCCCCCGCCCCCGTCCCCTGTTAGTTTTCAGGTTTCTGTCGTGTGTGTTCATGGGCTGGTGGTGTTGGTCTCTGTCGTGTGTGTTCAGGGGCTGGTGGTGTTGCTCTCTGTCATGTGTGTTCAGGGGCTGGTGGTGTTGCTCTCTGTCGTGTGTGTTCAGGGGCTGATGGTGTTGGTCTCTGTCGTGTGTGTTCAGGGGCTGGTGGTGTTGGTCTCTGTCGTGTGTGTTCAGGGGCTGATGGTGTTGGTCTCTGTCGTGTGTGTTCAGGGGCTGATGGTGTTGGTCTCTGTCGTGTGTGTTCATGGGCTGATGGTGTTGGTCTCTGTCGTGTGTGTGTTCAGGGGATGGTGGTGTTGGGCTCAACAGTGCTCCTTGACTCTTATTAGCTCATTAAGGCAGCTGTTAGGTGGTTCTATGCAGCGACGATGTCACTCCCTTAGCCATCAGGGGTATGTTTGTGTGCTTGCGTGTTTGACGTGTGTGCTGCTGACATATGTGTGCGGCAATGAGTAAGTGTGTGTGTGTGTATGGTGGATATGTGTTTGAGGCATCGAGGACTGTGTAGCCTCTACCATTAAAAATCACAACTTAAGCCTACCTGTGACAGAAGTGAGAAAGAAAGAGAGAGAAAGACCAATCATGTTGCTTACAGACTTGAACAACAACATGCCTCTGTCACAGGAGAAACACAGAGAGAGAGAGAAAGGAATAGAAGAGTGTTGTTTTGTTGCAGAGAGGTTAATTTAAAGCATTATCTCGCTCCCTATTTTTCTCATTTCACTCAGGTGATGAGGGGTTGATTAAAGTGATTTATTTTGGTCCTGATTTGATAAAAACTCTCCCCCCTTTTTCTCCCTAATGTGTTGACCCAGGCTGTGCAGATGGTGTTGTTGTGGTGTTTTGTTTTTTCCTCCTCTCTCCCCAGTTGTAATTTATTTTCCATCAGATTCACCTACCCTGCATGTTGAGAAAAAAAAAAAAACATATTTTGTCATGCCTCCTCAAAAGGGAATTATTGCCGTGGAGACAATAGTCTTCAAGTGGTTGAACCAATCTAGATATTAGCCAGTACTAGTCCTGTTGTGCTTCTTGCCTCTCACAGCCCTGTTACTGGGAAATATAGTTTTGCTACTGAGAACTTCTTCTTTAGTTGAAGATGATCAATATTTTAGAAACAAGTAGAAGGAGACATTGCCCTGTTTCTGTCTACCTCAGCATTTTATTACCACTAATGGAAAAAATAACTTGGATATAAAATATCAGCAGAAACTGTGTGATTGAATGACAGTTAGGGCATGTTAGGGCTTTTGTGCTGTGATCCTGTTGAACTAATGAGGCACTGAGAGTCAAATTGCAATCTGTGTTGGAAAATCATAGTGTGTTAGTGTAAGTGCCAGTGTCTTTTAATGTTCAGCTTCAACAGAAGTGGAGGGCAGTATAAAAGCTTCATTGGGTGGGTTGGTTGTGATGTTGGGAGGGGGGGTGGATGTGAGTGGGCAAGAAAGGGCTCAGCTTTGACCTTGTATGGGCAGCTGTCCCTGGAGCTGAGAGGGCCTGGGACCGTGTCCAGAATGAGCAGCATCAGCAGCTGAGACCCAATCACAGCCAAGACCCCCCCATCCCCCCACCCAAAGTCTCCCAGGTTATAAGCTGCCCTGACCTATGAGGAATCATGCTGACACATGTACTGTAGCGAGTGGAGTGGTATTTTTAAAGGAAAATAGCTAAAGATTACTTCAGCATGCCTAATGTCCAAACCCATACAAAACTGCTCAATGAAAATGTAGTTATAGAACTGAACCAAAGGGCATTCAATCGCACACACATGCTCCTCATACACGTACACACAACGAGAAAAATACATACCCGCAGATATATGTACTCGCAATATATGCTCACAGTAAATCCACAGTTTTGAAAATTGCAATAAACTCAAATGCATTACGAACAATCATTTAGTTTTACCCCTGGACCTTGCTCATGGGTACAATAGAGAGACCAATTCTCATTTGCAGTATTTCACTGTCCATTTTTTTCTCCTGTTTTTGACCAGCTCCATTTAGTTCCCAGTAGAGCCATGCTATAAACTGCTGTTGTGCAGTGTATGTCTTGTACACATCTCTTCCAGCAGTGTGAGTGAATGTAAGAGGTGACCAAAGAAAACTGAAGTGTATATGTGTGGCAGTGTGACTGAGAGTGTGTTTTTGTGTACACCACAGTGTGTGTGGGGGTGTTTGTGTTTTGGCTAAATTTGTCTGTCCCTCTCTGAGCTCAGTGTGTGTGTGTGTGGGTGTGTTTGTGGCTGGGGGGGGGGGGGGGAGGACATCTGGAGCCTGTGAGCTGTAGCGAGAGAATGAGCCTCTGTGTTTGTGTCATCCGCTTCACGAGGCATCCTGGGGTGTAATGGCGCCGATCTGCGGGGCCTCCATTAAAAACGGGGCCACCCCTGGGTTGCCATCCTTAAACTGCTGCCTCCTCACAAAGCAAATTAGCCAATCATCTCCGTTGCCTCCCGTTGAGTGACTGTGCTCCGGCTTAAATGTCAAAATATATAAAGACGTCGGCGCCCAGTGTGTTCATTAGACGGTGGCGTCCAGTGGGTTCATTAGCCCAGCCGCCTCGGAATCCTGATCAGTTGCTTAGTTTCTGCCCCGTCCAGCCCAGAGCTGTAATGACTACCTGTTGAGATACTGAGGGGCCTCTCTCTTAGCTGTAGGGATGGAGATGATATGATATTTATTTGAACCCAGAAATAGTCAGTGTCATGTGGTCACATTAGTTTACAACTGTATTGACAGCAGTTAAGAAGATGCCAGCTGCCCTCTCAATGCCAGATTAGAGTATGTAAATGTGATTCTGAGTGGATGTTTGTGTTTAGGTTGTTTCTCATGTTGTCCGTACAGGAAGAGGAGAGAGTGAGATAGAAACAGAAGGAGAGGGGCAAACACAGAGAATGTGTGTGAATCTCAGAGTTCGGGGGACACAGGATGTTTGAGAGGCTCAGTTTGGCATCTTTACCAGCAGAGGGAGTCTGGTCCAGCAGAGGTCTTAATTCATTGTCCAGTCTGAGACACTGATCACGGTACTGCTGTCTGAGAGTGTGGAGCCTGCCCTGATTAAAAAGAGTGTGGAAGGGTAAGATGGAGGGATGGGCTCTCTTTCCTCAGATACTCAACATCCATGTTTCAACACAGGTGATAGAAACAGCATCCCTCTCACCACATCCCTCCAACAAAGCCTAATGCATGTGCTTACACATACTAGTGCTGTCATGCAGACTGAAATATGGGAACTTACGCAATGATGCATGTGAAAATGACTGTACATGCATTTTCAAACACATGACTCCGATCTCTATACTTCTCCCTCTCCCTCTCTCTCTCTCTCTCTCTGGTGTGTACATGAACATACACAACTACAAACATACATGCTTTCTTGCTCTCTCTGTCTCCTGTCTCTTTCTCTCACATTGATAAATGTATTTTCCACACACATATACTATTTGTTTTAAATAGTTGACCTTGTTTATGGGGCCATATTGTATGGCCTTCGTGCACTGCTTTTCAGGAGTGGGAAAAAAGACAAGATCAAGAGCGAAAGAGGCCACACAGTTAAATTATTACAGCCATGAATTATATCTATAATTCACCTGCATAGCCCCGGCCATAGCTCCAGTCTTTCTCATAAGGAAGAGAGAGGAGGCAAAGGCTGTGTGTGAAGCAGGGAGGACCAGAGGAAACCATTCCTAATTTATGGCTGCACTCCTATAGTGCCTCTTGAATCTCTCTCAGATCACACTTTAGGCCTTTCAAAAAATATGTATTCTCCTCTCCTTAATGTTCCCATCTTCAGCCATAGCTGACCTGGGAGGCCAGATTTAGCACAGGTCCTGGATTGAAATGGATGGAAAAGGAAAACGCAACAAGCACTGAAGTACATCCACATCTCTCTTCTACACCTCTGCTTTTATCTAAAAAGCCTCTGAGCAGTCTATGTCATACCCTATGCCTAAAGCCTATAGTTGGCGCATCCTAGCGGCACGTTGGCAAGCCGTGCGTTTTCCCCTGGAAGCAGTTGGTTTCTGAAATAGATATATTTTGCATGAACAAGCATGTGGCCAGCAGGACATTTATGGCTCCTTTCATCATGGCAACGATGAGAGAAAGAAGAGACGTGGAGGATGTGCATTCACTCTGACACTTTCTCACATAGCCTGGTTGTGCTGTTAGCCTGTGTGTCAGTGTCAGGGCTCTATGGGCCAAGCAGGATGTTACTTTAGCTCCCTCTAAATTACAACTGGTCAGAAAAAAAGAAAAAAAAAAAAATTGAAGTATGGGTTTGTGTTTTATTCTTCTTCTTTTACCATTTTTTTTTAAGCTTATTGAAGTCACAACAGTCCTTCCCCTTCTTGTTCAAGCATGCAGAAGTAAAACATTTGATTCCTTCTCTTCTTATGCAACTGAGCATCATTCGATTAGCCGGGAACAGTCTTGATGCAAACTCCCCCTGGAGCAAGGCTGCAGCTGGAGTGGAGCGCTCCCATTTGGATTCCGCTCGTGTTTCTTTTCTTTCTCTTTTCTTTATTCTTCTTTTCTCTTTTTTCCCCTCTTACTGCCATCCCTCTCGTTTTTTCATCATCCTTACAGTATCATGTAGGCTTAATTATGTGTGGTTTCAGCTGGCTAATAAAATCCCTCATGATATAGCACAGTTCTGTGGACGCAACGAGGCCTGACTAATCTTGATTTGATCAAATATATGCATGTGTACCGGTAAAGGGGAATAGTGTGCACATTCTGAGCTTGCCTTTGTGAATCTAACTGAAGCAGAGGTGTGAGTATGAGCTGTTGGGTAAACGTCATAAACTACATCTCTGAACAAATGAAGCATTTATTTCATACATTTTTTTGAATACTGTTATTTTGACCACCATCTTCCTCAGTAATATTGCTTATACTTTTGGTGCTTTGAGTCTGAATTGGGTAATTTTGAGTAATGTGAGTTCAAGGACATGAAGGACAAACTCTGGTAGTGATGAGTGACAATTTCCCTCCCTTTTTTGTGGTTAAATGAAGCTTGCTAAAGAACTTGTGTCAATAGGCAAAGGTCAGGGTCCTTGGTAAGAGCAGTCTCTAACTGAGATCTACCTCAGTCTCTCTCTCTCTCTGACTTCCATTTTCTCACCATTGTTCACACTGTGACTCCCCTCTTTTAAAACTAATGGTAGTTAATGCGTAAAAGAAGGTTTGGGAGTATCGCATGAAATGTGTATTTATTTATTTATTTATTATATAAACACAGGTTACAAATAGCCCAAGGTTATTGTCAGCTACCATTTACAAGGAAATAAATAGACAGATGTTGTCTGTGGTTAAACAGCTGTACAAATTCAAATATGACGGTTTGGTGTTAAACTGCCAACTGAATGCATCATATAACAAATCATTTTAATAATAATAATTTTAGCCTTCTAAACACCAAAAAAAGGAAGGCTCTTCACAAGGACTTTGTTTTTATGAAGAAGCCACAAGAGTTTGTGTCCGTGTCCAGGTTGCAGCAACGGCAACGGCAATGTACTGAGCATTTGCAAGGCTTCATTAAATGAAATTCCCAATGCTGAATTCTTCAGGGACAAAAAAGAACACAGGGGAGTGCTCTGCTCTCTCAAAGCAAGCCATAATATCTATAAAATCAATATGCTGGTCTGACCGTAATTAAGAACCAGCGCTCTCTGAACTGAGGTCTCAACATGCAGTATGGGGCCGTTTTGAAATCTCTCTGTAGCTTGTCTCTGTTCTGTAGCTCGTAGATTCATGGGGGAAGCAGTTGCTAAGAAACAAGTAAGGACAATGTTACAGTAAATATATGTTCATTTTTTGGTCTTGATTAAAGCTTTGGAGCTTTTAGAGCAAAACAAGGAATGAGAATACATTGAGGGTGAAGAGGGGCTTTTAATACATTATTCTACTTCTCCATTGTCTTTCTTTTGTGTGTAGAGCTGTCTATGTTCTCAACACATAACAGACTTGTGGAGCTAAAACAAACCAATGTGTCCTGATGAAGTGAGGATTGGGTTTCCAGTGCAGCCCTGCATATCTCTGTTTGACTGGAGGCCATAGTTCTCCTCCTCAGTCGGGGCCCTCTGTGTATGAAGAGGGATGACACATCTGATCTGGCCTGGATGATAGACAGAATCACATCAGAGGAGACGGAGCAAGCTGAGAGAGAGGGAGTTGATTTTGGGCAGAGCTGACGGAGTAGGGATACCAATACACAACCTGGGGGTTGTAAACATACTGACTGGAAAAGAAATTGTATTAATGGCTCGCGTGCGTTCTGCACTTATTGAGACATCTTCACAGCAATGAAATAAGTCAAATACCTGTGGATGAATCACACACACACCAACTGAACAGGTTACATTTTCTGTTTCCATCCTAGTTTAGCCCGCAGAATGCACATTTTAAATTCACATTTTGTGTTTTTTGCAGAGGCACACAATAGTACCCTGTCCAAATCTGGTGCAAAATCACTGCTCTCAGTATAAGTGCTCCAAACTTGTGTTTTTAGCAGTGTTTACTACCCGCAGTGTAGTTTTTCACTAATTCTACTTTAACTTCCATTATCTGATTACCTTCTCACTTGAGCGCAGTATGTACTGTTTGTGCGTGTGGTTGTGTGTGTGTGTGTGTTTGTGAGTGTGTGTGCGTGTTTGTGTGTGTGTGTGTGTGTGTGTGTGTGTGTGTGTGTGTGTGTGTGTGAGAGTAAAATTGCTAGCAGGCAAGCATTTGTATATGATTGCAGTTATGTTGCAGTTTTGCATAATCGTGTGTGCCAGTGTGTGCTGCATGTAGAGCTGGGGGATTTAGAATTGACGATAATGGATCCTTGCTTTGTAACTCTATATTTTATGCAGCTTGTCTTTTTAAATGAACAGTGAAATGTAGGCCAAGGCCACCTCACTTAGCAAGTTTGTCTTCAGAACAAAGAGCAAGAGGAGAGGGAGATAGAAAAATAGCATAGAGAGTCCTTTTGAAGTCTTGTATTGGGAGGGATGCTTCCTCACAATGTGCTTAAAGGGCAGAGAGAGAACGATTCGGGAAAAGACAAACAGAGGTAGCAAGTGGGAGAGAGGGAAGAAAAGAGAGTGAGGGTGAGAGAAACAGGGAGGAAAGGAGGGGGGAGAGAAGTGAGTGACGTCTCCAACTTTGCACTCAAGATGGAGACGAGAACGAAAGGGAGGGGAGGGTGCGAGGGAGAGAGAGAGTTCTGCTCTTTAGAGTTGTATTAGGGCTCCTCACTGTCAGCTCCCCCAAATTAGACAGGAGGAACTAGCAGGAGTCGTGCTGAAGTGGCAAGTCACTGCATCACACTCCTGCCGCCTCGCCGTGTCACTTTCGGTACATAGCAGCCAGAATGGCCACAGAGATACCATATCATCCTGCAAAATGGCTGCTGCACTTTACCGAAGCTGCCTAGACAAAGACCAGTCAGGTGCAAACCACACCAACAAAATGAGGGCATCGTGGAGACACACCACATCTGTAATCTTACAGTTTTCATCTGTCAGCAGTATGATTGCACAGCACATTTCCCTTGGCCCCGTGACTGAGGGGATTATGTGAAGTTGAACGTGTGGTTCAGGTTGTTCCAGGACAGGTGTCTCAGTACGAGGGGGGGAAGGGGGCATGGTAATCACTGTTGAGGCACAGCTGATTTGCTTCTGTCTCCTCTTGGTTTTGAAATGTTTTAGCGGAGATTTAGCTGTCTGGTTAACATGAACGCTTCCTAGATTTACTTGTCTGGGGAGCATTAGTGTTACCTCACCTTTAGTTTTGACCTGGTTTCACTTTTCACTGTTTTTTTTTTTCCAATTGTCTGATTGCCTTCTCACTGGAGAGCTTTGGATGAATGAAACATTCTCATGGAGATGTAAGCACAGGTGTGATAGTCTCAGCAGATTATATTTTAATTGATTGTGGCAAACAAAAGTGTCTGTATACGTGCGTTTTAAGATGCTCTGAGCAATGCTTAAGGGGAAACACTGTCTTGGGTTTGTTGGAGAGAAAAAAAAAAGCTTGCAGGGTTGTAGTCGACTTCTCTTGCCTGTTAGTAGAGTAGAGTGCACTTCAGGAGAGTGTTGGAGAAACGATTGTGATATACTAAACCAGCTATACTTACGTGCTGAAAAAGAATGCCAAGTGTAGGGCTTTGTGCTCGGGTATGAGTGTGTTTAGTCACCAGGCCTTGGAGGGATTGACTCTGTGTGTACTTGAGCAAGTGAGAGAGGCTGATGGAGATTGGTGAGAGAGTGTCTGAGAGGAAAGGTATTTTTCTGTGTCTGAGGCGGACATAAGAAGGTTGGCCTACTCAGGCAGTGTGTGTGTCAGTAGCCCTTTTTGAAGAAATTCAATGTTTTGGCCATGGTACGTCTTTGTGTGTGCGTGTGTGTGTGTGCGTGTGTTTGTGACAGGGCCTTTTTTCAGCATCTGCTAAACCTACTAGGAGAATATGAGTGAGGCTGTCCATCTGGATCAGGTGAGCTTGTAGTAATGAGAGGCAAGCCCCTCTAGCCTTTCAGGTGTGTGTGTGTGTACATGTGCGACTGAGAGATGGAGACATGATTGTGAATATATTTCCAAGTGAATGTTTCTATCTGTGTGTGTGTGTGTGTGTGTACGTGTGTACGTGTGTGTTTGCACATCTGTGTTAGCCCCCTCTGGCCTCTCGTGGCCCTCAGTTTGTTCTTTGGTGGCCTTGAACCCAAGCAGCCCCATGGCCCTGTGTCATCTTCATCACTCAGATGGACAGTAGCAGCACCCACTGAGTCTGACACCACACCACACCACACCACACCACACCACACCACACCACACTCCCATCCAGGCCAGCTACAGTGAAGGTGACAGGGGAAGCTGTGCTGTCACACTGGGCAGAGACTGCGCAAGCAGAGCTCCACTGACGATCTACATTGATGAGATATTGGATTATTTTTTTTCCAGCAGTGTAGACAGAGGAGGAGAGGAGGAGGAGAGGAGGGAGCATGTTTGTGTAGTGAGCAATTTGATTAATCCTCTTCTAAGATGGTGCAGCACACAAATGTGTGTATTTGTGTCGCCATGATTTAAAATGGAAATTACAGAAACAACTCCCAGCTGTTAAACTGTGAAATGGGTTTATCTAGTAACTTATTCATGCACATTTGCATTTTTCCTTCTCAAATTAATTTATTGTAGCAAATAAAGGCAATTAAACCCAGTGCCAAATATCTTAGCGTATCCACAAAATATGCACTGAAAATGCATGTGCTCTGCTTTGCCCACTGTTTTTTTTATTTTAAAAAAGGAGAGACATTTTCATAGCATTGGCAGAGATGCTTGTAAGAGATGAGTTAATATCATTTTCCTCTCCAATGTTGGATGGACAAACTGAATATAGGGTACATCTCCATGTAATGTGAATGAGAGGCACTGACAGTATGACCCATGACTGTATTTATGACTGTTCAAGGGAGAGTGTACTGTATGTTTGATGAGAAGAAGCCATGGCATGTCCTCATATATGTACACATAAGATATGGAGAGGTACTATGTGCGTGTTTACAACTCATTTGCATATTCATGATAAGGTTGTGGAGGTGATTAAATCTGGCGTCACCCCCGCCCGTGAACGGTGCAGCTCGCTGGCAGATGTCTGAGTGAAAGCCAGCAGGGTGAGGGAGGTGGAGTCGGATGGCATCATTAGCACGTGCCATGCTAAAAATACACCTAGTTAGGGATGCACATTCGTCACAGACATTGCATGTAAATGACAGACCCCCCTCTTTTTTGATGGTATTGAACTAGTAACATGTCAAGTCAGTGGAGCTAATAGATTTTGTAAAACAAATTGTAAAAAAAAAACTGCCAGATACACACATGCACCAACACAAATATACACATTAATGCACAAATATGTAATTCTGTAAATTACGCATAGGTTTTTTTTTCTGTCGCGGTTGCTTTATTTAGGGAACAGTTTAAGAGTATGCAGATCACTGATGGCTGTTTTCCGACCTGTGCATTTATTTGATTATGTGCTTTAGTGAGCTCAGAGGGAGGGTGTACCGGGGGAGTGCATGTGAATGTTTTACGTTAGTGTGTTTGTGTTTGCTGGGTATTTCCCTGTCTCAACACCACATCGACAGTACAAAGATCAGGAGGCTATTTTGCCTGAAGCAGCCTAATCCGCCCTCAGTCAATGTGATTTGTTGTTTTTATATTGTTCTGCATGTTTTAGCATTACATACATTTAAAATGATCACATGAAATGTTTATTTAACAGATTACGAGGTCTCGGCCTGTTGCCCTTGAAATTAATTTAATTCCGAGGAGCCCTGCGCCTTCTCCTAAAACTTTCATTCCCACCTTTTGTTTCCAAGGGAACTGTTTCTAAGGTTACGAGTTTACATTTTTTTTGCCTTTACCTTCTCTCACCCTCAAGACATATATACAATGATAGAAAAGATGTATGATATATGACAGGTATTTCATTGTTCATAGAATAGAACATTTTATGATGAATCCTGGCTCTACCCTTGAAGGACGCAGACAGACATTCTCCAACATTGGCAAGATGTGATAGATAAACCCCATGAGAGGACAGTCAAGCAGAGTACTCCATCCGATGAAGGCTGTCTAGTGAAATGCATCCTCATTTGATAGAGACATGTCCCATACTTTCTCTCCCCCACCCTCCCCCTCTCTCTTTCTCTCTTTCTGTTGCGCTCTCTTTTCTGAAGTTGTTCTGAACACGACCCTCATAGACATATTTAAGTTGCCCCTGCTGATGGAATGTGATCCTAATAGCTAACTACATGTGTCACATTAATTAGTGGCCTTGCCCAAAGTACACATGTAGTGTATATGGAAACAGACCGTGATCTCTTGTGCTTTGCAGCTTGTGCACATACATCTATCTTGTGCGTCACTCAATGACTGTGGAATGTGGAGTGTACAGCTTTGACAGAACTGATCCTGACATGCTCCGATCATTTATGCTAGAGTGTTTTTAGTTGGCCTGCATTTTAACAATTGAACAGCATTTATTAAATGGAAATGCAGCCTGTCAACTTAAGCTTGTGTCCTTCTTCCTAGTCCTCTGACAAGATAGGCATCCTGTTCTGCCTTACCTAAGACCTTTAAGATCCTATGTTTGTTGGTCATTATTAAATAACACACACACACACACACAGCCACACACACACACACACACACACACACACACACACACACACACACACATGTTTGGTCCGAGTTGAGTGTGTTAATTTCATACCATCATTGACACAGACGTTTTTAGAGGGTGGACAAAGAAGAAGCACATTGCAGACATTAACTTTGAATTTAAGTCTACCAAGCTCCTCTCTCAGCACTTCTTAGACTTCAACACATATTAGCAGAATGAAATGTGTTGTTGTTTAACCTCTCATTTCACATACATGAATGATAATGCCTCCTTAAGTCACTGTAAGCATAGCGTGGGTCAGTGACTCCAATACATAGTGTTAATGTAAATATATTAACATATAAACAACTGCAAATAAATATGCATTGGGTGCTATTATGTAAGAAGAGTTCCAAACATCCCATTGGTGTGTTCTCTCCATGTTGTTCTTGGTCTGCAGGAACCAGGATGTTTTTTCTATGAACCATTCATTTTCATAGCTGTCCTCTGTGTAGAGAGGATGTGGTGGCGTTCTTGATAGGGCTTCATTAGTCATCGTTTCTAAGCGTGAATGTGCCACCCACTGACAGTGCCGTCATGGCATGACTCAGCAGTTTGTATATGAAAGGTCCAGAAGGCTTACTGTCTCGCAACAATACACACAAGACCCCTAAGCCAAGCTCAAAAACCAACAGAATATTTATACTATTATATTATATTTGAGAACATAATGTTCATGTATGTACATTGTTATTGCTGTTGCATAGCAGTGTTTTTAACTATGCATCTTCACCATACAGTTTTATTTAAAAAGCACTTTTTCTGATGCATTTACTTTTTTTCTCATACAGTGTTCTTAAAGATATGTGAAAAAAACGAATGCGTAATTATGTGTGTATGTGTTTTGTTTTTTTGTTGATGCATGGCATGTTTACCACACAGGTTGCATGTACTTGAGCTAGTCTCTAATGAAAGTCTATTTCCCATATTCAGCATTACTGGTCTGAGATGCTGCTCTCTTCCATTCTTTGAAACTTATGCATCTAACGTTTCTGTGGCAAAGCAATTTGTAGTCATTTATTCCATCCCAGACATCAAAATTTGTACTTGAAAAGCTCTAATTGAATGGACTTGCAGAGAGAAAGCTATTACTGTATCTACATTTGGTGGAGTCCATATAAATTTGTAAAGGATTCATTTTGTCAGCAGTCAGTGCGGCATGTGCCCACACAAATGCTAATTCTTAATGGTTGAGCTACTTTTAAATGTCCATGAATGTGTTCTGGTACAATAGCTGCCATCCTAATCACCATCACACAGATCCGTCCCTCTCCCAGTGCTCATATTTCATCAGCCACACTTCAAATGAAAAACAAAAGGGCCACTCTGCACAGAGTTTATAATGGACATGTCCAATGCAAGGTTCTCTCCCCACTCATCTCTGTCTTGAGACTTTGCAGAAAATTCACAAATGAGCCACAAAAGGTCCTTTGAAAGAAATACAGTGAGGAACCATAGGTTTTAATAGGCCCCCAGACAATTTAAAAAAGGACTTGTCCAGCTAATTTGATTAGCATTGTGCATAATCATTTGGTGGTGAAAGCCAAGTCATCATTTATAATATGGGCTGAAATTAGCAAAGGCACAAAAAGCAGCATTAGGAGTAAAGATGGGCATCAAGCAACAGAACCTCACCCCAACTGTAGCCATTGTTCTTGCATATATATATACGTATATATATTACACATTACAGTGAATTAACAGAAGGAGTAGGATGCCTAATTTTTACCTTAACAAAGGGAGTGAGTTAAGTTGGCATGGCATTTGATCAGACTAGTGGTTGCTCTGTCTTCTGCAGCCTCTCAAGGTGTGGTTAAGTAACTCCACAATTACTTTTAATAATTATGTAATCAGCCACTCCTGACACACAAGAAGCTTTAATTAAGTTATTAATTAGTCCAATAATGTGATTTCACTCTGGAACGTGAGATGGAGTCACTCTACTCCGTTGGAACAACTGTGTAATTAATGCATTAGCCATGGAGAGCCTGTGTAAACGTTGGGAAAACATGCTGTGCCGTTGTTGAACACATCATGGTGGAGAGAAGGGATCAGCCCAGGGTAAATCTTGAGGAAACATGTGATAAGCATCATGAGTACTAACACAATCTTTGATCAGTTTGACATAAGAGAAATATCACAATTTGAATGAAAGCTATCAGATGGATTTGTAAAGATATGGATTGTGGTAGCTGGTAAGGGTTGTTAAGCATCTGTGCTTGTTTGTATGGTTACAGTAGATTTTTTTTAAATTGCTGTGAGTTCATTAGAGTTCATAGAGTTGCATTAAAAGGTTCCAGTAACTGTACTGTACACATAACATTGTGTAAATAACAGGCACTGTTTGCATGTGGTTATATCATCTCTTATCAGAAAAGATAAAAGTGAATTGCATACATAAAGTCTGAAAGTCTGCTGTGCCAGTTAACCAAACCAGTTGAACCCCAGGACTGGTGTTTATGTTGAGGTTATGCATGAGGCGCCATCCCTTATTCCTTTGTCGCCATTGTGCTGAAATGATAGACCACAGGAGCCGTTGAGACGGTTAAGGTGAGATTGATTATTGCTCCTCAACAACACAGGCTTTGTTAAGTACAAATCATTTTTCTACAATGTGAAATTAAAACAACAACAATATGTTTGGCTTCATGTTAAGCATGTATGCATTCAGTAGTAATCCAATTTGCTCTACAGACATGTGATATAAAAAAAAAAATATGCACTGCGCCTTTAGTGTGAGTGCCAAAACAGTTGTTTGACTGACCTCCTCACTCCTTTTTTCAGACAGAATGGAGGTGATGTCAACTCTTTATTGATATCAGTTGATCAGATATAAATAAATACATTTCACTGGCATCAGGTCAAATGTCGAGATGCTGCTATCGTTCTCAAAGCGCTTTCCCATCTGTGTCCAGCTGCGTTTCTTTGACCTCAGTAGAGCATAGGCATATGCTAGTATCTCTATGCTGTAAGCGAATAAAATAACAGTTAAACAGGCAGGAATTTCTCTCCGAGGGGCTTGCTTTACTGTATTATCAGAAGCTGCAGCACAGCCGTGTTAGTTGTATGTGTGCTCTTTGAGTGAGCAGTGCAGGCGCTGAAGCAGCACACAGCAGACCTTCGCTGGGGTGAGTTGTGACAAGCAGTCATGTTGACACCAGCAGTGGGTCTGTCACGACATCACTGCTTGGGTTTATTTATTTATTTGTTTTGTTTGTGTGTGAGTGAGTGTGTGTGTGTGTGTGTGTGTGTGTGTGTGTGTGTGTGTGAGAGTGTGTGCGTTTGTGTGTCAGGAAGGGTTTGTTTTCCGTTCATTAGGACGCTTGAAGAAAGTTGTATTGTGCTGAATGTCGCAGCAAAGGTCACAGAGGAGGCGAGCCCCGCAGGCGAGCGAGAGGAAATGAGGAAGATGGCTGAGAGGTTGAGGTATTCATTAAAGCTGCTCACACTTTCCTCCTTCTCTTTCTCCTGCCATCATTTTGGTTTTGGCACCTCCAAGCACTGGGGTGCAGTGATTCAATCCCCGTTTCCTCTATGATTGTGATTTTAGACAGTGCGCATGGAAATGTTCATATGAATCTTTCCTTGGATGCCTATTAACCCCCTTCACCATCATCACCCCCCCAAGCCACTCCATCCTGCCCCCATCTTTCCCCCTGTGTTTTCGGTCAGACTCAGACATGGCAGCCTTCCTGCCATGTGTGTCATAGAGAAAACAAAGGGTCTAAGCCAAATAATCCGCTTCATGAATAGCATGTTCACAAATTAAACAGCACGCAAGCTCCCACTCTTTTGTCTCCATGCAATAGCAATTCATGGCGCATCGCTGACAAATACCACTTTAGCTGGTATCACTGCTGAAGACTGAATATGTCCAATTTTTAAATCCAGCCTAAGAAGAAATCAAATCCTAGAGAGAGGATTGTGGTGAGAATGCCATGTCCCTGCTGTCTCACACTATTAGCCCTGTTTGGCTATTTTGGTTCGGTTGCTGTTTGAGTCAGCCTGGTCACAATAGTGTCCCTGATTGATTATTCTGGTGTGGTTGTCGAGGTTCTGCCCGTGCGGCTGGTGCTGTGTGTGCTTGGAGCCCTGAGTGGTTGCCAGGGTGCCTGGAAGGGGTTTGGCAGGCAGGAGGGGGGGGGGGAGCCCATGGGCTGTTTACACCCCCAGAGCCATGTTTTGTTTATGGCTCTGGGTCGCTCTTGTGCGTGCCTGCTATTTGTTTTAGCTGCTGGGATATTGTTTGTGCTGGTCGACAGCATGTTGGGTTTCTTTCAGCGATGTGATGTGATTTCAGACCCCTTTGGTCCAGCTCCCCTTTGTTTAATTGGCTAAGACCCAAACTCCTCTTTGCTAATCCAACCGTGCTCTGTGCTTCTGCCCTAAATGATTCCGGGTGAAATCCACGCCTATGTATCTGGAATAGAGCCAGGAGAAGGTGCTGTTTTAGGGATAGGTTTGAGTATCTGGCATGTCTACTAACCCAAAAATGCTGAAAAGTCAACCGAGTCAGTTTGTTATGGACTGTCTATGTGAGTCAGCCAGCCCTTCAGATTTGATGTCCCAAGGGGCACTCATTAGAATTAGACCGCCCCAGAGTCATGTAGGGAGTCTCTCTACATGGCCTTGGACCGCACCCACCCGATCCGGCACCACATTGTTCTCGCAAGCATTGGATACGCTCGGATACATGCTAGCATGTAGTGGTTACAGGAAATGTGTTCTACTTTGATCCGTAATTTGTCGAACAGGCACTTTTGGCAGTGTGTGGGTATGTACGTTAGTGTGTGAGACCTGGCCTCGGAGCCAACTGGTGTATAGTTGCAGCAATGTAATCACTAATGATGTGGTCAGTGTTGAGTATTGTATTCCTCTTTTTTGCTACAGTGAACCCTGAAGGCTAGCCTATTTGATGTAGGCTTACTATGGTATGTAGGTGTGGTAGTGTAGGTATACCGCAAACAGCATGAAGATTCCTGTGAAGTAGTTATGTATATGTATATGCTATAGTGAAATCTTATCCAAAAGTTATTTAGAAGGATGATGGTGAAAGGTTGGTGAGATGTGATAGCCTTGATCAGTGGACATCAAATTTGCTGTGAGTGCTTACAGGCATGCCCTTGACATGATGGCCCCACTGAGCTGCTTGGCCCCCTCATCGCTGCTTGCTGCATTATTGGCTTTACTGGAAAGTCTTGAATATGTAGCTCTCTACTGCTAAATCTCTGACTTTAAAATGCCACATTTCTCCCTCAGCTTTGTGATGTCTGAATGCATTCTGAGAATCCTTGCCTGTGTTATTGTGTGTATTATTCTTGTTCAAATTCATGCCAGACCCTCAGGTTCTTGAGGTCCTGTGAATGTTGCATAGCTTAGTCAAAAAGAAGAGGTTGCCGCTGGGCCATTGTGGCACACACTGGGCAGATAGTGCTCTGCTATTGACCTTTGCTGAGAATGAATAATATAGGTGAAGATGCTGGGCATTTGCTTCAGGACTGGGTTTATAAATGCAGTGAGTGACATGCATGGTTTAAGTGATGATGATGAGGATGATGAGGCCACCTCGCGTGGCTTCCCATGGTGCTGAAGAGCTCAAATGCTTGTAGGGTCGAGCAGGGCGGAGCAGTGACCCTGTGCTCCTTGTGTCCCCCAGCTCCAGGGTCAGATTAGATTCAGTGAAAGATTCTGCACCTGGCAGTCCCACTATATATGCTGATGAAGAGTTTTATGTTTGTCATTTGTCATTTAGAGTTCTATGCTGTTGGATACTTGATCCATTCTGGGAGATAGACCTCGGAATTGTAACCATAGACCTGCATCCTTTGTCTTTATAATTTTGTATCCATGTTTCATGTACTCCACCTCCTAAATAGGGCTTTCCAGTGAGGAGGTTTATTTTA
This sequence comes from Sprattus sprattus, assembly GCF_963457725.1. Taxonomy (NCBI): domain Eukaryota; kingdom Metazoa; phylum Chordata; class Actinopteri; order Clupeiformes; family Clupeidae; genus Sprattus; species Sprattus sprattus. Next base: position 56,719,888 of record NC_137921.1, on the reverse strand, counting down.
CATTCACTGTTCCATCGCCTGCCCCTAATTTAGCTAATTTATAAATCTTTGAAGGGAACGACCTACTGTTTTGTTCATAATGTTTGTTAGTGGCAGCCAAGCAGGAGGAATGCTCTTTAACCCTCTTCATGATTTGCTAATGCAGTACATCTTCCCATGCCCGCTTGGTGCACACACTCTCAAATCAGTGCTATTTGAGTAATGGGAGCGACTGTTAAGGAAATGGAGGCAGTTATTTGCTGTGTTTTCTGCTGCTAGGAGACGGTGGAAGGGGGCTGGCAGGTTGTCCTGTAGGCTAGAAGTGTCACACTGAGCAAGGCAGAGAAGGGGATTGGAGAGGGTTCCCCCTAGTGCTTTCTCTCTCCTCCTCACTCTCTTTCTCTCTGGCACCATCTTTCTTACTCTTCCATTTTTGACATCTCTTCTCTCTTTCTCTTCTTCATGTCTCTGACTCCTACACTCCAGTAGTCCCTTATTGAACTATAGCCTCCCTTTTTTTTCTATTTCTGTCTAATTCAAATAGGTCTCACTCTCATATTCTCTTCACTTCCCTCCTCTCATTTTTTTAAGTATAAAGTTTCTCACCCCTTTGCACCCCGCTTTCTCAATGTCTCTCACTTCATTTCACTTCTGTCCATCTCAGGCATAATGTCTCTCACTCTCATTGCATCTCACACCCACCTTCCCCCCCCAAAAATGATAAATTATCAGGCAAATCACCACCAACATCCTAACAAGGAAACGTTCAACAAGAACACACCATCGCCAAGGGGCAAGATCTTTTATGTAAATGTGTACTTTTTAAAAACAGGGTTATCACTGCCAAATCATCCATGTTCACTTGCGGCAAGGGGCATCTCAACTTTATTATTCAAAGCATGATGGCAGTAAGGCTACACTGCATTCAGCACCTCATCCATTATATGGTGCATACTGTATGTATATATGTGTACAGTAGATAGCTTAGCTGTGTTTTTTTCATAGTCATCCTCTTGCATCACATAATTTATTATAAGGGATAGAGTGCCATTTGTCTGAAAGCTTTTTATGACGGTGAGACCTTGTTACGCCGCTGCACCATCCATTCTGTACCACGTGTGCCGTGTAGACGCAGGCGGCGTGAAAGCCAGTGCCATGCATTATTTATGCATTGGCATTTCTAAGATGCAGTGCTGGGCCTCCTTCATCCCTGATTCATTACACCCAGATAGGGCCTTATTGATACAGTTTGTGTCATGTCGAAGGGCCGATAAAAAAATATCATATCCCTCCCAAATGGATTTCCATATTCATTCCCCTCTGCATGTGATGGGCGCAAGGGCCTTCGCTTTTATTGAGATTAAGTCCCTTTCTTACAAGAGATGATGCGCTGAACCTGGCCCATCCCTGTGACAGATGGTTCAATATCCAGGTTTTGTTGTTTATTTAGATTTTGATCTTTTAGCACCGTAGCTCTTAGCCTTTTTGCACTGAAGGAAGATGGAGCCACGCAGGCATTTACAAAAGACCAGAGGCGATGTGCCGTGCGAGCGGACATATCACAGAGGAGGCGGAGAATGAAGTGAGGGGGTGGGGGGTTGAAGGGCTAGTTGCCAATTCAAATGTCAACTCAAATGTGTTGGGAAGGGGGTCACAACAGACTGATAGCTTTCATTCTGACCAAAGAGCACACTCAAATTAAAACACACTAACTTGTCTTTAAATGAAGGCATTAGCAGTCATTGCCTTACATTTTTGTGCAATGATATTCATAATCAATGATAAACATAAACCAATTGCATCATCATCCTCACAATGTTCAATATGGCCGTGGGACTTTAGCGAACTTACTATCTTTGCGCTTTGATTTTGTCGCCGTCTTATCCCCTTCTAAAACAACTTAATCTATCATCTGGTGGTAATCATTGATGATACCTCTTTATAGCCTGGATACCAGCCTGAACTCCGCCCACAAAATTTTTGGTCCGGGAGATTCAGTCTGGAATCGAGTTAGTTGGGAGAGATTTAACGTTTCAAAAAGGTTGAAACGCAATCTAAACCAATCAAATTGTAAGGGCGGGCTTTATACGTTGATGGACAGATATAGATAGAATATACCGGAATATACATCGAACAAAGATGGCGCCGTCTCGGGAGCTTAGTGGGACATATTTTATATGATTTAAGCTATCTACACGACTTTTTTATGTCTACATTGACTCGGTTAGTTGTGTATACGCAAAACGAGTGTTGCCGAGGATTTTAGGTCCTAACTAAAGCACTCTAGACCATTATTGATCGGTTATGCTAACGCGTTGGCCAAAAAAATCATTGAAACTAATGTTAGCTTCTAGCCTTGAGTGCTAATTAAGTAACGTGAGCAGGCATATCTCAGCAGATATTGACAGCGCATTCATTTTGAAAGAGGAACAGAGAAACGCGATCAAGGCATTTGTCGATTGAAAAGATGTTTTTGCCGTCCTTCCTACGGGAGCAGGTAAAAGTTTAATCTGTCAGATGGTAATACTACGTTGCGCTGATTGGTTCTAGGTATCCAATTCAGCGAAGAGGAATTTTCTTTCCTGGTTCGTTGAAACACGCCCCATAATCACAGCCCAATTGTCCGGTCTCAGACTCATATTCTGACTAGAATTATGAGTATGACATCGTCAGGCTAACCTCTTTAGTCATGAATATAGATTTTTTTTTTGGTCATGCATATGAAAATTTCCCCAATGACCTTGAATTACTTATTGAGCTCTGTGTTAAATCTTAATTAACAGGACAACATATCAATACATTCATACATGATCATGTGGTAATCACTACATTGACAACTACTTAACGTAGCTACATAATAGATACGTATTTGCATTTAAACATTTAAATTAATAATTCACCCAATTAAGCATTAATTCCCAAAATGTCTCTTATGTGAGTGTGAGTAGTTTGCTCTTTCTTCGAGTTGTTAGAGGAGCTGGAGCAAGGAGAGACGTTCACACCTGCAGGGTAACTCACTCAGTAGCTGTGTCCGAGCACCAGACAAGCACATCAAGGTCTTTAACTTAATTCCAACGGGAATGTATATTACATTACAGATAGAGCACTACTATTTCTGAAAAGTCACTGAAGGACAAGACTGGAACATTTATCAGTTTGGGAGAAATTCAATTATAAAAAAGCAAACACTTTGGGCATCTGGGGTATTCTATAGATGCTGTGTCATTCTCTCTCATTGTCCTCTTGTCTGTTGCATCTCAGCTGATTCTTGTGTAAGCAGCAACCACCGCCCAGACTGAGTTGTTCTGTCCCAGTGGGAGTGATGCTTATAAAATATCCTTTATTCACACAATCATGGGGTTCTGCTGCTGTTTTAGGGAGCTTAAGCCGTGCTCTGGGTGTTCCCTACACTCTCAGAGACACAATTCTGAAAAAAAAAATCAAAAAACAATTAAATTCATCTCATTGCATATGCTCAATGTTGTTACCCCCCTTTGCTAGGAATGAACACAGTGGCAGGACACGTCAGTCCCATATGTATGAAACTGTCTAGTGCCGGGGGGAAGTGGTGTTTAAATGCCAGAGTGCCCTTGCGTCAGACGATGGCAGAAAAAAAGGTATTGAACATTTACAACTGCCCTGCAAATCTCATTGCCTAGGTCCTGTTGCTGTGCTATGGTTTTATTGCATCCCAAACCGCCATCTTGATAGAGGTGATAACCCCATCTTTCCAGCCCCAGAGTGCTGAGCCGCAAACTTTCTGATTCCTGCCATAAATTGCATTTTTTGCTCTATGAGAACATTCCGGTGCAGACCTGGGGATATGCAGGGGCCTTCTGCTGGTTTGCCACCCACAATGCCTCATCTCAGACCATAGCAGGGTGGAAGGCAGCACAGCACGGCCATCTCAGATCAAACCTCTCATTAGGTTGCTTTGTCTCTCTCTCTCTCTCTCTCTCTCTCTCTCTCTCTGTGGATGTGTAAAAGTGTGTGCGTCAATGTATTTGTATGTTGCCATATGTGTAAGATGTGCACACATAGTTGTGTGTGTGTGTCTGCCATTTCGTGGGGGGTGTTTGCAGGGTTGTAGCCTTTGTGCCAGTTTGGAGAGTGGTTGAGAACACTTGAGAAGAGCTAGAGAGAAACAGCTGTATTTGTGATCTGCAAGAACTCCTCATGTCATAGGATGCCGATACCTGTGCCTGACTTAACAAGACCTCAGCAGAAAGTTGTCTAAATCTAGTTATTAACTCTACCCCAATTATGAGGTGTTATGTGAGACTCCACCAGAAGCCGTCCACACTATGTGCATTTGCCAGTGCAGGACGAGTCGTGCCCTCTGCGGATGAAAGAAGCGGAAGCACTCTGTAAAGTGTCTGCCATGTTCTGTGTCTCCAGTAGTCCCTTCGTGTGGTGAATGAGGGCCAGCACACGGATCAGAGGTGGGGAGAGGGAGAGGTGAGGTGCGCCCACACTTTGTTGGTTTTGAGTCTGTTGGCGGGCAGAGGACGGCAGTCCGCCTGCCAATTGCGAGTTTGTCCTCCCTGTTCCTTTTTAGCTGGCTAATTCCTCCAACCTCTCTGTAACCTTCTGTTTTCATGGCCAGTTCCGAGATGGGTTTAAGAGCGCTGGCATCTGTGCCACTCTGCCCGGCGCCCAGCGAGCAGCGTGGCTTAGTTATAGTGTTGGATGCTGATCAGAGTGCAGGTACAGGTCCATATTGTGTTCTGTTCAGTGCCTATTGCCAGTGTCCTCTGCGTTTCTTGTCTTTTTTTTTATTTGTTTGTTTGCTGAGGGCTTTAGAGCGTAGAGGAGAGCCTGTCCCTTTTCCTGCACTGGGCCCTCTGAAGAGGTGCTAATTGGGCATGGTGCTAAATGGCGCCTCCTGTGCATCAGCCCTCCTTTCAGTACCTCTTGCCTTTCAAGCTTTCTACCAGGGAATTGACAGTGGCAGGCTCCAAAGCAGGCCAGGAAGCAGGAATGGCCAAACCCTGCCTACCCTTCCCTGTTCTCGGTTCTGGATCTAATATCAGGTAGAGATTTGCCTTCAATCTCTCCTCTCTAGTGATGTTTTGTTTGAGTCTTCTGTCCCCTCTTATGTGGTGGCAAATCTGTACGTGTTGTTGCTGTGTTCAAGTGTCTTTGTTTAAGTTTGAAGGTGGGCTGGTAGAAGTGGGTCTGTGACCCTACCCATTTGTCTCCAGATCACTTAAGAGTGTAGAGCGAAGCTGACATCCCTGTTCTGAAGGATGGAGGGATAATGAATTCCCCCTCCTGTTCAGACGGAAGACGGGTAATGGTTGAGAGAAAGGGGAAGAAAAGAGCATATAATCGCTTTTCTTTCTTTCTTTCTTTTTTTAATGTGATGCATCAGTTTTGCTTGAATGGAGAGAGAGATGTAAATGTGTCAGGCCGTGAATGTGACACTCGCTTGACAGTCCTGACAAGGAGTTTAGTCAGAACAACAAAAGAATCACTCCTTCTCTCGCGCGCGCTCTCTCTCTCTCTCTCTCTCTCTCTCTCTCTCTCTCTCTCTCTCTCTCTCTCTCTCTTGCTCTGCCCCATCTTCTCCCTCAGTTGTAGTTGTCACTGCAGTGCACTTGCTTACCTACTTCTGCCCAATCAGGCATGTTATAAATGAAACCGCGCTGTCACCCATCTGCTCTGCGCTAGTTTTCCAGAGTTTCTGCCAGGAAGAAAGGATTGATATGTTTGGTCCAGCCCTAATGCAGGTGGGTCTCCTGATGAGCTGTCAGTCTCCATGTGAAGCATGCAAACAAGGACCAGCCTCCACTCCATATGAGGTTGTTGTTTATACTCGTACTACCTTCCATTTCCTATGTTGGAGTGGTGTCTGGAATGGCGTCTGAGGCACAGTGGTACAAAATAATTTCCCCATTTATTACACGCATGCTTGATGTAATCAGATTAGAAAAATGAAGGATCACAATTATTGTGGTTCCCCAAGGAGCACATGCAATCTGAATTTGAGCCACCACACTGCTTGCTTAAATCCCAGAGAGTGTTTGCCAAATAGCGTGGAGTGCTACCAAGGGTGCATGGCCTGGCACCACTTTGGCTCTGCATGATGTCTTATATAAGCCATCATCTCCTTCCTGTTTAATTAGGAGGAAAATAAGCAGGTCTTATTGTTTTACAGCTTACTATGTTCTAGTCTGGTGCCCTAGTGCTATACCACCTCACTGCTGTTGTTGATGTGCAGCCAATACATTGAGGATTGGTGCCATGATATAGGCTGTTGTAGCAGCAGCCTGGTGTTGTCCCTGCAGTTTAGCATATGGTATAACAACGGTGTAATAGTCTTTACTAATTGTGCTCTTTCACACAGTGATCGGTTTAGTCTGTGATGATGATGAAAGTTAACACATCAGTGGATGTAAAAAAAACCCATCAAATTAAATTACGAACCAGGGAAGATAAGCAACCGTGAAACCGTGTTGTGTTCTTTTGTATGCTGTGTGTTTATACACACCAGTAACAAAATAGTGGATGACCTGGGAGGTTGTTAGTGATATGTGATTGCTTGCAAGGAGTCTGGATTTTGGATGGAAGTGTCGTCAGTCTTCCATTGGATTAAGGGGTAGATGTTCCTTGAAGAGCCCTAGTGGAAAGGGTTACCTTTTATGATGGTTCTAGTATTTTTTATTTTATTTTAATGGAAAAAATGATCGAAAATCAAATCACACACCAGTGTCATGAGCATTTTCAGAGCTGGTGTTTGTGTTAAGGTCTTGGGATGTTTTCTCAGACACTGTTATGATATAAAAATGGATTCACCACAGGGGAACATACTGGTGACATCATTCGCATTGGGCCTTGATTAAGGCTCATTTCTCTGGCAAGAACCTTTTGGTATAAAACAGCCTCTGCGATGTGGATTTCCAAGAGCTGAAGTTTCCCTTTAAGTTGTTATAGCTTTCATGATTTACAGTATGATTTTTGTATGATTTAGAACTGTTCTTGTATGACCAACCTGCCAGTCAGTGATTTGAACAAGGCAAACTGAGGCATAATTAGCATTGTGAGCAGGAGTGTTAAAAGTCACTCCAGTTACAAGTATCCTTTCAGAGCAAATTCTTGAGCCCCTACTAAAGGGGATGGAGTAGGCATATTGGGAGTGAGGAATATTGTTCATAGCCAATTTCAAAATTGTATTAGGTTCCAGCCATGAGCCATGACAGCTTGATCTTCTGAGTGTAATTGGTTGAGAGTGCTGCAAAATAAGTCCAGCAAGCCCTCTTTGCTCTGTCAGCCGCAGTCCCAGATAAATCCTCCCCACCTCCCTTTAAAAATGGGTTAGCGTAATTACTATTTTCTTCCGAACATTCTCCCACTTCAAAGAGCATGTGCATCCAGCGCCGCGGTCGCAGCAAGCAGCCCCATGAGTTGGAGAATAAACAACCGCTAATGCCAGGGTGTGCGCCGGGTGGACAGGCCCTGGATTCCCCACTGAGGGACGGCAAGTGTTATTGCTGGCAAGATGGCGCGTGCTTCATTACAAGTCTATTAGCAATCAGCAAGGTCCATTGGCACTTCATCAGCTCATCTAACTCTTGGCTCCCAGCTGTCTCCGTGGATCCCCAGGGCCGTGACATGGCCATCACCGCTGGCTCCCGTGTAATCTCGGTGCTCTTGACTGACACCTAAGCACAGGGAGCTAGGCTGGTTGTTGTAGGGGGATGATGGGATAGGGTGGCGGGCGGGGGACTTGGAGTTGGAGGGCACAAAAGAGGTGGGGAAGGGGGGATGAGCTGGACTCCCAGCGTGCTGCCTCACTGTCCTCAAGGGTGCGAGAGCGAGTCAGAGAGGTAGTTTGCATGACTGAGAGTGACGTGAGAGCTGCACATCCTGGCTGGCTGGAGGGTGTTAGCCTTGCTCCGCTCCCTCTGCTGCTTTGGACTGCCCAGCATTATTTTTTTCTCCATTAATGCGATCGCATCTAAACATAAAATGTTATAATACAGTTTGTTTTATTTGACCTTGACAACAAGTAAACTACTGCTATTACCGATTTATTCGTTCCTGTGTAACACTAACGGAATCTGAAGAAGTGTCATGAGAATCTTATTTGCAACGCCTCAGTCCTTGGCAAGTGTAATGATATTTAACACATGCATTATTTGTGTTCCTCTTCCTCACATATCAGGTGACAGGAAGTGGAAGGCAGTTCATCCCGTATGAAGGTCTTGACAGTATTTCACTATCTGAGTGAGCAAGCCCCTCTCAGCTGACTGGTTACAGTACATAGAGGGCCCTAGCACGCATTATTAGAGATGGTCCTGGCTCGTTAAACTTGGACAGCTTGAAAAGCACTCTTCTGTCTTCCCCTCATCCTCAGACACGGGGCAATAAATCTGAACGCAGCGCGGCACCTGGTTGATGATCTAAAAAAAAAAAAGAAGAAGCCAAGCACAGCCCTCAAAACACTTCACGCCACGTGAGCGCAGACATCCTCTGATGGCAAACGTGAAAATGAACCGAGTGGGTCTACAGAGGACTTCCTGCCCCTGATACCTGCAAACTAGTCCCTTATCACGTCACACCAACTTAATTACATGATGAAAGACAAGTCATTAACCCAATGTGAAAAAAAGACTGCAAAGCTGCAAAGTAATTACAACATAGAGAGGTGTTCGTTTTTTGTTAAATGTTTCATGGGAAACTTTCTGGTGATTCTTTGAAAATGACTCTTTAATCAAAATTGTTGTCAACTGAAATGTCTTTATTCTACCAATCTGAAAAAGAACACGGTTCTCATGTTCTTGCAGTATTTTTGCACTCTTGGTCATTGAGTCTCAGTGTTGCCATTGACTGTAATCTCACACACACTGCTGTAGTCTCCTCACATGACTAACAGTTGTCTATCAGACCTCTATTAACAGACTTGGTCTTTGGGTATGTTTGTGTATTTTATTGGAGTGTCTGGGGTATCTAAACACTTGATTGGAGCAAGAAGGTTCTGGACAGAGAATTGGGAAAGAGATGGGGATGCAGGGTTGCAGGGAGGTCTGGCAACGTGCTGACAAGCTGTTAGGCTTGGGAGCCTGACTTAATGGACAGCTAATATCATGAGTGAACGGTAAAAGTGGAGTGTGATCCGTCGGCGGATGGAAAATCAATAGTCTATTAGAGTCAACAGGGCAAGGGACATGCTGGATAGGGGAAGAGGAAGCCTGCTGCATCAGGGGCGAGGGAGAAAGCAGGGCCCTCCACTCAGCCAGCCCAGCGCTAATTAAGCTAGCGCCTGGAGACTGTGCACTGGGCCCAGAGGATTGAAATGGTAATGAGAGAGGGAGAGGGGGAGGGAGGGAGAGAGGACGCAAGTGGTATATGAAGTCACCACACCATAAGGCACTCTGACAGACAATTAAACCTCTTTATCAATGTGCAGACTTGCTTTTAGGTTTAACACACACACACACACACACACACACACACACACACACACACACACACACTAGAGAGAGATGGAGCTGGCAGGCATGTGGCTTTTTCACTTGGACCTGCAGACCCTGGCTGTGGCACACGGCTCCAGTCATGTTCATCTGCAGGCGTGATGGCGACTCGCGTCTTGAAGGGTATCTAACGGGGGAGTTTGTCAAAACAAATAAAGCCTCCATGCTGAAGATAAACATGTTGTCTGACCACTATTGTTCCTGCTCTCCCCTGTGCAATAGGGCCCCGTGCTCACACTCCTCCTCCTTCTCTTTTTTCTAATTTCTCAGTCGTTTGGAGTGTCCCAATTTGCACCCTTCGTATAATACGCATAATTAACATAACACATTGTTTGTGTCTTCCTCTTTGTCTTCCCCCTGCCATTTATTCCTTTTCAGACTGTGGCAGATGTACTATGAAGCCAGTGCCCGTTTTAGACATTATTTCAGTGCCACCTGCGCCTAAGAACAAGGCGTGGTGTTTACAAACCGATCGCACCTTCCTGAATATGCACTTTGCTTCATGCAGGAGCTCACAATGACCAGTTGTGTTTTTCCACTCTGTCTTTCTGGTCAAACGGGCCAGGTGGAGTCAGAGAGGGATTATGCCACTGTGGTCAGTTGGAGAGAGCAGAGAGGAGGGCTCAGGTGAGGGGCTGATATGGAAGGGTAAGGCCCAGTTTACCATCTGGGCAGGAGAAGCTCATGGACTCCCCCCTACGATACGACAGTTTGCATTCATCAAACATATGCACATTCTCTCTCTCTCGTTCGCTCTTTATCTCTCTCTCTCTCTCTCTATCTCTCACTCTCTCTCCCTCTCGTTTGCTCTTTCTCTGTCTCTCTCTATCTCTCACTCTCTCTCCCTCTCGTTTGCTCTTTCTCTGTCTCTCTCTCTCTCACACACACACACACACACACACAAACACACACAAACACACACACACACACAACACACACACACACACACACACACACACACACACACACACACACAAAGCTCACAGATAAACCACTGAGGCTAAAATGTGTCACGTGTCCAGATCTCATGATGAGCACCCAAATGAAATGTGCTGGCAGGTTGGACAACATTATTGACAGCTGTGTGTGCAGTTTGTGCACATTGTGATAGACAACTCACAGGGATAGACAGTCCACTGACCCTTGCAATATAAATATATATAATTAGACAAATTACATTTAGGACTTGTATTTGGCCACACATAACACCACATGTTTTTCCCTCAGTGTATCCAATGTGTCAGTTTCATGTGATGCCAATGGATTCTCCTCACATGATCTCCAGCACTCAATGGCATCTTTATTAATGATGACTAATAGAACTAAAGGGCCATGTTTACCATTTTAAAACTGCAAATTACAAGTAGGAAGACCTGTTTTTAGTGTATAATCTGGCCTGTTTGCACACTGTGAATTATGACTTCACAGTAGCCCGACTACAATGTTTACTCAAATGCAGGCTATGTACCATTTTAATTTATGTTCATTGGTGAGCATTTAAGGCTGTGGAAAGACCTATTTTGTAGGTAAAACAAACGAGAGGGCCAATTAAGACATTTTCATCAGTCATTTTCAAATTCAAATAACTCAAGGGGTTTGTTTTTTTGCATTATTACCCACTAACGATGATTGATCCTGTTTGTTATGCTCTCCACTGGAATAACAGTCCCTCATACTTTGAATTATCCACCTTTTATTCAGAGACAAAAACTCTCTCTTCCGGTGCACTTACATTTATCCCTGATAATGGAATTTTAACAACTGCTGTATTCTATAAGCAAGTCCTTCAGCAGTTAGTACTCATACTACCTGTCCACACTTTTGTCGTGTGTGGCAGAAGATCTCCTTGGGCCCCACAAGACGGGGTTGATATTTGCAATATGAATGCATTCTCTTCCTTTTCGCCCCCATATACCAAAGTGCTGTTCGCCGTGGCATTTATACTACAGATGAAAACGCATGTCACTTTTTCTCCACCTAGGCGTTGTATCGTGCGTGTGTGTGTGTGTGTGGGTGTCCCTCTAATGAATGATTGATAGCCACAGTAAAAGCTTCTATCACCCTGGTTCTCCATGGAGCATCATTATTAAATGAGTACAGGGGCCGTTCCCCCCGTTTACTTCCTCTAGTGCTTCTCCTTGTTCTTGTGCACTTCCCATGGGTGTGACTGGCATGGCTCCAGCCACTTTTGGGTACAGTACACAAGGTCCTCCCGCTGCCAACACCTGCTCCTCTACCTGTCAGCTGAACAAAGTAACGCTTGTGTTCAAATATTTAATGCTGCCCCTGGCTTCCCTCTCTGGCTTTGAGGAGGAAAGACTTCCTGCACATCACTGGGGTGCTGGGAATATTAAGAGAGCTCCTTTTCAGAGATAGCGTTCCCTTTGGCTCATGTCATTTGCTATTGGCCCCAGAGCCAAAACCTCTGTAGCTAATTCCACATACTATCCAGAGAGTTCGGTTGTCATGAAAAGTGTCTGTGTCTCTTAGGCAGAGTGACGTGTGTCTAGTCTACGGCAGGACTGTTTGATCACTGAAACACATTAGCTTGTTCAAAATCAAAAGCAAAGTGGTACAAGATCGTAAGATTAGCAATGTAACACACTTAACACACAGTCGCCTTGGTTCAGCTTACTGCTTCTTCTTCAATGGGAGCCAGCCAGTAGGGGCTGGAGCCTGTAGGGACTGGCTGGCTTTAAAGCAGGGCTCTTGCTGTTTATTTTGCCCTCCGTTACAGCAGCTTTGGCAGCCCCAAATCCTCTCCCTTCACGCTGCTGCTCCCTGAAACAGGTTAGCGCAGCATGGGATATCACTCAATGCATTAAAGCACACTTTCACATCACAAAAACCCACATTTGATATGGTGACCTGCAACACATTGGAGCTTTTGTCTTCTTGTCACACAGATGACTGGAATGTGTTCTGCTATTTAAACTGTATGAAAAAAAAATATTATGTTGCCAAATTCTGTTTCCTATCTACAAGAATAAACAAATAAGTGAGAAGATTATGTAGATTTGTCGATTTTAAAATGTGCATTTTGATCTGCATGTTTTTTGTCCATGTTGTCGGATATACAGTAGCACCTGGAGAGGGGCATTGTTTGTTGAGGGAAGACTGTGATACATCCTGCATTGAAATGAGCAGATTCTGTCTCTAAATCTGGGAATGTATGAATGTTTTAACGAGCAAAGCAGCACGGCAGAGGAGTTCACTGTAAGCAAGAGAAGGCTGTGAAATTAAAAAGCAACGATTAGTGACAGATTGCACTGAGACGTAAAAAAATAAGTAAAATCTTAACTGATACACCAAATAGCCAAAACTATTAAAAAAAGTTGTTCATAATCTTATGGCTTTGTGAAAAAACGTTATTTGTTACCTTGGTACAGAGTGCACTCAGTTGCTGCTCAACCTTTATAGCGTTTCCTATCTGTCAGAATAAATGACACATGGCTGAGTTATGTAACATACAGTATATCTTGTATAGAGAAGCAGTGTCTGTTTACATGCTTTTAAGCAACACTCTTTTAATGAGATGTTCTTACAGAATTATTGGTGTTCTGTCACTAAGAGCACTTAAAGTCAAAAGAGACCAGTACCCTCTTGGTAAAGTCAAGCTAGAGAAATCTAGAGTTGTTACAGACATTGATATGGAGTTTTTTGGCCATATGCAACTACCCAGTTGGACAGAGATGCTTTTTCTTCTCATTCATTCGATGTTTCACTCTGCAGCAATTCACTGACAATGGACAGTGGCCGCATGGGTCTTTTTATGTTAAGCATTTCATGAAACTGTGGAATTGCCGTTGTGGGGAGCCTCCGAAGAACATCTAATTAAATATGGGGTTGTTTTGCTCAGAGCCTTCAAGACAGTCTTAATTTCTCAATATAGCCAGATTCTTTACCCGCCAGTAGTGCCGTTATAGGGAGAGATTTTAATTACATTTTGGCAAAGTGTTATTTGTGTGACTATAAAGAGAAAATGCTCTTCTTCACCATGCATGTGTTGTAGAAGAGATTTTCTACTTTCTTATTACTTAGTTTCTTAAGTCTTCGGAACGGTTCTATTCTGTTATTCCATAGACACACAGACACACCCACACTCACACACGCATTTTTACATATTAGATATTTAATAGGGCTGCCAAGCGATAAAAAAAATAATCTAATTACTTAAATTTTTTCTGATTAATGAATCTCAATTAATTGCATAGATCAATTTGTTGTGAGAAGCATTTTAAAAATCTGTCAAAATATGCTTGAAGTGACAAAGTAAACAAGCCTGGGCAGTGTGAAGTTCGCCACAGGTTAATGGCAAACAACAGATACTTCACTGTCCATCCTCAATGCGTCTTGAATGCATTAACACCTGTACTTCCTAGCACTATCTAATTGCAATCCGATTACCCAAAACGCATTTTGAAGGAGAAATACAATCTGTTTCCACAACACAGACTGGCCACTATTCAAATCCATCCAATGCTGAGCTGAGCTTATGTTAAATAATTAAGTTGGATATGAGGATCAAAAACATCTTGTTTCTACTGTTATTTGGTTTATATGATGGTATGTGTACACCATGTTTACTCAGGAAACTCTTGGGTCCTAAGCGAGTGGTCTAACATGTTTTTTTTTTTTTTCAGGGCAATACAATAATGATTATCTGTGACAAAAAAAGGATGATAGCCAATGTTTCTGCATTACCTGCATTATAGACTATCTTTGAGCTACGCAACAGATGCTCATGGCTTTTTCAAAAGCAATACATTATCACACAACATTGACATTATCATTGCATTAGAAATATAGCAAATTGATACATCATTCAGGCTGCATTGTTATCATAAAGTATAAAATATCAAACCTTAAAACTCGCCTGTAAATCTTCGCTTTTTCTGAAGCCGCGAAGAGATTTAATGAAACATCAGAGTGGACAAACATGCATGCATACAATGCAATGACATTAACATATTTAACATGTATGCATACAATGCAATGACATTTCCTGAATGGTTTCTAAAATGACAAATGTAATTCAGTATAAATGCACCAATTAGTCCTTATTTAGTATTCCTAGCTTGTTTTTCAGCTTAAGCGTAGACTAGAGTGATTCAAAAAGGTCCAATTACCCTAGTGCAATTTGGTTAATGGCATGATTTGAGCACAACAGCCCTTTTACTGGATACTCCTACCCTCGTTTCCAGCAGCAGGTCAGAAAACGTTTTATTTTCATGGTCAGATCAGGTTGTCTTTCCTTGCCAATAAGGGATGTTAGGGGGAAAAAGGATGTTTGTAGTTGCAGCAATCAGTAAAGAGTAAAGAGCAGTAACGAAGCGTGGACATACTCCGGATTCAGCAGTATAGTTCTGAATGATGAAACAGTGGTCAAGAATATGTACAATACATTCATTAAAACACCTACAGGAAGGATATGGTTTCACTTTTCACATGTTTTATAATTAGGTATATTTCTCCAATATAATATGAAAATGAAATTTGAGCAACTCCATTTTGTGTAAATCAGGTTCTGGCAACCTTTTGTCGGTCTGCATGAGTAGCATCCTCTTCTAACAATGGATGTGCTAATTAAGTTTGGATGGCGCTCGGCTAGGATGGTTTCTTGCAGGCCTCCTCCTGCACCCATTCTATAATTGATGGTCATCACAATTTCTCCCTTTCCTCAGTTTTCCCCGCTTACTTCTCTCCTCAAACTAAAAATCTGTGTGCTGTTTTCACTTCATCCTCTGGTTGATCCATCTTCTTTTCATATTCGCCTGAAATTGGGGTGCACACCTGGCAATCTGGAGACAGAAATGACAATGAAAGAAGGCCTGAGAGGGAAGTGAAAACCTTGTATATAGCCCTCCTCTTTCTATTGCATTTAATTAGGCTCTGCCTTCACCTCTCCTTTAGACCATAGTGTGATTAGACAAGAAGGGAAGGTATTAAATTGGAGGATTGAGCCAGTGAGAGGGTAAGAGGAGATGGACTGAGAGAGAGAGAGAAATTGTGTGAACATGATGCAGATGTGTGTGTTTGAAAGAGAGAGAGTGCTTTGTATTCTGTATTATAGTGTGTGGGTGTGTGTGCGTGTGTGTGTGTGTGTGTTCACATTTCTGTGTGTGCTTCTTGGACCGTGTCAGTGTACGCACAAGCTGCCTTTGGAAAAGACACGTTGCTGCCGTAATGAATGTGTGGCTGGTGCCAGTGCAGTAGTGTGGAGATGAAATTGCATTGGCCTTTGTGGATTCTGAGTTAATTGGCTGATTGTGGATCTCTCTCACTCTCTCTCCCTCTCTTTCTCTCTCTCCCTCTCTCTCTCTCTCTCCACTGCTAATTTATGACTCCCCAGCAATACGAGTGGGTCCGACGAGCTACACTTGACCTTCTCAAATAAACGCACTTCTATTATTTGGGCTATGGCGGGCGGCGCTGCTAGTCATGAGCAGGGAACTGAGGGGGAGGGCTTTTGGTTTCAGAGCGCTGTTGTGGGTAAATGTCACTGTTTTCAGTGACAAGCCCTCCGTCTTTAAGAGACGGTTCATGTTTGGGGACAGTGCACGGCCTGATGTGGGCTGGCAATCCTGCATCTGAAAGACGTGCTGTGGAAGAAGAGTTGGCAAGTCACATTGTAATAATTTTGTTAGAATAGAGATAGAGTAGGCGAAATAAGATACTATCTTTCTATCTGCCTGTCTGTCTTTCCATATAGGTAGAGATGTAGTGTCTCTCTCTCTTCCTCTCCCTCTCTCTCTCTCTCTCTCTCTCTCTCTCTCTCTCTTTGCCATGTGCACAGTGCTTGTGGTTCTGCTCCATGTCTCTGGAGGAGGTTGTGGCTTGTGTGGGTGAGGGTGAGTGCTGATAGTCCTGGGCCTGACAGGCCTGCACCCCATCATGCTTCTCCACACCCCAGAGTGGACACCATCACCATGGTGCCACCCCATCGCCATGGCGCCAGGCTGTTCCCATAGCAGCTGCTGACTGCCACTTCCTCTAGGCTCCATTTGGTTTTCTTCACCTCCTCCTCCTCTCTGCCCTTTCCCTCCCTCTTTCTCTCAAATCCAAACAAGCTTGATTAGCATGACAGTGTTTCACAAATGTTAATAAATACAGAATATTAATTTCAAATCTAGGGAAGAAAATGGAACAAATTGTTGTATTGCTATCACACTGCATAGCAAATGCTCTTCTGTTTCTAGCTCTTTTGGGCAAAAGGAATTTGGTTTCTTCCTTTGGCAACCGTGTTTGTTTGTTTGTAGCAACCTTTGCCAATAGCCAGGGCATAGTCACTGAGTCTGTACTTAGTAAGTGTCTTCCTCACGTTAGGGTCTTTTATAGTAGAGAATTATTTTGCCATTTTGTATTCTCTGTTAAAAATCAGGCAAGTTTGTCATTTGTTTTGGAATTTAGTGGCATTTTTCCAATAAGTGATATCATTTTCTATCTCTCTTCTGTTCTCGCTGTCTCTCTCTCTGATGACGAATCAGCCATTTTCTTACATGGATGCACTTTACTCAATCCTCATAGTCAGTTCTACCTCCCTCCCTACAGCCTCTTTCTCTACCACTTTCTTAACTTCCCGACCTCCTTCTACAGTTCTTCCTCTTGACTTGAAGTCTTGAGTCTTCTTGGGAAATAATGATTCAGTTTGTCACCCTCCTTCCACCACTCTCCCTACTTCTTCGTCTCTCACCTTCTCTCTCACACACACTCTCTTTCTATTGCTCATTCAGGCTGAGACACACACGCGTGCGCGCACATACACACACACAGAGACACACTACTACCTTTGAAACTGAAAAGAATGCCATATCAATTTGAAATTATCCCTCTCTCGACACATCTACCACTACAGTCCATCCAATTAACCTTTCAGGGGTGGAACCCCTGTAGACCGGCACAAGCTGCCAGAGATCATCCCCTAATTTGTTACTTTTTTATGGCAGGATCATTTGAATGAAATCATATGTGAAGATCCATATGTGCATGGTCTGAAATGCTTTGCAAATTCATAGTTTCTGCTCAGAACAAAACCAACAGCCATATATTATGGTAGTGTATTCATGTATCACTACCATACCAAGTTCACGCTTTTTGTCCATGCACAGGAGGGCTTTGCATGGTAAATATACCTAGACATGAATCAAAATTCCCAGCTGATTGATGAATAAATCATTAAACAATAGCTTCATCAGATCATGAGCGATATGAGCTGCTTCCTGTTCAAGTCCCTAGTGTGTGATGGGCTCCCTCAGGATTACCTGTCCTGGTGAAGTCTTGTACAGCACAGGGCGTGAGGGTGTATGAGCAAGCGAGTAAGCAAGCAAGTCATAGCAAAAGCGAGTGATGTTTTATTAACACATTTTTTCCAGGGTTTTTTCCCCCACTAGGCTTCAGCTGTTTTGATTCAGTTGATTCATATACCGTCGTGTCTCAGTGGGGCTTCCTCTGAAATTGGCCCGCTTTGCACGTGGCTGTTTGATCGTCCAGCTTAATTCACTTCATAGAGAGTACGCTCTGGACCTTTGGGTCACTGACTACCATGAGGGGAAATGTGGGTCTTTATTTTCTAATTGCTGCCAAACGCACCCTGTAGTGTTCCGTTATCTTCTGCTCCGTTGTTCTAATTTTCTATATAAACGTCATTGGCCTTTTATTTTAAAGGCTGTGAGCTACTCATAGTAAGTGTGCAAGAGGTCATTACATAATAAAAGCATAAGAGCAGGAATCCCTGAGAGGCTGTTGACTTTTTATACACATAAAGCGTCCAATGTCTCCTTTTAAGATTCAGGTGCTAACATGGTGCCAAGGACTGCAATCCTGATCTGACCTTCTCACCCTAAGGCACCCCCATGCCAGTGAACTGGAACTCTCGAGGGCTCACCAGACCTCTGTGCCAAACCCAGAGCAGCTGTCATTTTCTCATGCTAGCTCTGAGAGTTGAAATCCATCCATATTGTCTTGTGGAGATCCGGCAGAGCCCACAGACCGACAGAGAGTCGGTGCTGAAGAGTCGTCATGCAGCTTTCGGAGCCTGTTGACCTTGTTAGACGCGTGAGAGCTGAGTAATGGCCACTCCGCCACGAAGTAAGGGCCTCAGCCCGCCGCTGATTTGAGCTCGGGATAATTGTGGTAATTATGAAGTGATGTCACCATTGTGTAGGACATCTAGAAGTGATCAGCGCTGTCAGAGGTGCACTTCACGACGCCAGAGTTTGCTCAAGTTCAGCTGCTGTTGGTGGAACTCAGTAGGTAGCTCTGCCTCTATGTATAAGTGCCTTTCTGCCTTTTGCTCTTTCACTGTGTCAGTCCATCTTGATCT
Organism: Sprattus sprattus; assembly: GCF_963457725.1. Lineage (NCBI taxonomy): Eukaryota > Metazoa > Chordata > Actinopteri > Clupeiformes > Clupeidae > Sprattus > Sprattus sprattus. The sequence goes on along the minus strand of NC_137921.1, from coordinate 56,701,111 downwards.
CTCTAAATATCCCCCCTCTATCTCTCTCACTCTCTCTCTCTCTCTCTCTCTACCTCTCGCCCTCTCTCCTCTCTCACACATAATGAATATGGAGAGTGAATACATCCCTGTGTGAAGCCTCCACCAGCCTACTCATAATGAAAGTTTGAGAGTCAATCAGGCCTAATGGTGGCACTCCATTGAGTCAGCACTATGGTTTGTCAAACTGCTTTATACCTTTGCTTTGTTTATTAGCATTCAATGTAAGACTGTGATGAACCACACACAAATCCCATCACCCAAGCAGGAAAGTGTGGCAATCTGTTTTAAATTGTGTGTCTGGCGGATTTTAAGGGTATGTCCGGAATGCCTGAGGGAATTCATTTTTTTTTGTGTTGGTGTGTGTCATGGTGTTCGTTGAGGTTAGCCCAACCATTGAGCTAATGTGTACATTGAGAGGGCATTTCCTGCAGACGTGCGCACACAAAGACAATACCAAGGTTATGGTTTTTCTTTTCAGCTCACAAGTACTGCCAAGTGGTTTGCTTATTTTTTGCACGCATTGTGATTTTTAAATGACCAGAGGTTATTCCCAGAAAAACATAGCTTGAAAGCGTTAGTTTTAAAGACATTAGATTGTGTATTTGGTTGAGGCTCAGCACACACAGTGCAATGGATTGTTATTCATGAAGGCTATTTGTAAGCATGTGCTGAGTACCTTTAGGAATCCACAAGCACACTTACAACTCTCCAATGGTACAGTGAACCAGCAGGGTAATGCGAGCAGAATGAGAATACACTGTAATTGTTTTAGTCACCCTGCCACATTGCAGGGCCTTCGTGCTGCAGCCTTTTTTGTTGTCGTCCCAGAGTGGATTTAGAGCCTGTGTCTCACAAACTGTTTGTGTCATTTGGCAAGTCACTATGCCTTGTGCCTTGAGTATTCCTTTGAAGAAAAGACAATGTGAAACATTAAAAAATGGGTAAAACACTAAGAAAAGACTTGCTCCAGCCGAGACAAAGGGTCAAACCAAGTGTGTTGCGACTTGGCAGGAGATTATAGTTATAGAAAAAAATGTAAAAGCCTGAAAAAGTTGAACAGCCTTCATGCTTCTGTAAAGACAATGGAGGTCATTGAAGTCATATTGATCAGCAGCCAGAGAAATGCGTATGCAGATACTCCAGGAAACGTTCAGAATTGGTAGCATAAAGTAGTCAATGGAATACAGCACAAAAATAAGTTGTTTTTAAAGTGAATATGTCCTCTGTGTGTGGGAGAGAGAGAGTGGGTGGGAGAGAGAGAGAGAGAGAGAGAGCAAGCACTGGGGTTGTTTTGATAGGAGAACTCAGTCAGCTGTGAATTTGTTGCTGTTGAAAATAGTATGTGTGTGTGTGTGTGTGTGTGTGTGTGTGTGTTGTCAATAATGACATGAATAGGTGTGAATGTTGTACATGACTTTTGTCTTGCTGTGCAAGCTGAAATAGGTGGGCTCCGTGGTGGAGAGTTTTCCTCTGTAGTTTGTCTTTGTGTGTGTGAGAGTGTTTTTGCTTGCACATACTTATGTTTTCATGTTTGAATGTATGAGTTTGCATATCTGTGTGTGTGTGTGTGTGTGTGTGTGTGTGTGTGTGTGTGTGTGTGTGTGTGTGTGTGTGTGTGTGTGTTTGTGAATTTGTGTGCATGCGTGTGTTAGGGGAAAGTCGCGCTGGTTCTGTCAGTCAGAGTTGTCATCCCCCAGGTGCAGTGGACCGCTCTGCTCCCTCCAGATGTCTGTGCAGTGATTAGATTTCTCATGTGTCAGACTTCTCTTTTTCCCATACACACACACACACACACACACACACACACACACACACACATACACACAGGCAGACGGCAGAGGAGCTGGTGCCGAGCTTTAATTGGAATACAGCAGCATCGCAGCATCAGACTTGAAGCCTGTCTCACGAGCAGACGAAGGGACTGACATACATGCACACAACTGGTAATGACACAGAAGTGTGAGCAGGAGATTGTCACCACATGTAATTACCAGAGATCTGGTGTAGCATTAGACACTATTGAGAAATAAAGATTAGTGCAGTATGTTACTACACACTCTCCCTACATGGTTCGCTCCTTTGAGTGGTGCCGTGCCGGGGATATTTTTTGGTGACTGCTGAGTCATGTGACATAAACAAAACAAGGCAATTGTGACTTCCTTGGTATTGTCAACCAGGCCTCTACTGCTACATTGTTCCCTGGAGCTCAAGGCTTTGGCATGCTTTCAGTATGATCAGAAACAGACTGCGCTGTCTCCGAATAGTTCTTGTGCATGACTTTTGTAGACATGTTACCCAGAGGATGATCTTATCAATATGACACATATCATTAGAACACAAATGGAACCCTCTGGGGACAACAATTAGTCTACATGTATCGGGCTAAAACAGATACGTGGCATTGGCATTGAAATACAACAAAAAATTTGATGTTTTTTTGTTTATTCTTATGTCAATCCTTTCTTTGTTTCTTCATGTCAGCCTTTTTTTCAATGTCAGTACTTTTCTGTGTCAACGTACTGAGAGGTTTTTTGATGGGAAGGCGTGAGCGTTGCTGGATTCATGGTGATTGTGAAAAGAAGAAGAGAAAAATCCCAGTTCGTTTTTCGTTGATTTTGTTATTTCTGTTTTAGCTCCATATAAATGTAGCTATTATCAAATCTTCTTTGTAGTTATTAATGAATGGGACTTTGTTGGTCATGAATATTATTTTATATGTATTAACAACAATTCATACCGGAAAGGTTTTTGGTGTTAATTACTGCCTGTAACCCCTTTGTATGTCCTTATTTAAATGTAGGATCAGCAAGGTGCTGCAGGTCTTTAGCATTGTACCAGCAGTCCTACATCCAAGCACAGGCACCTCTCTGAGATGTTGAATGGAGGTGGCCTAAGCAGGAACAAGGATAATAAGAGAGCACTAAATTACCACTGTGTGCCTGCAGACTGCTGACTCATGCTGTTAGCAAAAGAAACAATGAGGAATAGAGAGAGAGAGGGAGGGAGGGAGGGAAAGAGAGAGAGAGAGATAAAGAAAGGGAGAAACAAAAGTGAAAGAAGTATGAAAGGAGAGAGAAAGATTGGGTGAGTGAGATTTGTGGCTTTTTTTTCCAGAAAGTGCAATAAACAAGTAAATTGCACCGTGTGAGATTGTGTCCAAAGGTTTTGGATCGACACCAAGGTAGTGTTTCCAGGATTCGGGTGGAGTGCCAGGAAGTCTGAGAGATGTGTGGCAGTGCTTCCTCTGCTATTGTTACACCAAGCCAGCACTATCCATGGCCTCTTTTTCAAGCCTCTGCTTCTTCCTTCTTTGTTTGCAAATATCAAGTCTTCCGTTTGTGTTCAAGCATAAAAAGTGTATTATGTGGGATTCTGAGCAGTGAACTTAGGCAGTAGATGATTTCTTGATGTTATTAGACAGTTGTGTGCCCCTTTTTCTTCTAAAGCCCCTTGGAGAAAGAAAATGTGATTTTCATATAATCATCCAGTGAGTAATGCAATTAGAATGTTCTCTTGATGTTTTCCTGCACACATGCTAATCGCAAACCACCGTGTCCGATGGGGGAACACGTGAAAGATGAGGTGCTCCCGGGCCCATTTTCCATGAATGCAAATGCACATTCCCAGAAACCGGAATTATCAACGATGGCCCAAAGTGTGCTTGCACCCACATTTTTTTCATTCCCACCCCTTCCAAATGTAGAGACCCAGCCTGGAGAGTACTAATGAGCACATGTGAGTCAGTTCACAACAGTGTTGAGTCTCTCCTAAAATAACCACCAAAGTAACATGTACTGTAAACATTGGATGTCTCTTTTTATGGGGTGCTAATTGGAGCAGGTCTAGCATCTTACCACTGTTCATCTGTCGCCGGCCATTTTTTGCCATTTTTTGCTGCCAAGGTGACAAAAACCTGTTGGTACAGCTACTGGCCTAGCCCAGAAAATGTCAAAATGTTCCCTTCAGTACTTGGGTGAGGAATTAGTTTACCCAAGTTTCTTTTTTACTTGGGCGAGTTATTGCTAGCCCGTGTCTTGTGTGGCAAAAAAATCTGAAGGCACATAGATCTGCAGGGGATGGAATGTTGTGGTTGCCTGGGTGCTTTGGCTGCAACACTGTCATGGCATGCAAAGCATCCTCTGCCAGGGAAAGCGGTCTGTGAGCCGCGACCGCAACCAGACAGGGAGCCTTCAGGCTGTGTCTCTCTGTGTTGCCCAGTTGTTTTACAGCCTCCATGCAAATTCATTTGAGAAGTTGAAACACAGAGATCATCCTGAATTCATGTCCCAGCCTAGAACAATAGATAGCACCATGGCTCTTATGACCAGTTGTTTGCACAATATGAAATGTGAATCTAATCCCCCTATGTATTTCACTGCCTCTGTGGATGTAAATGGTGTGAGTGGGGTCTCACTTCAATGAGTACGTCGCAGGCAGCTCTCTGAAGCTGTGGTTTGGCTCGGGGTCCCCTGTGAACACTGGAAGCCAGCATGTCATTGAGAAACATCAGGCCTGCAGCCACACGACTGGGGATTGGGTTGCAGCCCGCCTAGACCCGTCAGTGTCCTCCTACCAACAAAGATGTTGTCACGCTCAATGAAAACCATGAGGTGGATCTAACAGTCATCCTAATGGCCCCCGGATGACCCACCACAGCAATATCAGCTGTCGCAAAGCCTCGAGCCGCCAGCATGTTGGATATAGATGCCTCTCCATAGTCCTTGGCTTTACTTCGCCAACATTAGACACACTAGGATAACATTATGGGGCATCTGTTAGGATGTTACTTTTGCTTTAATTGATTCTGTGCGGATGAAGGTTACACATTCAATCTCTGCCCTTTAGTCAGGTTAAAGTGTCCGTTTGGAAGCAGAGATATATAGGTTTGAGAGATTAAAAAGAGACCAGGGTGGTGGTCCAAGGCTTCTCATGTCTGTGGTGAGATACATGAAGGCTACTTCTTACATAGAGGTTTACTCTCAAAGAGAAGTATGTTTTTATGTTGTCAAAACATCTCCTTGGCATATAGTGATCATATATTTCTGCCTGTACTTTTAGCATTCCCACATCTAAAATATGACCCACAGAATGTATTGGAATGTTATTTCTCCTGCCTGAATTCCATTGTGGCTGTAGGCAAACATTTGTATATTTTACCGGCAAAAACAACACAATCTCTGCAGTTGTGTGGTGAAAGGGAATGGTTCATTGCTCTTGAAACTATATGAAAACTCATAACTGCTCCCTCTGCTCACACACCCCTCCACTCTAAACAGCATGGAGAAACTGCCCAGATCAATTTTTTTTAGAATTACACTGTTTCTATGATGCATTCTTCGTATTTTTGGTTTGTTTTTACTGGAACTGTGTGTAAATTATTTTGCAAGAAAGCCAATATTGTGTTCTCTAGGCTTATAAGACAAGCCATATATACTCGGCACAGTGAAAGCTGTTTGTGCTTTTCACTTATCATGACAAGTTTGACAGCCAGTCCCAAAACAGGCCTCACTCTGTTTAAATTTGTATAAGCTTCTACCAGATTCTCCAATTCGCCAGACTTACGCACATACATTTTTATAGTGTACAATCCATCACAATTTTTGTAGAACTAACTCCATTAAAATAGAAGGAGTCTGGAATGATTATATACATACATCAACATGATACATACATCTAGTGTGTTAGAAACAATGAGAATGAGAGAGAATTATTATATTTTGCCTGAGTATTTCAGTACTCCCTTTGTGTGAAGGCAATGTAGAGAGTCATGTTATTCTCCTGATGACTGTACAGTATTGTTCTGTTGGTTAGATACAGTATATAAGCACACATTACTCACAAATTAGTCTACTGAATTTGATGAAAACATGAGTAGGCTACATTCTGTAAACAGCAGTTAACGTTGTTACAGTTTTTCACTGTTGCTAAAACCCGTTTTTCAAAACAGTAACGTCTTTCTCAAAACTGCACACAGAAAATTGAAAACCTCACACACAAAATGCTAAACCTGACACTCCCTTTGCAAGATGACTCTTTGCTATCAAATCTCTTAACTGTTCACAAAATGGAACTCGTGTTTTCATTTGGTACACACAGCCATATTTTCAAAACACACACACATACATTCATTTAGTACACACAACTAAGCATTAGCTGCACACTACCAAGCATTTACAGCACACAGAAGTGCAAAATTGAAAACACAATCATCGAAACACACCATATGAATGACAATGACTCATTGAGCCCTTTCTCCTTTTGTAAAATGTATCAGTGTAGGCCTACATTTTTCATAGTCAAACATAAAACAGCAATACCGTTGTTCTCACAAACCATATTTACAATTTTAGTCTCCTGTTCCTCCAGATTGTATTGACATAAAATTGTATACAAAATGCTTATAGTTTTTCTCAATTGCTTACACACATTTTTTGAAAGCATGCCTCGTTCTCAAAACTCTAAACACAAATTCCAAAGCAACTAACTGAAAATGCAAAACCCTTTATATCTCCTGGAAAATGCTACTTTGCTTTCCAAAAATATTGAAAGTGTGTTTTCTTCCTCCACAGTGTGGTTCTCTTTCAGTCCTGCAAAATACAAATACTGTGAGCACACTACGTATATTATATTGATATGCAGTATTACAGTACACAAGGCAAACAGATTTCGTACTTGTTCTCCATCCTGAAGGTTCTAATGAAAAACCATGAAAACATGGTCTACCACAGCGGCCCAAATCTCATTAGAGATGACCATTCTCCTTCTTCTTTCTCCTGATCCTCCTCCTTCTTCACCTTGTCCTCATTCTGTTCCTCCTCCCTGTCCTCCTCTTCCTTCTCTCTGTCCTCCTACTCTTCAACCTCCTACTCCTACTCCTTGTCCTCCTCTTCTTCCTCCTCTCACTCTTACCCCCCTCCTTCTCTGGTTGTGGATCTTTTCAAAGTTTTCAATAGTTTATCCAACAAAACAGAGGCTCAAGACACTTTTATGGTGCAGTCCTCACTGCAAATTGGTCAAAAGACCTGAAAGTTTAGAGATTTGACTATTTGTGGTTTCCAGGTTGATGCTTTGAGATTTTACTTGAAAATTGTGTGCAACAACAGAACTTTGTGTACACTGTTTTGACAACAACGTGATGTGTAATTGACATCAGTGTGTTCACAAGGAAAATCGGACTCTAATGTAGATAAGGGAATCTTAAGTATTTCCCACTTGGGCCGAGCGATTGATACATGACGTGAAGGTTGTGCAGATTGTGCCGAATTTTCGCTTTATACTTTTTAACAATAGTGAAAAACTGTAATGATACAACTGATGTATACAGTTCAGACAAGTGCAAACATTGGTCTATGTGGTTGACACACAGTTAGTGTTCGCAGTGAATACCAAATTGCAACATACTGTTCCATTAACAATTCTGTTTCGTGACAAAAATGTCAAAGTTTTAGAGCATTTTGGAGCATTAGAGAGCTCTCTGTAAGGGCTTCTTGTCACTCGAACAAGTTTGCAAGGCAAATTAGGTTTTTTTCCTCTTTGTTGTTGCACCTTCAAGATACCAAGGAAATACAATGTGTTTTGCAAATCACAACTGAGGTTAACCTGAATTGTGATGTAACATCAGGCTTATCAGGCTCATAGTTTCACAGTTTTCTTGTCAATATGTTCTGTGTAGAAAACTAGGATCTTATCATCTATTTTGTAAAGTGTCTGACAAACCAGCAGCACTGAAGATGGCAGACTACGGAAACAGTAGTTGAATTTCTGAAAAGTGTAAATGTGCCAGTGAAGGTTTTCAGTGCATATTTGATTTTATTCATACTCTTTTCAAAATGGAAGTATGGTTTACCCATTTTCACTGAATTCAACAACTTTAATGTGGTTGGCTGCACAATTACTCCCTATATTTCTCCAATGATGTGAACTGCACGGGATGTCTGTGGTACCAGTGAAGAAAATATTCAGCAAAGTAAATGTAAGCCATTGAATGTGGCCAAGGGCAGCTGTTTCTGTTATTCTATGTGGCAAAGGGCAGCTGTTTCTGTTTTTGCAGCCCAACTGGAAAGAAACAGAATGAGAGAGTCTGTATGCAGTTGAGATGGAAATGCCAAGACAGCATACATCTCAAATATCCTCTATTCACATCTAAGGCAAAAAAGGAACTTTCCTGTGTGTGTGTATGTGTATGGGTTCTAGCTAGCCGCAGAACTCTCAAAAGCTTGTCTCAAAAGTCTGCTCACCAAAGTCTGTGAAAAGTCAGCGTAAAAACCTCAAGGTCAGTCCGTGTGGAATAGTGCATATAATTACCAGTCCCCCAAGGGGTGTGGACAGGAGCCGGATCGATAGATATGTCTAACCCCTGTATGTGCAGTGGTATGGGTGGAGCAGTGACATTTCATCTGTCTGGGTGTCGGAGGATGCACTAACTCGTATCTGGCAATGCCTCAGCAGCTTGAGTTCTGCTGTGCAACGGGTCCTCAACCATGCAAGCTCGACCCAGGCAAGGGCTGCAGACATCTCAGCTGTCAAACATGGTTAACCACTCTGGCCTCTTCAGGTGTTATTTGATAGTTACTTTGCCCATCTCTCCCACAGAAACACACACACATATCCCTCTGACGTCTCATTTCTTGTTTTCTCTCATTATTTTTACCAAAGGTAGCTGCCAACCCCCTGACACTCAAAGTACTGATAAGGTGTGAGGCTTTGCTAAACTTGAATCTATAAACAAAAAAGTCCACTTTGTTGATTATTTCAATTCTTTTTGTGGTACTGTACTGTAGGTGATGTTATCTTTTTTTTGATAAGACTTTAAAGATAAACCTCCCTTTGCGAACTAGATCTAAAGTGGCTCCTGCTAAGTTTTTTTTATGAAGAAACCGACAAAGGTGAATTTCTGTTTCATCTGACTGCTGTCATGTTTCAAACTAAACTTTGAAGAGTTAGTTAGAAAGAAAGTACTATCTCCTTCTAGAATCACTGTTATGTCATCACATTGGCTGTGGTCTTGGCCCATGTTATTAGGAAAACAGTGGCAAAGACAGTTGGGGTAAGTCATTGACTTGAAAGCAGAAACATATTTCATGTTATTGTCTGTATCATGAAAATGAAGTAAGGTTAATATAAGTATTTGTTCACAGAAGATCCGTATCAAGGTTCCATTTTTAAACATGAAGTTGGAGTCAGAGTTCTGAAGGAAGGTCCTTTCCATATAAGTCCATCTAGACTGGTCCCTATATCTCACTCTCTAAACATGCCACTATGTTTATGGTTCAAATCAAATCCGAGCTGAAACGAGACACCGTTCAATAACATATCTAGATGGAATCACTTGGTTGGCTTTAATCAGAGGCCTCATCTGTTTGTATAATGAGGGACACCCACTGTATGTGTAAACTGGAACAAGCAGCTCTCAGTAAATCTGGGGGAATTTTTTTAAACACCATTTAGGAGAAATCTCTTACCACCTGACCACCCATGGCTCACACCGATCCGTCCAGCCATGGTGGCTGTTGCTAGAGAATTGAAATGACATTTTCAAAGCCCATGTGTTTATGACTGGAGGGGAGCCGGCGACGATGACTTCGTCTCAACATCATTTCCTCTCCGTCGTCTGGGCTCATTAGGGAGACCTTGCCCGCAGGACCCTTCCAGGTTTCTCAAGTCATTTGTAGATCTTTTTTTCAGAGGGCGGAGGCCCGAGCGTCCCCCGTCTCCCCAGACAAGCTGGGATCATTATCAGCACCAGGGCTGTAATAGAGCGTGTGTGTTGTCCTCAGATGGTCCATGTTTATTTCCAGGCCATTGTCTCTGTGCCACCCAATCGACCTCTCGTGATGATGTGGAGGACTTGCCGTTATTTGCAAAAAATACAAAAATACATTTCAGCCTGCTGTAGTGTGAGAATATATGAATAGTATCTGGCTCTCTTTAGAATTGGCCTATTGATACAGGGTTTTGCTCCTCCCTCCTTCTCACTTTTTACCACTTGGTCTCTCTCTTCCTTTTTCTTCCCTCTCTCCATTCTTGCAGCATGCGTGTGTAATTCTGCCGAGACCTGTTATCTGTGTGCAAATGTTGTTCTTTTCTATGGAAGCAGAGCTGGTTAACAATTCAGATCAGGTTTAGAAGTCACAAAACCGCGGAACCACAGAGACATATTTCAAAGGAAGTGGGATCTCAGTTTTTCGAAGAGATGCTGAAATGTTGCAGCGCATCTAAAAAAAGGTTTTTGTCAAAAAAGGTGCAATAGTTTGAAAGTACAGGCTGGCATGACATAATATGGATAACAGTATGTTCATCATCATTGTGATTAGGATTATTATTATTAAAATATAAGGTTTTACCTTTATCTTTTGTATGTTTACTGTAAAGTTATTAACTAGATTATTCTATCATCTTAAAATGGTTATGGTTATAATCATGATCCTTAAAATAGACTGACTAAACATCATTATTGAAAAGATATGAATGCTTACATAATATGGTAGTACCATGGTAAGATTATTTTGATCCCAAAAGCATTTGCATTTAACAGTCTAGTAATTGCAATATAAGGAAAGTGTTTGTTTTGTTGAAATTAGTGTTTCATGGGAAATTAAATGTATAACTTTTGCATTACTGGCAAAGTTCTAGGAATAGTTCCTATTCCAATTGCTGTTTTAGGTTTATATTTGGATTTGCAGAAACATGAATTTCAATGTGCTGTACTTATTTTCTACTAACCAAAGCAGCTACATCACACTGCATATTAAGATGTATATAAAAATGCTAAAAATAAGCCCTGACAAAGTCACGCCAAGGTTTTTTTTAAGGGAGGTTAGGGAATTAAAAAGAGGTGTGAAAGGAGATGCATGTTGTTGAGTTGCAAGGATAAAGTCTGTGAAAAGCCGTCCTGCTTCATTCAAAGCAGGACACATTAAATCGCCGCATAACTGGATTTGAATTTAACATACAATTGTGGCCGGCTTAAATAATGTATTTGCCGTTTGTAAAAACAACGAAATTTAAAAAAAAAAAAAAACAAGATACATTCCTTTAATGACACAAAATGGATAGTAAATACTTGCAGGTACACAGATGGTAGTGAACATCCAGGATATTTCATTTTTATGTCTGTTTATCATTATCATCATTTATTATTCATAAACATGAGGTTCAGAATGAGGCTTGACTTGTCTCTTGACTTGAGAGCCAGATGAACCCTAAGGAAATAGTATTGTAATGAACATCCGCTGCTGTTTGATCTTTTGACACCATTGTACAAGTCAAATTCTTCAATACTCTACAAGAAGTCAAATTGTCAGAGAAGTCACTGATTTCTTTATTCTCACCATCTACTGAAGTCCATAACAGTATTTGACTGTACTGCAGGAAGAGATTTCAAACAGACTGGTTCTCACTATTTATATATATAAAGACACAGGTTATATGTCAACTGTGTTCACACATTACTATCACACATTAAAAGTATGTTGGCATGTTGTACAGCCAAAGGATTGAATACCCCAGCACCCTTTACATTCAGCTGTGCCACCTCGCCCCCTACATTTCCCCAAGACACATGGCATCCACGCCGCCCCCTACATTTCCCCAAGACACAGGGCATCCATTTAACAAAGCCATTCAAGTGGAATAAGTGCAGAGCAAGTGTTTGCATTAGTTTTCATTAGTCTCCCTGTGTAGCTCAGCTGGGACAGAACACAATTAAGCCCTTACTGATTTAACCAAACATCACCACGTCTGTGGATTCTTATTACTTGTCATTGGAGAACCCATTCATATTTTCAGCAAGCAGTGAGCTTTCTGTTCATTTCCCTTTCCCTGTGCTGAAATAGAAAATCTGACACAGATCATACATGCTAAGTATACACGCAACTATAGCTTTAGGTGCAATGCTGCAATTCCCTGCGTTATTGAAATCTCCATTTTACTTTTACCATTTGTACTTTACCCTGTAGCATTGCCTCTGGGTAAAGATGGAATTCTTGGTTTCTATTCATGTACAGTGGCATGCAAGTTTGGGCTCCCTTGGTCAAAATTTCTGTTACTGCGAATAGTTAAGTGAATCTAAGATTAATTGATCTCCAAAAGGCATAAAGTCAAACGTTTGGGCACCCCAAGATATTTGAGCTTTAATCAAGGTGTGAAACCTTCATTAGCTTGTTAGGGCTATGGCCTTTTCTCAATCATCATAAGGAAATACCAGGTGATGCAAATTTCAATTCCTTGTAAATAATGTGACTCCTTAAACATTGTCCCATCAATGAGCAGTCATAGGTTCCTCTGAGCAGCTGCCTAGCATTCTGGAAATTACAATAATCCATGCCAACAAAGCAGGAGGCTATAAGAATATAGCATAATGTAATTAAGAAATGGCAGTTAACAGGAATGGTAGGTCAAGGTGGAGGTCAAGTTCAGGCCTGGAACACCAAGAATACTTTTGGATTGATTGAAAGGCAAATCAAAACCCCCATTTGACTGCAGATCTTCAGGAAGATTTAGCAGGCTCGGGAGTGGTGGTGCACTGTTCTATGTACAGCGGCCCCTGCACAAATACATATGACTCTCAGGGAAGAGTCATGAGAAGAAAATCTTTTTCTGCATCCTCTGCAACATTCAGTGTCAGAAGTGTGCAAAGGAACATCCAAACAAGCTGGAAGGAATTTGGACTGATGAAGTTATAGGCTATTTACACCTGGCATTAAGATGTGTCTGGTATCCAGATTATAGGTAGATATGATTTTAACCTGATTATATTTACACCTGGTATTAATATGTTCCTCCAGTGTACAATTCCTGTGTCTGGCTCATGTCACATCCTCCTCTCGTTTGCATAGGTCCAAAAAAACATGCAAAAATAAAATAGCGGAATATGGTAGCTGTCTGTGATGCTGCATTATTGTGTTTGCCTGCTTTTCATAGTAGGGGAAGAAGTACACGATTATGTATTTCCGCCCACGTAGTTGTTGTATGTGGACTGACCATGCAATTGCATTAACTCTTGTTTTCAAGTTGCCAATCCTCAATGTGTTTTGGGTGTGTGACCTTTCATTTGATCAAGCACTATCCAATTGTAATCTGATCACCTAAAAACATATTTGAATAACAGGTATAAATAGGGCCTTTTTGGTCACAATGCTCGGAGAAAAAAAGGTTTCAGCATTACAAGAATGAAATGATAGCATGAAAAGAACAGTTCTCCAACTGTTAAACACAGGGTGCATTGATCATGCCTTGGGGTTGTGTTGCAGCCAGTTGGACAGGGAACATTTCACTGGTAGAGGGCAAAATGGATTATATAAAATAGCATCCAACTCTGTAAGCAAACATCACACCATCTGTCTAAAAGCTGAAGATGAAAAGAGGATTGTTTTTACAACAGGATAATGATCCCAATCACACCTCAAAATCCACAGTGGACTACCTCAAGGGGCGCAAGATGATGGTTTCGCCTAATAGTCCCCGACCCTAAACATAGTCAAAAATCTGTGGATAGACCTTAAAAAAGGGCAGTGCACGCAATCTGACCAAAGAATCTCTTGCAAGGAAGAATGGGCAAAAATCCCCCGAACAAATATTATGAGATTATAAACTTGCTGCAAAAAGCATTTACAAGCTGTGACACTTGCCAAAGGGGGGTGTGTGTTACTTAATACTGACCATAAAGGGTGCCCAAACTTTTGCTTCAGGCCCTTAAAAAAAATGTGTGATCTTTAACTTTTGCCTTTTGGAAATCTTTTGGAAATCATCTTTAACTCACTTAACTATTCACTGTAACAGAAAATGTGACCATTGGAGAGCAAACTTTTGCATGCCACCTTTAGTATATGTGTGTGTATCTAATATTTAGCGCCATTTCACTTGTGTAAATTGTCTGCTTACATACAAGTGTTTTTTTGTTGTTTGCTGCTTTAATGTTCTGTGTGGTGAAATAAAAAGCAGATGGAATGAGGGGGAATAGAAATGCATAATTGAATGTATTTGGCCTTGGGCTGCAGTTTTTAAGATTGATGTGTTCCAGAGCATTAAATCGGAGAAGGACTGTCAAGTTTAACACACCGGGAATCAGAGGAGCTGTTGCATGATTTTTTTTAACCACATATCACCAATTAGAAAATAAGAACATACAGTAGAGGAAGAGAACATGAATTGATCCAGTACCAACAACCACCACAAGGGGCGGTCCTTGTTCACATGCCTGCAATCTGAACATTTATCAGCTTCTGCCTTTGTTGATAGGCATCACTGGTCCTGGTTGAGTAGCTTCCCTTTTCCCTTGTCTTCTTTTTATTTCCTTTTTTATTTCCATTTCCCCTCCCCTTTCACGTCCTTCTTTTCAAGAAGTAATAGACCTGGGAGGAAGCCTAACTTGGGAACAGATGAGTCCCTTCACAGTAGCAAGGTCTGGAGATCTAAATTATGCCTGAGCGCAACGCTGGTGAAAAATGAATCTGCCCCTGTCTGATCACAGTAAATAGTAAACAGTTTTGTTTTTCCTTTGTGTGATGTCCAGTGGGACTAACAAATAGAGAACTGCCACGTGTTTCTTTTGGTGTAGTGATAGGGTGCCAAACATTACAATAGGTCAATTTCAAGGACTTGACTGGTTTTATTGCCTGACTCTTTTGCCTAACCTCGAACAGACTATTGGATCTTTGACAGTTGCGACAGCCTTCTTTTACTTAATATGTGTGTATGAATGTACACCACCCAAACCCCCCCTATGTACTCGCAATTCAAAACAGATCCATGATCCCTGTTGTAACTTCTATGAGACCAGACATGGTGTTGTATCCTGAGTGTAGGTGCATTGTTAACTTTATTGAGTAAACGATTCCTTTTGAAAATGCAATAGAGGAAGCCTTTGAAAGGAAGAAAGTATACTGAACTGGTAGCAGAAGCAAGGAAACAAGGTTTGGGAAGGACACACAAGACCAGTGGAAATAGGTGTTAGAGGCTTTGTAGCTAAATCAACCACAACGCTTCTATTGGATTAAGGTTTGTGTGGACTGTCACTCAAAGATGCTTTAAAAGAGTTCTTTGGGGCTGAAAAAGCAAGTCAGTGGTCACAAATAAGGCGCACAGACTACTTGGGGACATGTGAATTAACCTGTAATACGTGAAGAAGATGGTTGTTGTGATGTGATGCAAGATGTTTGGGTGCTTAAGGTGACCATGGTTCGTAGCCCAGTACTGACCTTATTGATCAAATACTATTGACGATAAATTAATTCACAGAAGCATTGTTTGTGAGACAAGTGTGAAACAGAGAAGACTGCGTGAAGAGAGACTGCATTATAATGCTTTTATACCCCCTTACTTGGTTGTTTACATACCAAGGGATATAAGGGATAGTGCTTTTATACAATACTGGTTCACATAATTTATATATAGAGCTTATGTCTGTCATTAAAGAAAAAAATTAGAATAATATATATTCTGTTAAAGCTCTGTGTGTTAGCTTTGCAGTTCAGTCTACAGCTGGTCCTTATTCACAGAGGAATGAGCCAGGAACCTGGGCCACCTGTACTTCGTATCACAGCCATATGACCTATCAGCATTACCATAGCAACTAGATAAGCTTGTTGCTTTTGTTCTTGTTCACCTTGGAGAGGGATTTGGTAGCACTGGAAGAACTATGAATTGACCTGACAAACACAGCAGGCGTACGGCATACGTACACTTCTCTCAGCAGACTGCATTTATCTGTGGCTGGTTAAAGGGAATCCATTTTTCCTTCCCTCTTGAGGGGATTGCATTTTTCACAATGAGTGCAGATAGTGTGTTGATGCCCACCTGTTCAGATCAATCTGCTCTCTCCTGCACTCAGCCACGGGCATGGGTGCTGGGCAGACTGGCATCTGATTGTTAATCATTATTTAGCTCTGTGCCTGGCCTCTTTTTGATGTCCACTCCATCCTGGCTCCGTTCAGCTCAATGGAATCAATTAAACCCGTGCTTGTAGATTGCTGTTGCTTCTCAGGGATCTGCCTTTGATGTAGAAACCAAAATAAATGAATTCAATTTAAATAGAGAACTCAATTAAAAAGGTGCCAGGGCAAGCTTTTGTGCGGATGAAAAGCTGATGCCTGTCCTCTCTCTCTCTCACTGTGTGTACGGAACAATTAGTATGTTGTGTGACAAGATGTCGCTGGTTTGAACTTTTTTGTTTTGGCTTGATATAATTAAGTGCTTTTCAATTGTTATTTACACAACATAGTATAGTTAACCTGTGCCTGGATGTCCGAAGTGCCAAAGCACCCTGCTGAGACACACGTTTATGTCCAAGAAGCAATAGTTTAGCATTGGCCAGTCATATGAAAGGATGACCATCAAGAGACTGAGCATTCATTTGACTAAATCAGTGATTTCCCTGTGATGTCTATGGGGGGAAATTGATGTGTTGTCTTGCTAATTGGGCTACACTGAGTTTGAAAAGCCGTAGGATGAAACTGCAGTGATGACTTATAATTAAGCCGAGCTGTGGCGGATGAGCCCCATGTTGGTTGGCTTTTTAATCTCCTAAAACAGAATATTCCTCCTTTAGGAATTTATTATAAAGTAATTCTGTCAACCAATGGAAGCTCAAAAAGGTATCAACAAACCCCAGACTTGCCCTTGTTGTCTTTTGCATTTGAGACCCATTTAGTGGTAAACTGAGTTGAATAATTGCAACATAACTATTTCTTTAAAAGATATCTCACCAGTGAGATTTTTTTCTTCCCAAGAAATGACTCCCCCCTAGTGTACTGTTACCAGCAGGCCATTGCAAATGAGGCTTCAACCTCTGTTAATGATGTCATTAGGCTCTATTTGTTTTGTCAAGGGAGGTCATACCAATTGTGAGTGCTTTGGCATAAACAACTATTAAATGCTGGTTACCTCGACTCTCCAGGACATAAAAAGTATCATCGCCACTAATAATGAACTGCTAAAACTGTTGGTCAGTTACATGAGATCCAAAGTCAGTAATGCAGTCTGTAGAGATTTATTTATCAGTTTCTTTAGAGATTTTAATATAACACTTCCCTGAAACAATAAGGGCGGTTTGGAAAACCGACTGAAATAGCAACTTCTCATATGGTGTATAGAAATGTGTAGTGACTTTTTGCCCAATGAAACAAATGCAATTGTAGATTAACAAATATTCTTTTAAAAAATGTACTAATATGAAACATACATGTTTGTGCTATGTATAAAATATGTTACTTTACCATTTAGACATAATGATCACTGCAGAAAGTGAGAGATTGAGAAGAAATATGTTAAATAATATTTTTTGTTCCAAGAAAGGTGATATTGAATGATTACATTTCTAGCAATAATAGACTAAAAGGTTGGTAGTATATCCTATTCTGAGTGAAAATATAAGGAACTATAGTTTGTGGATATGGCAGCTGTACACTATCAGGGTGTGAAATATAATCTGTGAGTAATGTTCTCAAGTATGATATGCGATTTACATGTGTACTGTATATTAGCAACAGTATGAGCTTCATTGTATAACTGTACTTGCCATTTATTTACAAGGTGTGGAAAAGATGGATGAATATTTTTTTAACGCAATACTAAATAGAGAGTAAATGTTTTGCTGTTGGAGTTGAAAGTTATTTTAATGAGTTTTAATTAAACTTAACATTTTCGTCCACAATCGTCTGTAAAGTTTCAATCTTTAAGTTTGCCATGGTTTTAGAGATGACATGGCTTTACTGAGAGTGATTTCCTTTAACCTTCATGAGATAGATGTAACATATTTAAATATTCACTCTTTTCCTCTTTTTATGTGTTTCAGGGTTTTTGAGCACAGGAGATCAAGCTGCAAAGGGGAATTATGGCCTTTTGGATCAGATCCAGTCCCTGCGCTGGATCAGTGAAAACATTGCTTTTTTTGGGGGTGACCCTTTACGCATTACTGTTTTTGGATCAGGAGCTGGCGCTTCATGCGTCAACCTCCTGACTCTATCCCATTATTCTGAAGGTAACCGTTGGAGCAATTCAACCAAAGGTATAATGCAGAGGTTGCAACTTTTCACAAAATTTGGGTGTCTGCATGCCAGTTGTGTTACAGATAGATGCTTGGTGCACAGTATTACGCTTTCTTAAATGTCAGGAACAGACTCCTTGCATAATGTGTTTTTGTGTGTTTTTGACCTGCTTGCATGCATAATTAGCTGTTTTGCATTTTGCCCAACCCATTCAGTTTAGATTTACCTTAGAACATTTTTGCATAGGGCTTACCAGACTCACACATTGAATGTCCTGTGGGATGTTTATATTTGTCCTTTTATCAAATGTATTTGATTTGATTGAAATCTGTTTCTGTCGAATCTGTATCCAGTACGAATTATACAGATGTGTATAGAGATGTGTAATCAAAATCAAGAAATCAAAATCTGTCATCGTCATGAAAATTTGATGTGGATCATACCTATTGTGAACCTTCTTTGTTATTAGGCTGCCACGATCCTCAAAGTAAATCCATAAACAGCTGGGCTAGCCTGGACTGGACAGAAAATAGTTTAACATATTCTGACCTTGCTATGCAATTGAAGTTTGCATATGCAAGAGTCTTGTTAGTGGTGGATGTATGCATGCTGCTGTGTCTAGCATATTGTGCAAACTGGAACAGAATAAATGTAGAATAAGTCAAGAAAAGGGCAAACATGCCTGTTTAATATTAAATCAAATTAGTTACGTCCCAACTGCTACAGTGAAGTTTCTGCACATCTTTTGATTTAGTTTGGACCCATGCATTTAATTTGATATTTTTTCAAATTCCATTTTGTATTTGATAGCTGACCTCCTAATGCAAATTATCTCATGAAACTATCCAGCTATGTGATGAAAGGGTCTTGCTGTCACAGACTGAAGCAGATTTCTGCATACATAAAATGGATGTATGTCATATAGTGGCTTCATTGCCTAACATCCCATAGGTTGCCATGGTAACACAGATTAGTTCACCCTACCTCTCTCTTCATCTTCATGGTTGTCTGCATGTCTTTGCATGGTGTGTGCTTTACCTCAGTGGAACACTGTATCTGTGTTTGTCACATGAAGAGCACCTGAGTGAGAGGAAAATCAACAACAACAAAGATATGGCACACATTATCTATTGATTGGAATCTATTCTACCCCACACTCTGAGGGAGTGGTATTTTAAACGATCTGATAGTAACAGTAATCTGTCTTCCGTACCCTATGTTCTTAAAAAATGTAGGATGTGCTAAAACAAGATTGTTAATGAAAGCCTCAGTTTTTGGCAATCATTTTGTGTCTATGCATTCTGAAACAATCCAACAAGTAATTTTCTTTTGAACGAAAACGGGTTTGTCATGTAGTATTGTACATGATTGACTGTCGTCTGAGGTTATTTAATCCTAAAATGGAAGCAGACAGCTGTTTTCAGCAATCCTCAGAGCTGCACAACAAAGAAAAAGAAATCAGAGTGACATTGCCTAAATTACTGATGATAGTTTCAGTGCTCAAAAAGACTCCTAAGGGAGTTTCTTTCTGACTGAGAAAAACAAAAGATATTCCCCTCTCTCACTGTAATCGTTTAGGTCTAAAACGTCTTGACTGTCATTTTGATTCCAACCACAGCAGGTGTGTTCATTTTGATTAAAAAAGAGGCACCAACTCTCCCATTTAAATGTCTTCTCTACAGGACTTTTTCAGAGAGCTATAGCACAGAGTGGTTCAGCACTGTCCAGCTGGGCCGTAAGCTTCCAGCCTGCTAAATATGCCCGAATGCTGGCCAAGAAGGTGGGCTGCAACCTGAAGGACACTGTGGACCTGGTAGAGTGCTTGCAGAGGAAGCACTACAAAGAGCTAGTGGACCAGGACATTCAGCCTGCTCGGTACCACATAGCATTTGGACCCGTTATCGACGGGGATGTCATTCCAGATGATCCTCAGATCCTCATGGAGCAGGGGGAGTTCCTCAACTACGACATCATGCTGGGAGTCAACCAAGGAGAAGGTCTGAAGTTTGTAGAGCTCATCGTGGACAATGAGAATGGCGTGCAAGCAAACGACTTTGACTATGCTGTTTCTAGTTTCGTCGATGATCTCTATGGCTATCCGGATGGTAAGGACATCCTGCGAGAGACGATTAAGTTCATGTACACGGACTGGGCAGACAGACACAACCCGGAAACGCGGAGAAAGACCTTACTAGCATTGTTCACCGACCACCAGTGGGTGGCCCCGGCTGTGGCCACGGCAGACCTCCACTCCAGTTTTGGGTCTCCGACTTACTTCTACGCCTTCTACCATCACTGCCAGACCGAGCAGGTGCCCCCCTGGGCAGACGCGGCCCATGGCGATGAGATCCCGTATGTATTCGGGCTGCCCATGATCGGGCCAACTGAGCTCTTCCCGTGCAACTTCTCCAAGAATGATGTAATGCTAAGCGCTGTGGTAATGACATATTGGACAAACTTTGCCAAGACCGGGTGAGTGTGCTACCTGTTTAAGCCATCAGACTATTCATTTATTATCTACCTGTTGCCAGGAAGCTGGTCGGGCATGGATTTG
This sequence comes from Sprattus sprattus, assembly GCF_963457725.1. Lineage (NCBI taxonomy): Eukaryota > Metazoa > Chordata > Actinopteri > Clupeiformes > Clupeidae > Sprattus > Sprattus sprattus. The sequence continues at coordinate 56,680,552 of NC_137921.1, read as the reverse complement.
AAATTCATTTGAGCAGATTAAAAGGATCACTGTATGTAATATCACAGCATAAAAGCAAATTCACTATTGCATCACCTGTTGCTGGCTGTGATGGAAGTGGGAGGCTAATTCGCTAAAGGTTCCAATTTGGCTCAGTTCTGTCAGGCATGTAATGCCCTACACCTAGAATAATACCTACACCCACTCAAAGAAATAATTTGTGTCCCTGGGTGCTTAACCTGCCTGAACCATTCTGTGGAAATTGATACTGTCTTTATATGGCTTTCAGGTAGTTTGTGTTCACAAGCTAATATCCTGCCTATTAATTTAACATTAAGATGTCTTGAGCTTCCATGTTAAAGAAGCGTTATGGAGAATTAGCCTAAAACTAGAAAGCTACCTAACTGAAAAGTATACATAAACCTTGCAAACACTAGTTGGCTCTGATAAATGCTGGCTAACATGCAAACTAGTGTCTTTTGGCCATATTGTTGCCGATATCATTCTATGAACCCTTTTCTTACATGTTCCACACCAAGCCTGGATGGCTGGTGAGAATCATGGATGTGTTTATCTGTCCTTAACCTGACCATATTCCATCAAAATGTATTTAAAGATGATACCAAAAGGAGTTTCTCAAAAAGTGGTATATTTTTGCATAGTGTTGCTTTAATTGCACCATTATGTTTGGTAAGGTGTTAAAAGTCCACTTATTCCACGGTCCATATTAACTTTCACCTGTGTCACAAGTCTGCTGGTGATGATGAGTGACGTTCCGTTAAAACGTCTGATGGGAAGTATTATGATTTTAGACCATGACAGGCAATCAATTTGTATAAGGTTCAAACATGACATCTCTTCACTCAGAGACAAGTTAATTAAGCAGTGTGAGTTGTCAGCAACCTGTAATATTAACTGACAGAATATTAAGATTTTTACTACTATGCCTCGAGGCATGTGTTCTTTCCAGTAATTATATTATTTTCTAGAAATGATGGAGGACAATTGTTTCTTTCTACTATAGTATATATGCCCATTGGGATAATCTTGGACAGTAATGACATGCATACACATATGTCAACTGAGTTCATACAGAGTACATTGGAGATTTATTCTCTCATTTTGATGGTGAAGGCCATTTAGAATGTGTTCAGATTCTTTCCATATGCCATAAATAAATAAAATCAAGTAAGCTTTTTTGCATATAATATCGCAGCTGTAAGCTCATACAAGAAAACATTGTGTTAACTTTTCAGAGACCCCAACCAGCCCGTTCCCCAAGACACCAAGTTCATCCACACCAAACCCAACCGCTTTGAGGAAGTGGCCTGGTCACGGTACAACCAGAAGGACCAGCTGTACCTCCACATTGGCCTGAAGCCCCGTGTCAAGGAGCACTACCGCGCCAACAAGGTCAACCTGTGGCTGGAACTGGTTCCCCACCTGCACAGTCTGAACGAGGTCACACAGATTATCTCCACGACCACCAAGGTCCCGCCGCCGGAGGTCACTCCGCGATTGCCAAAGAAGATCCCCGTCAACACCAAGCGGCCGAGCCCCACGCCATTCCCCACCGAAAGCCAGGACAGCCAGCCCTTCCAGGTGGACGCGCGTGACTACTCCACGGAGCTGAGCGTCACCATAGCGGTAGGAGCATCGCTGCTCTTCCTCAACATCCTGGCGTTCGCCGCGCTCTACTACAAGAAGGACAAGCGGCGGCACGACGTGCACCGGCGCTGCAGCCCGCAGCGCAACACAGCCAACGACCTGGCGCACACGCAGGAGGAGGAGATCATGTCGCTGCAGATGAAGCACACAGACTTGGATCACGAGTGCGACGCCATGCACCCGCACGAGGTGGTTCTGAGAACTGCCTGCCCGCCCGACTACACCCTAGCCATGCGACGGTCACCCGACGACATACCGCTCATGACCCCAAACACCATCACCATGATCCCTAACACCATGCCGGGGCTGACTGCCCTTCACTCCTTCAATACCTTCTCAAGCGGACAGAACAACACACTGCCTCATCCCCATCCACACTCACACTCCACAACCAGGGTATAGCCTGTGGGACACAGCAAGCTTAACACACACACACACACACACACACACACACACTCACACACACACACACACACACACACGAGAGCCAACACACCGAGTGAAGAAAGTGCGCTGTGGAATATTTCCACTCCTGTGAATATGACTCATAGGAATTATAGGGATTTTTCTGGGGCAGAGAGTACCATTTTATATTAAAAGGAGAGAAACTTTAAAGAGAAATGTCGTAAAATATTTCAGTTAAAAAATGGAAAACAAATAAAGATATTCATAATTTTTTTTTTTTTAAGTACCCAGTATTGTGACTATGCCAGACTCCTTTTCTGGCGAGAGATGCTATCCTCGGATTACAATTCAGCAATCCAAGGAAGAGGACAAAAGGAAGTGTGGGAGGCCCTGTGGAAATGAAAGAAAACATTGTTTTCCTGAAGGCATCGCACTCTAGATTACACTCTCAAGAGAAGAGAGGAGATGCTGCTTACCCAATTCAGGCACGTGTAACCCTACAGGAAACTGAAAAGGGGCGTTGTAAGATATGGAATAAGGACAATAAAGGTGGGAAAAAGGGAAAGAGCTCTTCAGGAATATGCACAATGGAGACATTCATGGCAATGTCTTGGATACTTTTCATCAATTTATTTTTGGGGAACAGATTTATTGTATAGAACCTATTTACATATCTAGATATGTACACAAAGCACCAATGCTGTTTAAGCCCTCCTAGGGCAGCGATATTCAAAATCTGCCAGCGGAACTTACGAGGGGAAGTCATATTCTTTCTGGCAGATGCAGCTTCATCACACAAGTGCTGTCTATACCAAGAACTGGCAGACAAAAGGGAACCTGGATATTTTTAGCACGATGCGCATGACAATTTATCTGCTTGGTGGCTGTTCTGCTGATTAAGTCATAATTAAAAAATAATAATTTTCATTCCCATTGGATTTGTTTTGAAGAAATACTGTTCTAATTGGCTCACAAACCCACAGAAGTCTGACACAGAAAATCAACTGGGGTCAGGATTGTTTAGGGGCGGGGACTGGGAGGGGGGGACATGCTAAATAGAGTGCATACACCATAGCTTGAGTGAACATGGTTATAAGGACTAGTTTTGTACATTGTGTGTTGGTAAAACTTTTTAATAGTGGTGAATCACTTGCTGTTTGAGCTCCCAAAGAATGGGATTTTCATTGTACTCTTTTTGTTCCACACATTGTTCTTTAAAACCATATCATTATTTTATTTTTCATCTCTTGCTAATAGTCAAAAACCACTTTACCTTAGATAAGTAATTACCTGCACTTTTGTTTGTTTCTTTTTTTTTTTTTTTTTTTTTACTGTTATTGATATTTCTGTTCAGTACACCATGGATGCCCAGGACCATAAAAGAATGAGTGTTTTGCAGGGAATGGTATATGTTATGTTCTTGTGAGTTTGATTTGCTTGTATGGATTTATTTTGTTACTTTTCCTTGTTATTCCTTCACAGAGTACATTCCATAGTGACATTTCAAGTTGAATGCTCATCAATGTGTAATTAAATTGAGGCTGGGGCTCTGCAGGCCACTGTGAATTAGGTGGTCCTCTCATCGCATTGTGCCTGAAACAGAGCAGGTGAAGAGACTGGGGACCCTGGAGCCTCCCCATGCTAATAGCCTTCTCCTTATGATCAGTGCGGCAGATTTGTAGCTTTTGCTTCAATGCTAAAGTTAAGATATGGAAAACACACCCCAAAGGATGGTCTCTTCTCAAAGTAAATGCCATTTGCCACTGTTTGTTCAGAGTTTGTTGCTTTTGTCCAGATGACCCCATAGATGTTCTGTGTGTGAGATTTCACATTGGGCCTCAGTGTGGTCTGTCATGTCATTTACGCCTAAAGGCATGTTGCTCTGCAAACCTTCAACTAACTACCGATTAATTTGACCGTTAGCTCCACTCAGTAGCTCCCAGAGGCCAGTATAGGATATTTCTGTCAGCTTCAGTTGCATGGAAATCAGAAGAATTTAGACCAGACGGCATCTACTGTTCCATTATATTGGCTCAACAAATTATTTTGTATTTCCACAATGCTCTTAGTTTCTCAGAACTCTACCTGGTAACAGATTATTATCACAGAGAGATCCTTGTTATGTCTTATTTGTGCAGTCATTTTCCTCACAGAAAGTGCTTACTTTACAGCGTATACGGAAGGTTTTCGAACCCTTTCAAATTTTTAGACTCATTTTAAAATGGATTCAATACATTTGTTTCTCATTTATCTACACACAATGCTACACAAGCACAAAGCAAAAACAGGTTTTTGGAGTGTTTTGTAAATGCATTCAAAAACAAAAAGACTAAACTATCCCATTCATATTAGAATTCAGACCCTTTAATTAATACTTGGTTAAAGCCTTTTTGGCAGCAATGAAAGCCTCAAGACTTTTTGGGAATAATCCTACAAGCTTGGCACACCTGTCTTTTTGAAGTTTCTCCCATTCTTCTTGGCAGAATCATTCAAGCTCAACCAAGTTGGATTGGGAGTGTCATTGCACAGCCATTTTCACTTCTCTCCAGAGATGCTTAATTGGGTTCCGGTCCGGACGCTGGGTGGGCCACTCCAGGACTTTCACAGATCTACCAAAGCCGCTCCTGTGTTTCCTTGGCAGTATGCTTTGGGTGGTTGTCTTGTTGAAATGTCACCCTTCACTATTCAGCCTGAGATCCTGAGCACTCTGGAAAAGGTTTTCACTCAGGATTGCTCTACATGTTTCTGCATCTATCTTTCCCTCTATCCTCACTAGTCTCCTAGTCCCTATCGCAGGAAAGCATCCGCACAGCATGATGCTGCCACCGCTGTGTTCGACAGTAGGGAAGGGATTAATGAGGTGATGCTCAGTGCCTGGTTTCCTCCACACACGCTGTTAGGAACTGTGGTCCGATAGGTCAATCTTAGTTTTATCAGACCAGAGGATTTGCGTTTCATGGTCTACAAGTCGATCAGGTGCTTTTCGGCAAACTCCAGCGGGATGTCGTGCCTTTAAATGAGGAATGGCTTCTGTCCAGGCCACTCTACTACAAAAGCCTACTTGGTTGAGCCTGAGTGTTTTGCACTGATGGTTGTCCTTCTGTAAGGTTCTCCCATCTCCATAAAGGAACTCTGGATCTTATTCTTAGTGACCATTTGGTTCTAGGTTACCTATCTGACCAAGGTCCATAGTCCCCAGTTACTCAGTTTGACTGGATGGTCAGATCTAAGAAGACTTTTGGTTCTCTTCCATTTGAGAATGATGGAGACTACAGTGCTCTTGGGCACTTTCAGTCCTTTTACATGTCTGTCCCACATGTCTGTCCCATAGGTCTATGGACAATTCTTGCAACCTTTTTTCACTCCGACATACCCAATCTACTGTGAGGACTTTTAGAGACAGGTGCCTTCTCTAATTATGTCCAATGAATTTAATTAGGCCCATGTGGACTACAGTAAGGTTGTAGAAGCATTTCATGAACCATCGATAGAAGTAGGATGCACCAAAGCTCAAGTGCATAAGAAAGGGTCTGAATACTTGTGAAATTGGGAAGTTTCAGTCTTTTATTTTTAATTAACAAAATACAACAAAAACATGATTTTCTTTTGTTGTCATGGAGTATTGAGTGTACATTAATGAGGGAACAAATTAATTAAATCCATATTAAGATGAGTGAAACATAGCAAAATGTGGAAAACTTTCCGTATGGACTGTCAATTTTTTCATGAAATCATCAGTCAAATCCCCCTCATATGTGGCATCTACCCTCAATGTTATCAGTGTACTGGAAGTACACAAGTCTAATGACAGTATATGGATCAAGGTGGTAACACAGTTTAGTGCCAACATTAAATGAAATATATGTTGTAACCGAAACAAATCCCTAATCAAGTAGCTCATTTGTGGCTCTGCGGTTAAATATGGGAGGCGGAGGAACTGAGGACAGAAGGAAAGAATTATGCAGCTTCTCCTGCAGCACCAGATGACCTGTGACATCCTGCAGGTCCCAAACAAGATGTTCCTGAGCTGAACAAGCCCTCCTCTGATCCCCGCTCCACTCCGTCACATCGCAGGAGGATTGTAAACAGTCCAAGATGAGTGCAGCTGCACTCTCAGCCTGCCTGCGTCCTCAAATTACGCTTTCATACTTAGAGCTTAGCCCCCCAACACACACACACACAGCCAAACACACACACACACGCTGCCCCTGTCTCTCTGTAACACATACTCCCCCACACACACAGACACACGGCCTCCTAACCTAATCAGTGCAGATATGAATATGCAGAGTCCCTGTTCTATGGTCCCCTTAGTCTAAACGAGACCCGCTTTGAACAATGTTAAAATGTAATGAGCCATTCACAGAGATGGTGGTGGCGGTTGCTAAGGATTCATCTATCCATTTGCATGTAAGGCTGAGGTGATAGCTGGGCCAAGCTGCGACTCGAGCAACTCCGAGCCTCATTCCTCCCTGCCAGACAGGTACGGTAGGGATAAGATATTGAATGAATGAATGAATGTAATGCAACGAGTGCCATTTTTCTAAGACACCAAACAGCCATCTCTCTGTTTGTTTTCTACTCTTATGACCTTCATATGCTAATCGTTCTGTCTAAAAAAAATGTTGTGTGAAATGGGCACCGTGTCAGAGGCAGTTGTAATATAGATTATTTGTCATTTGTCTTTTTTTCTGGTTAAATAGTGATTACTCTTCTGGAGCACAATAAATGATTTTATTAAGCTGAAATAATAACACTGAAGCTCTTTATTGTCCCTTTCTTGATTGAATAGACATCTATTCTGATTATGGGGATGCTCAAAGCTATCACTTTTGTCAAATGAGTTTGCCCACATGTTTGACTGATTTAGCTATTGCTCAGTCTCCCAGGCATTGTGCAGCCTGGGGAAACTTCCAACAGACTTTTTGAAATGAAGTATATGGACAATGGACTCAATCCAACACATCTATTTAAAACTTTAAACAAGTAAGGGGTTGGGTTATCATTTGTGTTCCACACATCAAGTTTAAAGTGGTACATTGGTGGCAAATACTAAGATGTGTAATTTATCTTGTGTCATTTTAAAACCCATCCATGCAATGCAGCCAAACTCCTTGGGGATGGATGTACCTTTATGTATGTATGTTCACCAATACCGGTTTAAACGTGTTAACTGACACTGAAAAGGCTTATTATTTGGATTTGTTTTCATCCCATCTTGGTTTAAAAACTATGTTGTTTTACTATCCTCGTCGGTGAAACAAGTGGTTCTGATTACTGGAGGTATATGCACACTGTATATTGTACTATGAAAAGTGGAATCTCTCTCAACCCGCAACCCTTTTGGAAGGTGGGAAACAATGAGGCAGGAAAGTGTGGTGGTCTGAAATCCCTTCAGACAAATGTATACAACATCCAAGCTTGTATTCATCACATCTGTGAAATGGGACACAACACAGTTGTATTAGATGGCATGACACATCTAATAAGTTTCATATTGTGTGAAATGTAAGAATTAGAACATTGTAAGCCTTCAGGTGAAATATGTGCCCTGTTGGTGAAAGTGTGTGTCTACAGAAATGATTTAGAGAAACACTGTGTGAATGTGTCCACTGGTTTATTTCCTACTATTTTCTGCAAAAATGTATTGGGGCCATTTTAATTTTGATCCAAACGACTGGAACCAATCCTGTCTGTTAGCAACACCATAATAAAGCTGTTCAGGTGGCCTTCTCATTATATAGTGTAGCAAACTGAATCAGAGAAAACAACAGCTTAGCAGTTTTGCAATGCTTCATTGAATCTTAAAGATACCTTCAATCTCTCTCCGAACTCCATTCGCACTGTTGAACTAATGTGATTTTTTTTTTTTGATACAGCAGTGATACCTCAACCCTTTTCTTAAGAAGATTTCAGGGTTTATGTTTCCATGTAATAGAGGAGTTGGCATTTTCAAAATTGGTTAAAAAAAATAATAATTAAAAAAACTTAAGCTGTTAACTTCAGGAGTTTAAACTCATTGAGTAATTAAAAAACAAATCACTATTAAGACCTGACATTTAGAAGCTGGCATGGGGATTTCACGCTGGGACAAAGGGTAGGGAGGAAAACATGCAGTTGTTTACCGTACACATTTCTTTCCAAGGACACAGACACTTCTGTAGAAAAGAGACTAACTATCCTGCTTGATAATGTCTTGCCATTTCCCATTATGGTGCTTTTGGAACATCAAACACTTTTTGCCTGTGATAACCATGCTTTCATTTGCCACCACTGTTTGATCTCCCTGCTTATCCCTGGGCCATTTTTGCAAGGATTTTACAGCCTGAGATAATTGCTATGTATTTAAGCAATGTTTTATAAATAGAAATGTTGGATAACTTTGTTCCACCTAGCGCAGTGTCATATTATGTGAATCTGACTAAACATCCTGTCAGAGGTGCAATGCTTTGAAGCCGGTGAAAAAAAAATGAAAAGCTGACCTAGTACACCATATCTTGTATGTTTTCATGTTAAAAGACTTTAAAGATCTTAGCATTACATTGAAATATCAACTGATAACACTAATATTTTCAGACAAAACTGTACAAAACAATATTGTCTTCACTCTAGAATTGTGATACTGGAAGACAGTGACCACACACCCTGGTGAGCCTCTTTGACTAGCTATGACTTTTTTTTAAAAAAAAGGGTCATTTTCGTTATTTGTGAATTCTCCTCTATACTCACAGTATAAAATCAGATTCTACAGGACATTTCCTTTGTAAATGATAGGCCTCTGTCTGCCTTCGAGTGACTCTTTGTTGCATTGGACTCCATGACATCCATGGCTTCCTTGAGCATTTTAGCATCTTTAATAAATTCTATTTTATTTTTAACTTGTTCGGACTGCTGTGCTCCTGTGTTCTGACCAAGGATTTTCTTCCCTAGTTTTCTTTTCCTCAGTGACATGGATGTGATATAAAACAAGAGAACATCCAAGGATATCATTATTTATTCCAACATAGGCCCACAGGTTAACCTGTCCCCTTCTAAATGTATATTATTTATGTATATTTCTGGGGAGGTGAATGCTAGTCTTCTGAATTGCCTGGGGGTTCTTCACCCCAGCAGCCAGACTCGGGGTTTGCTGCTCTTGCTTCATCACTGTGCTCTGATTCACACTCGCATTGATGGAGGCCATGCCAGGCCATGTGGAATCTTCCGCACGGATGGATAATTTATCACAACTTGCTCAAATTCTTCCTCGCGTTAGGACACCAGGCTTTGTGTTTTAGAAACACTCCAAAATACTTTCACATTTTTCTCATTGGCTTGGAGGATTTACTACCCTGTGAATGTGAGCTGTTGTATAAAAGGGTAAATCCTTGATGGACAGAGAACCCATCTCACAGATGGTAATGAGTTTAAGATGTTACAGCTTTATTGGTAGTGAAGTACTCCAGAATATGCACATAGTGGTTAGTTATTCAGAAAGGGATACTTGAATAGTTTTGTCCAAGTACACTTCATTTGTAAAGAGGCTTGAATTTTCCTGACTGAATGTACAGTTCAGTAGTGACCTTGGGTCTTTCCACTCAATATAGAGAGATTGAAGCATCTTCACAAGCTGATGGACCCACAGACCCCTTTGTTTTAGTGTGGTCCAATTAGTTATTAGGGGAATGAAGCAATACACACCGTAAAATTAGGTGAAAATTTGAGAGATTTGTAACCAAATACATTTAAGTTTTGTGGAAAATTAAGAGTGGTAGATTGTAATCTACTTCTACTATAACTGTACAAAGTACTTTTTCTCTTTCAACAGCATGATCTAGCTCTCTGACAACTAACACATTGTGTTATTGTATCATTGTGTTAGCTTCCTGAAATACTAAAACAACCAGATTGCAACATGCCAGGTAAGTAAATTGTCGTTCACATGAGTATGATATCTCCATAATGGACATTGGCTTCAAATGCTAAACCATACTAATGCTAAACTAAATCTCGGACATCATTGACTTCATTTGGGATTTTGATGGTGGACTTCTTGATTCTCACAAGGTTATAATGAGCTGAACTGGATTTGCCCAAGTCCTTCACAAACATGTTCCTGTGAACAACGCTGGTTGGTTATAGGTCTTAGTATAGCCTCATGCTTCCGCCAATAAACAAGGCTTCCTATGGCTTTCCAAGTTTGTGATACGTCTATAAATGCTATAAGGAAATTTGTATGCAAACCACAAGATTTGTATTGACCTAAATTACCTATTTTCAACACAGACAACACTATGTTTATTGATAACACAGACAACACTATGTTTATTGATAAGTTGCCAAATGAAGAGGGCTGTGCTCCAAATTATACGACAGAAAGCGAATCTGGTCAGGCCAATGTTCCGGCCTGAAGAACATTGGAAAGCTTATAGTTTTCCATCAAATTAGATAACATGGAATCTTCGGAGCCTCATGGTAAATGTGATCTGAGAATGTGACAATTAATCACTGGAAATCTGGTACCCTGAATCGGGAATTAATTTCTGAGCTAAGCATTTCTTTTTTTTTATTTTTGGTAGAAATTATGATAGACAAGGGAATGACAACATCCACTTTTTTATATAAGAATTATTGATTTAGCCAAGACTACAGAAAAATGCATGAAACAAAATGCAAATATGCCAGATTTGCCCACTATGCTAATTTCCATGTGTTGTCATCTGAGATGAATTGGGATGCCACATATAATTGTATTACATACAATTACACATAAAACACCCATTAAGCTCCTTTGGTATAGATTAAGTATGTTAAAGCATAGAATAGCTCATTACTGCAAAAGCAAGCCTACAGCTAAGACATCCTATGGAAGTAGGTTTACTAAACAAACCAACAAAAAGCTTCTGATGCCAATGTTTTTGAATGTTTACATAATTCATATTTACTTTTAACCTAAAACCTGGGAACCTTTTCCTTATGTGAATGTTACTTACAAGTAATGGGAGATTTACAGATTTTTTTCTTTCAACTCATCAGATATGATAGACAGGTAAAGTGAGTAAAGATTCAAAATTCTGATCTTACTAGCTTTAAAATGTCATAACAGTGATTAGATGTCCAGCCAACTGATTGAAATGTGATACATTAATCCACAAACATCAGTATTTCAGGTGAATTAGACACACGGACATTTATAATCCTCCAAAAGCCTCTATACATGTTTGTCACTGTTAACACTGTAAGTCCACTGCCTGATCCCATCTTAGTAGGATTTCACCTGAGTGGATATCCGGCAGTACTAAGATGAAAAAGAAATTGTGCATCAAATGTTGAAAATAAAACCGGGGATAGGACTGTCTCAAATATATCAAGGCTCAATCTATCTTAGAATCTGTTGAGAATGATTGTTTGTAAAGTGACTAGAAACAGAGAGATTAGTAAGAGGTGTTGGTCTTCCTGGGAATATTCTGTGGTATTCACCAAGATGGTTTCATCCATGTTGCATTTAGAAAAATAGTATCATTAGTATTTGTGTTTTGTCTGGATGCTGAAATCTTGAGGTGGAATGTAAGAGGCAGACATTACGTAAGTAAGAGGTGTACACTACGCCAATAGGGAATACTACACTGTCATGGCTTCCACCAGCCGGTATAGGAACATTGTGATGGGAAACACATAGAGAGGGGAGTGGCCTAATGCTACGCACCTGTAATTAATTAGTGATCATACTACACACGTGTGGTAGAAAAGGTTTGTGTTAAGTGCTCAATCACCACATCAATCATGTGAAACACTACACTACACACCCCTCAAAACACACCGTGAATCACTGCAAACCACCCTCAGGCCCAGAACACCATGTTACAGACGCACAGTTAAAGAGAGTATTCTTTCTTAAAAGACTATCTCTCACATTCAGGTACGCCATGTCATGCGTGTCTGTTATTATCCCAGCCTATGCATTTCTGCACTCTGATACCCCATCAATGTCTCCCCTCTTGCCCTGACGCCTCGTGCTAAGCCAATCAGTGTCTCCAAAAGCAGAGCAGCCTACCTTAGTGCTGTGGGAAATTATGATTTGCAGCACAGCACAACGCAATCATAATTTTGTGCAATCAATCTCTCTCTATCCACCTTAATCAACAGCTCTCAATGAGACCTTGCTCTCAAGTCCACCCAGGCACATAAATCCCCCTTCCACCCATACCCTAAATGCCAAACAAGCAGGAACAGTAGCAGTGACCTCCTCAGCGCCAGTAAAAGATCCAATGTCATAGACCCTTTCCCTCTGTTCGGCGGAAATGAGTTTGGTTGCAGTAATTTCTGAAAAGTTGACAAGTTTATTGTGATGTGATCTGCGAGGCTGGGGAGATGAAGTGACACAGGGCAGTAAAGTGTTGATCTGATGACACTTTTCTTCTTCTCTTGTTAAGGGCCTGCTTGCACCAGAATAGTATGCCACCTTTTGGGGTTTTCCATGGCTGGGTGAAGGTCTTTCAATAACCCTCTCATACATTTTTGAACTCCTAGGTACCGCAGTGGGTGACTTGTCAGATGAATAGACTTAAAAGTGTCTCAAACATATTTATTATAGTTATTTCTACTAACCTTTCATTTCCTTTCTATTGAGAGAATATGAGTATTTGTGGCATTCTAAAAACTGCTGCAACAAAGAAATGAGGTAAACAAAAAATTCAAACATTACATTATATTAATTGCAGGGGGGAGAGTTTTTTTTAAATGATCTGTGTATGTATTCAAATGTTAAAGCGTGCACACAGCACAGGCAATAGTCATTCATTACTGTGACGGTCCAGAGGGATCTGTTCACTTTCACCACACTTGTGGATTACTGACAAGATGCAAACAATCTCTCAAAATAACTGAGAGGATTATAATTGAGTATAATAGATATTTCATCAAATCTATGACATAATCAGGGATGTGGAGTTTATAAAAGGCTATGAAACCAGCACAAATAAAGAGAATGACATGGTATTCAAATAATACAGTAAAGCATAGCAAGTCATGCCTAAACAAAGGCTACATGGATTTAGAGGAAAGCTGAACCGTTATTGAGGGATGGTGATTACCCTACATGGGCATGAGAATATAATAGAAGTCTATGGTGTTTGTATGAGGCCGGCAGTAACACTCAGCTGAATGTAATTTGTCTTCAAAAGGGTTTTGAGGTAATGGCCCGGCACAGTCCTCTGATGGAAATATTTTAGAATAATAGCTTTTAAGGGAAAGATTTACCAAGTGCCAAAATGGATGTTGAATGTGTTTTCTTTCATTGTAAATGCTTTTTTTTATATTGTCAAGAGTATACAATACCTGACAAAAATGATAACTGATAAATATTGTTTGAGGTAGACATCAAATTTGACATCATATGGTTAAAGGACGGTGTTATGCTTGTGTTATATTTTTGAAACAAATATTGTAAAGTCAGTTATTAAATACCCTGGGGTAACAAATAAAGAGTTACAAGTAGTCTGTGACAACAACATATATAACAACAGGATTGCATGTTTATTTTAACAGAATATTTAACAGTCAAGCTAAATATTCAGTCCTAATGGTCACGATTAAGATTTCTTTTCTGTCACCTTGGCTATTCAAATGATATTTCAGCTTCAGGGCTTTTTAATGCATATTGTCATGAATGGGAAAAATCTTATGATAGCAAACTGTGTTTTTTTAAGGACAGTCTAATTACCTTCGGCAGTCTAGCCTTCACTTTAATCTGTGAGTCATGTATGGGCAATCCAGAAAGAACAGAGAAACTCTGAGATTGTACCTTGTGGCTACATCAAGGAGAAAATCATCATTTTCAACACAAACCAATGGATATGCTGATGCAGCGAAGTTTTTTTTCTTTCTTTTTCTCCACCTAAATCTTTCCCTCTACTACATGCCAACAATTCTTGGTCTATTCATTTTATCAACTAATTGCTCTCATAATCACAATTCATCTCTAATTATAGGATTCTGTCATGCGTTAGTCCATTAGTATTGCTTGTACTATAAAAGGAAGCACCCTCACGATGATACAGATCAGCAAATGCATTTTACTTTTGGTAGTTCAGTTATTTACAGTTTTTCACTGTTGCTAAAACCCGTTTTTCAAAACAGTAACATCTTTCTCAAAACTGCACACAGAAAATTGAAAACCTCACACAAAAAATGCTAAACCTGACACTCCCTTTGCAAGATGACTCTTTGCTCTTAACTGTTCACAAAATGGAACTCGTGTTTTCATTTGGTACACACAGCCATATTTTCAAAACACACACACATACATTCATTTAGTACACACAACTAAGCATTAGCTGCACACTACCAAGCATTTACAGCACACAGAAGTGCAAAATTGAAAACACAATCATCGAAACACACCATATGAATGACAATGACTCATTGAGCCCTTTCTCCTTTTGTAAAATGTATCAGTGTAGGCCTACATTTTTCATAGTCAAACATAAAACAGCAATACCGTTGTTCTCACAAACCATATTTACAATTTCAAGTCTCCTGTTCCACCAGATTGTATTGACATAAAATTGTATACAAAATGCTTATAGTTTTTCTCAATTGCTTACACACATTTTTTGAAAGCATGCCTCGTTCTCAAAACTCTAAACACAAATCCCAAAGCAACTAACTGAAAATGTAAAACCCTTTATATCTCCTGGAAAATGCTACTTTGCTTTCAAAAAATATTGAAAGTGTGTTTTCTTCCTCCACAGTGTGGTTCTCTTTCAGTCCTGCAAAATACAAATACTGTGAGCACACTACGTATATTATATTGATATGCAGTATTACAGTACACAAGGCAAACAGATTTCGTACTTGTTCTCCATCCTGAAGGTTCTAATGAAAAACCATAAAAAACCATTTTATGGTGCAGTCCTCACTGCAAATTGGTCAAAAGACCTGAAAGTTTAGAGATTTGACTATTTGTGGCTTGCAGGTTGATGCTTTGAGATTTTACTTGAAAATTGTGTGCAACAACAGAACTTTGTGTACACTGTTTTGACAACAACGTGATGTGTAATTGACATCAGTGTGTTCACAAGGAAAATCGGATTCTAATGTAGATAAGGGAATCTCAAGTATTTCCCACTTGGGGCGAGCGATTGATACATGACGTGAAGGTTGTGCAGATTGTGCCGAATTTTCGCTTTATACTTCTTAACAATAGTGAAAAACTGTAATAATTTAAGTTGTGTCTCATTTCATAAGCATCATTTAATAACCTGCTGTCATACTTCTCTTTTGTTTGGTGGTTCTAACTGTGGACTCCCTGCCGATAGGAAAAGACAGAAAAGGCTCATTTAGCATAATAATATAAATATTATATCACATTACAGTTTTTCACTATTGTTAAGAAGTATAAAGCGAAAATTCGGCACAATCTGCACAACCTTCACGTCATGTATCAATCGCTCGCCCCAAGTGGGAAATACTTAAGATTCCCTTATCTACATTAGAGTCCGATTTTCCTTGTGAACACACTGATGTCAATTACACATCACGTTGTTGTCAAAACAGTGTACACAAAGTTCTGTTGTTGCACACAATTTTCAAGTAAAATCTCAAAGCATCAACCTGGAAACCACAAATAGTCAAATCTCTAAACTTTCAGGTCTTTTGACCAATTTGCAGTGAGGACTGCACCATTAAAGTGTCTTGAGCCTCTGTTTTGTTGGATAAACTATTGAAAACTTTGAAAAGATCCACAACCAGAGAAGGAGAGGGGTAAGAGTGAGAGGAGGAAGAAGAGGAGGACAAGAAGGAGGAGGAGTAGGAGGTTGAAGAGTAGGAGGACAGAGAGAAGGAAGAGGAGGACAGGGAGGAGGAACAGAATGAGGACAAGGTGAAGAAGGAGGAGGATCAGGAGAAAGAAGAAGGAGAATGGTCATCTCTAATGAGATTTGGGCCGCTGTGGTAGACCATGTTTTCATGGTTTTTCAGTTAGTTGCTTTGGAATTTGTGTTTAGAGTTTTGAGAACGAGGCATGCTTTCAAAAAATGTGTGTAAGCAATTGAGAAAAACTATAAGCATTTTGTATACAATTTTATGTCAATACAATCTGGTGGAACAGGAGACTAAAATTGTAAATATGGTTTGTGAGAACAACGGTATTGCTGTTTTATGTTTGACTATGAAAAATGTAGGCCTACACTGATACATTTTACAAAAGGAGAAAGGGCTCAATGAGTCATTGTCATTCATATGGTGTGTTTCGATGATTGTGTTTTCAATTTTGCACTTCTGTGTGCTGTAAATGCTTGGTAGTGTGCAGCTAATGCTTAGTTGTGTGTACTAAATGAATGTATGTGTGTGTGTTTTGAAAATATGGCTGTGTGTACCAAATGAAAACACGAGTTCCATTTTGTGAACAGTTAAGAGATTTGATAGCAAAGAGTCATCTTGCAAAGGGAGTGTCAGGTTTAGCATTTTGTGTGTGAGGTTTTCAATTTTCTGTGTGCAGTTTTGAGAAAGACGTTACTGTTTTGAAAAACGGGTTTTAGCAACAGTGAAAAACTGTAAACAATTCACTAATTTCAGGATACATTCCCCAATCATTCAAAATAGCGGTGATCAAACCATCTCTCAAAAAACCTAACTTTGATCCTGATAATCTGGCTACCTATAGGCCTATATCCAACCTCCCTTTATTGTCAAGAAAACACTTGATAAGTAATAGCAAAGCAACTAACTTCCTTCCTTCTACATAAAAACAATAATGACCTCCAATCAGGCTTTAGAGCCCATCACAGCAAACGCCCTTAGTCAAAGTTCCGAATCACTACTAATTGCATCTGATCATGGGTGCATGTCAATGCTGGTTCTTCTAGACCTTAGTGCTGCTTTCTGGCTTAGGCCTTACGTTTCTGATTATCATCAGTTTGTTCATGTCCATAATCAGTCATCCATTCAGACCAGAGTAAGTTATGGCTCTGTGCTTGGACCCTTGCTCGTCTCCTTGTACATGCTAGCATTAGGTGCTGTCATTAGGAACCATGGCATTATGCTGATGACACCCAACTTTACCTATCCATGAAACATGATGATATTGTATAGCTTGCCTGCCTGCAAGATGTAAAACTCAATGGCATCTCATTAACATCCAACACTTATATCAAAAATCTTGGTGTATTTATTAACCAAGACTTCCTACATGACTCTCGCAAAGATCATTTTTCCATCTACACATTATTGCCAAAATCAGAAATGTCCTATACCTCCAAGATGCAGAAAAACTAATCCAGGCTTTTATTATGTTGCGACTAGACTACTGCAATGCCCTCCTGTCTGGATGTAGCAACAACTCAATTAACCTTGAACTTATACAGAACACTGTTGCTTACTCACTCACTAGAACTAAAACATATGTTCATATCTCACTTGTACTTGCCTCTCTGCACTGGCTCCCTGTCAAAAGTAGAATTGATTCCATAGTACTCCTTTTAACATACAAAGCCTTAAACGGGTTAGCTCCAAATTACCTCAAGAAATTAGTTGTCCCATATTTATCAAATTGATGTCTACTAACCAAATTTCATCTCTCTTATAACGTGACCTCTTTCTCGCAAATGCTGATGGCTGTGGACACATTGTTCCTCATCACCATATCTATTAAGTACATGCATATTGGCAGCCAAACTTTCCCCCCTCACTTTGTCTGTTTTCTTCCCCGTTTAGTCTAAGGTATCTTTGTTTTGAGATGCTTCTGTTGTGGGATGCTGTCTCCACTGGATCTATTTGAAGAAACTCTTGGCCTACACCTACCCACCCCCACCACATAAACCCATTCTACCCCATACTCTGTGCTAGCATTTTCCTGCAATGTAACTAATTGCTAGCCTGGTGACACCAGCCTACGTATTTCCGCCTGAATTGATTTCAAGCTCATACTCAGTCTGGCCCAACCCCATTGACAATCGTCTCCAGAACTCAAAATTTTGCAGGACCAATCAGCGAACAGTTCAGAGCTGTGACGCAAAACTCGCCTTGGAGGAAAAGACACGAAAAGCTATCGGAAAAGTTGTCTCAACTCTTGAGAACATCAGAAAATTAAAAGGAGAACAAGAGTATTTTCTTGTAAGTTTTATGATTGGAAAGGACGTCGTAGCTCTTCTCCCAACTGGCTTTGGGAAGAGTTTAATCTACCGAATGCTTACTAAACGTTGCTGATTGGTTAAGGGAACTCCAATGATTTTAACCCTCAAGATAAGCACCCGCCCATCTCGGAAACCAAAATGCATTGGGTTGGCCCAGACTGAAAGACGGAATGAAATGGAGTCACAGGCTGGTAATGGCCAGGCTAACTAATTTCCACCATCGACATAGTTTTCTGTTCCATGACTTTACTTACCCTTGTAATATTACGAGGGTACCCTTACCCTTAGGAGCACTCTGTATACCCAGTAAGCTGTTTACCAATAATGGAATGCTCTCTCCCCACCTTATCCTCTATTAGTTTTGTATGTATAATGTATATACCATGTTATGTATGTATGTATTGTGTTAATTTACCACATGCATGCTGTGTACATTTACCACTTGTATGCTAGCATGCTCATCCTGATACGTGTCTTCTATGTCTATATGCCAGCTTCAAGCAGTCCCCCTCTTAAGTGCTGTGGTTCTGCTTATGGTTTCTTCCTGATTAAAAGGGATCTTTTCCTTGCCCCTGTCGCCTTTGTGCTTGCTCTAAGCTGGTTCAGGCCCTGGGCACTGTAAAGCGCCTTGAGACAATTATTTTTGGTTGGGCACTATATAAATAGAATTAAATCGAATTGAATGGAAAATTGAATTTGTGATTAAATAAACCTTTATGTTAAAAAAAGTGAACTAGCCCTTTTAATTTGTATATTCTTTTTACCATATAATTACTCATGGATGTCACCATTCATGAGGACTACTCGAGTGGGGGCTGCCATCAGATCCCAGTGTCATAGTTGAGAGAAATGAGAGAGAACAATTGCCTGTAACTTTGTTACAAACTCAAATCATACAATATAATCTGTGGTTTTGAAAGGTTGCAAAGTCAATGCCAGAGCAGGTGTCATTTGTGTGTGATGCCTGCATGGCCATATGAAATTCCTCTGAGGGCAATTAGTTAAGCACTACCACGAGTGGGATTGATATTTCCTGGCAGGAGATAAGATCAGTCATTAAACAGGATTGAGTATGACATTTTAGTTGCATATGATAAACATTTAGATTAGGGATGCTCAACGGGGGCGGTACCGCCACCCAGGGGGTGAGCAGAGGAGGTCATGGGGTAGGGGGCTGTGGTCGAAGTTGAGCATTGACTACTGAATACACCGTTTTATTTTTTTCCAGATAAGACTGACGCAATTGAATCTCAACTAGATTTACTTATCTTTGTTAGCACCTACTACTATACAATTAACTGTAGTAGACTTTATATATTTATCCTATACTTTATATATCTTCATTTCAAATCCATCTCCCCTTGCTTTCGCGGCTTGTTATTCGGTTTTCGTTGGTGATATATTTATGATGCTTGTGGAAGGTAGCCCAAGTTTACCTGATAATGATGGGCGTCGTATTAGAATCTGTAAACATTTTGAGTAATTTCTTAGTAATTCCTACCAGACAAGACACTCATGTCAGTATGAAAAAAGCCAGATTATGTAGGGGAGTTGAAGTTTGACGCTGAAAACAAATCTGAATATTTTGCTGTGATAATTCCTTTGCTTGTCTCCTAAAATGTAATGATCAATAATATCTACTACTAGCTCATGTACACACTTTTTTTTTCTATAGTTGGAACCGCACTATAAGACAATTGAAACACCTACCCACCAATCAACAAAGCCATTTCAGTTCTAATTTTGATCCTGGGACTTGTAAACAACTGCCAAAATGGATAATTGGTAACGCACAAATAAACACCTAACATATTTCTAAAAAACCTGATATCTACATATGCTTCATGTTAGAATATGCCAATTATTGGCAGACAGTACAGTTATAACAAATTCTGTATATAAAGTGTTAATTGATGGACATTTTGACGAATACAAAAAAAGGTAGTAATTTGCATATATGATATTTTTATCAGGGCTTTATTGCAACACTTTTCATTTTGGAGACAAAAACAAGTATTGTTCATTGCAATTGGATAATTTTGGAATATTCCAAAGGGGTTGGTTCTTTTTTATTTCCAAACAGAAACCGTTTTAATTCACCTTTTTTAAAATTTTGCATAGCCCCTTGCGTCGTTGTGAACCACTTCCGAGCACCTCTAATCAGCCTGCGTGCACCTCCTAATTTTTTTAACTATCCGACGAGACGACGCAGGCCGCACTCACCGCCTCCCTTGTTTGTAGAGCACAGAATTTATCTTGTATCACCTGACCCATTATGTAAAAAGAGTCCGTTTTGTACTGTATGTCTTGGATGTACTAGACTGTATGCTTATTCCATTGCATGCACCCTAGGTCCATGGCCATATCTACTGGAATTGTGCTGGGTTTTATTCAACAGGTCTGTGAATTCCAGGGTACAGATATCATGTCCAGTCTCTAGCAACAGGCTCTTTCATGTTATTAAACCATAATGAGAAAATCTACACTGTAGTGCTTGGGCTATTTACCGGGCTATAATAACCAGTAGAAATTGTTAAACTTTGATTGTATTCAACATTAAAGTTGTCATTAGGTTATTTCATCAGCAGCCCTTCCAACAGTTCTGCAAGTTATTCCGTCCAAGGTCTAGCAAGTGGTGTTACTTTACTTTAGACAGATAGCCACTGGTAAGAAAGGACTACTAGTAAGGCAAACATAAGCATGTGTAATGTACATACTTTAGACGGGAATCATCTATCAACCCCTCAATTAGTCTATTATAAGTCCCCTGTCTCAAGTATATTATCCTAAACCATTATGTTCATTGCATTTATTGTTCACATTTCCATCAATGAGTGGAGGACACTAGGTAAATTAGGGAATGGCTATGGAACTGTAATTCCCAATTACTATTCGTTTTGAGTCATTGTCAACCTGGGTCAATTTGACTAGGGATTTTAAATGCTTGTTTCATTTTAAAAGCCATTACAGTTTAAGGCCTTAAGGCATATCGCCATTTTGCTTCAAAAAGTGTGTTAGTAGATTTATGTTATATTTGTATTTATGTTCACACATTATTAAGATTTAAAAGTGGGAAGGGTGTTTTTAGATCATAACTATCTCCACAATCTGAACTCCAGTGAGCTCCATTCAAGTGAAAAAATTAGAATTATAACCTGTCAAGCATCAATGACAAAGTAAAATGGGAAAATGGTGGGCTATTATTAGCAATGCCTTACAAAAAAACTTTGCTGGCCAATTTAACACCATGCCATTCAAGGTCACCTCTCTGAGCTACAACCAGTCTACTGCTTTACCTGAATATATATATATATATATATAGACGGTGGAGTAACATGCCAGGTCATCACAGTTTAAGCACATCCTCAGTATCCCAAAGGGGATAAGCCACATGCTACATTTTTTTTTCTTCAGTGACTTAATTTAAACCTTGGGTTTAGGTGACTAAAGGAAGCACGGAGGACAGATTATAAGAATTTAAGCAATTTATGGTCTCTTAAAGAAAATCTATTCGAGAAAAGAGAGAGAGAGAGAGAGAGAGAGAGAGAGAGAGAGAGAGAGAGAGAGATGTACATGCTTCAGTGTTCCAAAAAGACATGATTTTACATCTCCATTCACCTCTGTCTGAAATGCTCTGTTAGACCTCCTGTTTCTTTAAGTTCCCCATCCTGATGAGCCCAGTTGTGCTCTGATTGGTCAGCTAAGGCGATAAGGGTTGTGTTACGAGATAACGTCACCTTGTAACAAATTAAATAGGGCTGGAATTCCAACCAGGCATCAGGCAGTGTACTTTGAGCTATGTAACTTTGCAGACCGCTTATGCACAAAAGCTATATCACACTAAAGGAAAAGGAAAAACCAGAAAGCATAATAGGTTGTTTTAAAAACGGGGGGGGGGGATGTAACACCTGATTTTTTGTCTCAAATGTCCTTATTTCCACAGCACATCCAGATTCCATTCTAAAGTAAAGGGTCACATATTAATCACTACCATTCAGTGCTTTCATAGGCAAAAGTCCATTGTGTTATTGACCCACTTTCTGAAGTGGACATACTCAAAATCACATTTGGAATGATTTTATAGTTTTTTAGGCATCATCAGTCAAAGTGAACACGACAAAGGTGTATCACCTTCCAACTTCATGCAGAAATTGAGTTCTTTTTCAGTTGAAAAGGTTTTGCTTTGACAGTAATAAAGATCCTTTCACCATTTTGATGAAAGTTTGAAAGGCAAGTAATGCAGTAATACAGCACCTATTTAACATTCTACTATACAATTCATAATGTAATCAATAATATAACGTTCTTAAACAATATGCACCATGGTCATTTAAGAATTTGAATTCCCCACAGCTTCAGACACATACTTAACAACTAAATATTTCACTTTATTTTTGACAGAACATCAGAACACATCTTTATAGCTTATACTACTGTAGTCCTTTTCTGACAGATTTGAGGGACCTCAAGGCTTAGCTTGTTACTTTCTAATCAAGTAGGCTATCTACTTAACTAATCTCCCACTCAGACATTCACTGTAACTCATTCTAATAGTGTTTTCACTAGCAGTGATGTCTTTGCACTCATCCCAAGTGCCAAGTATTTTTTTCCCCCTGTGAACACAAACGAGTGTCAGTGTAACTCAAGTGTTAACTATTTTGTAATTTTCATCAATGGCATGTTCACTGAGTACGGCATATATGTATTAAAGTATTAAAACCGAAAAGAAACTTTTGATCTATATTACATCTATTAGTCAGCACCATACAGTATACTGATGGAGGCTCAGCGTAAAACTAAAACTAAACTAATAAGGATTACTAAAAATAAGAAAAATAAAATGTTTAAAAAAAAAAAGGGTAACCCTACTAGTTAACTTAAGAACCCTTAAGGATTGATTGTGTTGTTTCACATGTAAACTAACAGGTTGTTAAAAACATTATGTTCTACAGGTGAACTTTTTTCCTTTGTTAATTAAAGAGGTACTCTTTAGTACCATTGGGCCTCATTCTCGAACGCAGTTCAGAAGAATTTAAGAAGGAATTTCTTCTGAACTCCACTTCCTGTGGATTTAGGAAAAAATTTGGCATTCGTGAAAGTTTTCTCATCTGGGATTTGTTCTGAACATCAGAAGACTTTCAGAATGCGAAATAGCAGTTTTCTCAAATGCAACTCCTCAAAAAAACACAAGATGCCCCACTGCGCCACCCCTTGTTAGAAGTGTTAAGGGCTGAATTTGTGAGAAATCATTGGTGATTGCGTTCACATCAACTGTACAGGCATCCTCAGATTAGAAAAATATAATAATAATAATAAATACGAGAATATTTGTATCATTATCAATTACGTTTCACATTTATAGTCATGATGCTATGAGGCATCAGTGCCGCCGCTCTGCGCGCGGTGCGTAGGGCACCAAGTCCTGAGGGGGCACCAGAAATAGGCAACTGAAAAATCGTCATAGTTAAAATAATTATAATGCCGATATTATTTCAGTATAGAAATATTAGACACCTTTTAGCCATGTATATCAAAAAACAGGCAGAACAAGAGATATTTAACTGCTCAAAAAAAGTTACGATGGTGCCCCCCCTCACACACACTCAATTCCCAAGCTGGCAGTGGGTGCATTTTCCTTTCTCAGTGGCCTGACTTTGACAGGAGGCTAGGTCAACTTTTCGAAAATGGCCTCAAAATGACAACAGGAGTCAGGGGCAGAAAAAAGAAAGAGAAACTGCGAGATGATGCCCGTTCATCACTTTCAGATAAGTCCATGTTTAATCATTGTTAAATACGGAAAATGTGCTGCTAATTTAATGGTTAGCCTATGCATACACCTCGAACTAGCTGACGGTTTTGCTAATGTTAGTACACTCAATTATGTTATAATTTAGGTGCAAGAAGGGTTGGGTATTTCATATCAGCATTCTTTACCCATGGAGAACTGGTGTTAATATGTGTGAATTTGAACTAATGAACATGAACTCGTTCATACGAAGTTTCACAGGCACCCATTATAAAGTTAAATCGGGGAGACTATAACTAGCTAACATTTCATTTCCTTAGGTAAATCTGAGGTAAATAGCGCCCCCCCTTCACCAATCTAAAACCATGTTAAAACTGTGTCCAGGCAGTGAACTGCAACCAGTCAGTGGTCCGCGAGCCCCAAATTGGGCAGCCTTGGTCTAATGCTTTTTCAAGAAAACAACATGAAATTTGAGAGAAAATTGTAATAATTGTCTTGATTATTACTATGAACAATACATCCAAGAAAGTACAGTAGTGGTTTGCCAAAATTACACTGAAATTAATTGGTTTATGGTATGGCTAATAAAACCTTGATTTCCATTATTGTTGGTCAGCTGTTGGCTTGGCACGCACGCGCACCTGGAAGAAAGTGACACTCATTTGGGGTTGAGGAAGTTGGCAAATTGAGATTTCACTGTTAAACATTATGCATTTTACAAGTAGGCCTAACTGACGCCAGCTAGATTTTACTTTACATTCTATTATTTTATATTAGATTAGATTTATCAAATAGTTGATAAATAAAGGGGGAGAGCACCTTGGCTGCATGCTTTCAGTTTTAAAATGTTTATAATTTTTTCGGTATAAGATTCTTTGTTTGAATGTTTTGTCTCTTTCTACTGATCCTTTTACGTCGTATCTATTCTGAGATATATACAAGGAGAAGCACGGGACTAAGACGAGAATTGGGGGGGGGGATCATAAATGTGTTTTGCTTAGGGCACCAAAATGCCTAGCAGTGGCACTGGTCCTAAAATAAATAAAAGCACTACACGAACACTGCAAATGTAAGTGAATAAATAAATAAGCAGCAAACTCGATCACTCAAGATATGCTGTTGTTGTGATGTTAGCTATAGTAGCAGGAGAGTTGTCGCTGTCTGGCTCTGGAAACCTGTATGTTAGCCTTGCAGCAACTTTAGTAGCAAACAGCAGTTACCTGTGTCCAAACATTAGCAAATGGCACGAAACAATACAGCAACTCTGTATCTGTCTTCATGTACTTCGGGTACTCCAGAGGGTCATTTACACCGCGCAAAAAGTAATTGGCTGCTCTCTTCCACCTCTTGAGGACATCTATAAAACACGCTGCCTCAGAAAAGCCCACAGCATCCTCAGAGACTCAACACACCCTGGTCACCATCTATTTGAACTGTTGCCCTCAGGGAGACGCTTTAGGACCATCAAAGCAAAACCAAACAGTCTGAGGAACAGCTACTATCCCAGAGCCATCAAAGCACTTACAATGCACAAAACGGACCTGTATTTGTCTCTCTGTTGTATAATATGACTTGTGTTTTATAGTGTAAATCTGTGTAATTCAATCTATATTTTTATTGTTTTTGTGTCTGAGAGCTGCGACCTCAGTTTCGTTGTACTTGTGCAATGACAAATACAAATATTCTATTCTATGTCTCCAACTCTCTGAGGTCTCTCAATCGTCAGAAAGCCTCACTGATGTTAACGCAACCATTCGCCCTTGCCTGATCATAGCACTTATTTGTCAAGTTTTATTCTTCTGACCTTCTCTCTGCCAGTTTCACAGCTCTCTCTCCTTCTTGAGAATACAATTATGTGGTGCAGTTCAGCATGTTAGCATCTCTTCCCTCCCACTCCTCTTCCCCCTGTTCTATGTGCAAGCGCAAACGCCCCCTGTTGCTGATTGGCTGGAATAGTGTTGTGTGGTTAGGTCAGAACGTCATTGTTTGGTTACCATTTACAGAGCCAAGGCTGTGTACATACACCAGACATTTTTCACAGCACGGATAGCTTTCGGCCCAAGAGGAGATATTCACTGCATTTTACCAAAAGTGTATTTTATCAGAATCTTTAACTGCACTGTAAGAGCACCCGTATTTCGATGTGACAAATAATGTTGAGAGTGCTCTATGTTTGTATTACTTAAAGTGTAAAGTATTACTCTTCTGCTCTCTTATCTGTGTGCACCACCATATTATTAAGCTATGGCACTTGAAAACAATGAATTGGCAAGCTAAAGTTTTGGATAAACAGGATGATGGTACAGCAGCTAAAATTTCAAGCACCCAAGGGAGTTGAAGTCACCAAAATAACAGTTATCAGGGTGTTTGAGGAGCTTATAATCATACCATGCTGTATAGCCTGACGTGTTTAGAACATTTTCCAACTGTCAGCTATACTAACTTATTAGACACCATTTCACACTGGCATCATTTCCTAGCAGTAGTTATTTGAGAGGTTATTAAGGAGGTCAAATGTTTGGCTTCTACTTGGATGATGCTTTTTCTGCCCAGTGAGATGTAGTAGCTATACAAAAGTAACATAATTAATGAGTTCACCAGAGTTGCCATCTCTCATGCTCTCCTTCATGCCGTCCCCCTGTGTCAAGGACATTAAATGCTAGGTCTGCAGCACAGTGTAGTGCATTGGAGTCAAGTTCAACCACAGATTTTTGATTAAACTACATAGATTTTTTAAAGGCATTTGACATTCTCCACCCATCAAACATCAGTAATTTCCTCAGCCTAAGACATCAGTATTAATCTCGGCTTCCGGCCTCATGCCTAAGGCTAAATCACAGCTGTGGGGATATTCTTTAGCAACTCTACTCTCTCATGTCATATTGCTTAATTGTTCATGGTTTCAATGAGAAACTTAACATGAAGGTGGGCCTGCTATCAGGCTAGACTACAGTTTTTGCCAGCTGCTATTAAAGTTGGAAATTCAGTTTTGCCATTGTGATGGAGGAGACCATAAAAACGGAGGGGTAACTACACATGTGGCCTAAAAGAAACACACCCTTTTGTCCTGATTGGTTGAAAATCTCCTTCTCCTGACTAAATATAAGTTATTAAGCAACAGTGTTTCCTAATTACAGGGGCTGAGGGGAAAACAGAAACACCATTGACCCTAAGCAGCATTGAGCACACTGCACTGACAGCTGTCAACATGTAGGGAGAATGATGTCAAATACTTAAAAAAAACTCTTCTATATGAAAACTATAATCATTCCTTCATATAGATTGCACTCATTTGATTTTTTTTTTTTTAATTCCACTTTTCATTAGTGGAAGCATTCATGTATTGTTGGTCACCACCTGCAATACAGAGATATCCCAGAGAAATTAAATGTAGCTAATTTTATTTTATGTGTACCTCTGTTCTAGACACAAATTACCATTTGTATTGTTTCCTGGCATGGTCAGATTTAGAGTGATGGCTGGTTTAAAAAAAAAATGATCTATGTAATGCTGTCTGAAGAAGGGGTTAGTGTAGTTTTTTTCATGGGGTAACCATTTCCCGGATTATTTGCTGGTGAGATTGGAAGTGAAGGGCGCATTCCTAGTTGAGGAGAAAAGTGTGAGAGAGAGCGGCCCTAATGCGGAATCTCATTAGAGTAACTGTCAGGATTCCTCTCTCTTACCATCACCTCGCTTACTCCGTAAGAGCTAAACTGTCGTTTCGAGTGAGTGTGCCGCCAAAGAGGCATTTACAAATAAATGAAAAATGTCACAATTGATTTCACTCCTGTAAGACTACAGCGTGTCAGCTTTGTCACAAACTGTCTTTGTTGTTCTCCCTCCCTCTCTCTCTTTTGCAGGTCCCGCTTCCGGACGTGGTCGATTTTTGACGGGTTCGGGCCCTTTTTCCTTTTTATCCCGGGTAAGCCCCCAGACAATGACCTTTCATTAATACTGTTATAATATTATCCCTGTGTTCCTCTCGCTTGCCGTACAGCTTTGTGTGTGAAGCAGGAGCTTGGCAGTGCAGGGAGAGCTGGAGCATGGCAGGAAAAAAAAGAGCTGTAAAATGGCGTGGCATAGAGGGAGTGAAGCAAGCGTGGCACGGTTGTTAACCCTTGCTTTCTAGCATGTGGAGAATCCCTGGCTGGGATTTCAGGGGAAAAAACTTAAAGGCACAACACACCCTTTTCGCGGAACATAGTGATATGCATCATAATGTGCTAATGCTGATATCGTACTTAGCGTGGTGCATTCGTATCTGTGCTTCTGTTTTAAAATGTCTGAATGGTTGTTGTGTTCGCACCTGGTGGGTGCAGGATAGCACATTGCACCAGTGTGTGCTGGCATTTTCTTTTGTGGTAACATGATGTTGAATTGTTCGTCATTGCACATCGCTTCTAGCCTATACAATCTGCATCCATCTTTTGATCTGATCAAATCCATGTGTATTCATAGGTAGATGGTCTTAAAATATATCTGTATGTTTATATTTGACCAGGTGGACTTAGACATCAACTATCCGATAGCTAATCGCTTTTAATAATGACACTATTGTTTTAAGCATTGTTTCCAACCCAAAGTTTCATCTTGCCATTCCAGATACAGTAGTTTGTCTATCACGCTGTTATGCCTTGTATTGAATTATTTTTACAATTACGTATTATTCAAGAATGGATATTTGGTAAAGTGCCATATTCTTTATTTGACACATTCATTTGTTCAGGGTATGCATTGCTTCAGATTTCAGCTATCATCAACATTTATCTTCAGGAAAATGCCTAGATTGCCTTTTTCTTCAGTTTCAGAAATACTACATTTCCCTCCCTTAACATAGAACATATAGCCTATTATTTAGCGTTTAGAGATGCATGTAACAGCAACAGTGTGTGCCACCACCCTATTGCCTGGGACCCCACTGAAGTACTGTGAGGGGAATAAGTCACAGTGACTTTATCATAAGCCTGAAGATTTCTAATGATGTTTAACATATTTATGAATGATTTCACTACTAACTCATTACTTATATATCAAGACTGTTGGTGCAGTCCAAGGAATTGTGGAGTAGTATTTGATATCCATGTGGTCATTTGTCTCTAGTATAACCAGGTGACTGCTAGGTGACAACTTCCCACACTTTTAAACATAGGATACTGGAACATACACAGGATGCCATGTGAACAGACTAAGACAAGAAAAATACTCACCTGATAATGGTAACCAACATACAATATGATGCTTCCTGAATTCCATAACCTGCAGTTGGTTGAACATAACCAGTGGACCATCTACACTTTTTGAACCCAATGTCTTGCCTTTTAAGCTGCCAGTGAAGCCTTTGGACACAAAGCACATTCCCAGGGAGCAGATGGGGGGAGATGGGAGGGTGGGGGTCTTCAGAGAAACTGCAGGGATGTTGGTCGGCTTAAAGGGTGGAAAAGATGCGTGGAATTCACCAAGGAAACTGGATGCAAGCCAAGTGCTCTTGAAAGGGAAATAGTAGGACACCTGTTATAACCTTTCCTGTCTGGCAGGGTGCAGCAGAAGGGCTGAATGGGATCACCGTTTAATAAAACACAGAATCCCCCCCCTCTGATCAGCCCTGGGACACAGCAGTTTACAGCACACACACAAGCATGCTTTCCCAAGCTTGGGTTCTCATTTGGATGGTAAAACAGCATGCAACTACATTCTCTTTTTTCTGTTGGGATGCCAGTGGGGGGACTGCCTTTCACTAGACAGACAGACAGACAGACAGACAGACAGACATATTTGTGCTGAATGAGTGAGAGATTATTTTTTTTCTTAAAGTCACTCTGATAGTATGTGATAATTCTGACAGGAAAAGGCTTTCATTTCCACAATATTGTAATGGAAGCATAGATGCTTTGAACAGTCTTGACTGCAGTTAATTTTACTATATGTAGTATTTAACCCATTCCCATGGTTTAATGACTATTTGGCATAAATGTCAACCTAGAGTATGAATAATGTTACTGAATGGGATTCAGATGCAATTAGCAATGCCCTTTGCCTCACTGAAACTTTTTTTGACATTGTGTCTTTTTTTTTTTATTTATAATTATTTAATTGGTCTTTGGTACCACTTAGAATTTGGCTTAGTCTTGCTTTGACCATACATTCAAGAGATATTGCTAATGCACACAAAAGATTCCAAATGTCTGTATGCTTGTGCAGTAAATTGCAGTGGGCATTTTTCAGGCTTTAGCCCAGACAGGTTCTTTGTCCTCCACTCTGTTGTCACTGCATATTAATATGAGAGCAGAGGGGATTCTATGTGACTTTGTGCTGAAATCAGACTTCTTTTCACGGGCTGATTCAGCTATTCCTTTAGGCGCTTGAAACATCAGAGGTATGCACACCAGACACTTACTGGAAATATTTTCTTTATCCTCTAAAAATGCAAAATGCTGAGCCTTGCTGGAGCCTGGCCTTTCCCCTTGTGCCTATTCTTTAGAGGATCATACTATTCTTAAATCACTGGCCATGGAAATTGAATTAAAATGATACAAATATCAATTGCTATACACATAATTTGAGCCGTCTACTACTGAAATACTATCTGAGTGTTATAAAATGATCTCCTATTCCTATAAAGTATAATATACATACACCTCAAAGCTGAAAATGTGTTAATTCGCTTATTGCAGTGTTCTTGACCCGTGGTTGATGGCTTAGGGTGAAGGTCTGAAAAGTTATCCTGGGACTACTAAACCAGATACTAGCTAGTACTGTCTACCTCACCAGAAGCTGGCCACAAGCACTCATGTGTATTTATCCAGCTCATCCTCAGCACAGCAGTTATAAACAGAAACAATGTCAGATTAAGGCTGGGTGAATGGTGTAGATGTGATAATGCTCAGACCACTAATCTCTGGATCCTGCATTTCCTGTATATTCCAAATTGTACTGTATTTTATCCAGGAACTGTTTATTTGTAGACTCAGTGAGCCAATTTAAAATAAAATATAATCTTTTCAGATGTAAAAGAGGCAATGACACATAGCAACAAGCCTACAGATAGAGTTCGCACTGACTTGATGCTGGCCAGTTGTGTAGGCTTGCTACATTGAAAACAACTAAATAAATAAGCTGCTAGTTGCAACGTATTGTTATATGTTATATATAAAAGTTGTTTTTGAGTAAGGATTTCCTTATTAAGAACACATATAATCTATCTATAAATCCAGAAATCTCTGTGTGTCTGTCTGTCTGTCAGTCTAGGGCGTATCTCCCTGACGTTAGTTACGTTAGTTCTGAGATTTCGCATGTAGCTTACGCATGTCATGAACTTGTGCATCCTTGATTTTGAAGATTTCTGAATTCATAGTTCGCGAGATATTTGTATTTGATCGTTTGCCGTAGGCACTATGGGTAGTGAGGCACTATGGGTAGTGTAGTAATTCAGAGAAAGAGGGACGGACCCGCGTGAAGTGAATGATGTCATAGTCATAGAACAGTCGTGTGGTAAGCCTAGACCACTGACCATGCGTTCATGCATCTACTGACGCAATGAGAGAGGTTTTCCGATGTATTAGTGTCCGATGTATCTGTTGTAATTCGTGTGTACTTTGTTTTCTCATTATTGCAATATTATAAACCTCAGTCTGCATTTACCCTGGCTGGGAGAGGCTGTCATTCCGAAGATACTGTGTGTGATCGCCTTTGCTCTGTGTTCATTAAACCTGTCAGAGTGTATGAATAAACGGCTGGGTGCCAATCAAAATCACAACGCAAGAGTGGAGTGTTACACCGCTACAAATGGTAGCTTATATTGATAAGCCTCGGAGGCTTTCATATTGTCCATTGCTTTCCCATCTGTTGCTATGGAGTCCACGAAATACGCGCGAATCTCGCTGTAAGTTATGTTGGGCCACGTCGTCATGTTATCCTCCCAGTTCTGCACTGAATTCGGGTGGGGGATAGTAACGCCATCTCCAGTCAGAGTATTTAAACTGTGTTCCCATTGTAAGGACATTATTAGCTTACGATCTGTCTGAGAGTGGGCTGTCAAAGCTAGCATCATCGAAGTCATACAGTACAGTACATACATTCAATAAAATTAACCTACATTTTAGTCCAACTGCATGACCATTCTCACCCTACACTTACCCTTACAATAAAGAAGTGATCCTATTTCAACCATAACTTCATTTTAAATAATTTCTTTCTTTATGACATTTAGTTTATAGTTTAGATAGCAACTTTGACATCTATATTCAACTGCATCCACTACAAAATCTCAAACTCTTTTTGTTGGTATATCTCCAAAAAGGCTATACAACATTAAAACATTTCTTAATGAAAAGGAAACACATCACAATAATACTTCAGTGTAACCTGTACCTATGTGGAGTGCAAATATGTCTTGCTATTACACTACCCAACAGCTACACCTACGTCTGCTAACACTACGGAATGCATAATTCCTACGGGCACTGCACTAGTAGAACTAATAGCAAAAGTAGTAATACGAATGTATACGTAAATATACAGTATATATAGAGTATACAGTGCTCTATACGATGACTGCTGCAACTGCAGTGGGCTGCAGTGTCAAAATGTACAAAGAAGGCACACTTGAGCACAGGCAGTAAAATACATGAAACTTCAAGCTGATGACTTGAATTAAGATACTTTGTCAGGAGTTTAAAGCAATGCTCTCTGTTTATCAGCATTTGGTTCAATAACCACTCCCAACAGTTATATTGGAGGACTTGTTCTCTATGCTGATGCTGTCTTTCAGTGTGCTGCACTGCAGATGATTCCTTGGAGAACCATCTTGTAGAGTGTGACTGTTACCTTATGAAGTTCTGTTTTACTGACACTGGGATCTAATAGAAGGCCTGCTTTAACCATGTAAAATACTATCTCTTCTAAAACAGAGTATAGAATAAGACAGTGTGACCATAACTCACTGAACCTGCCTACACACCACCCACTTTATTTTGTGTTAGACCATTTCTGAATGGTTCTGAAAATAACATTGCCAGGAAACATGGTTGTGATCTCAGCATGTAGTGTCGGCTTTACTGTCGAATTAAAGTATATTTTATTTTCTGGCATTATCATTTCTAACCATATACTTTGGTGTTTGCTGAATATCCTTGCCAGAAAAGTACTGTGATTTTACTGAGCCACTCATTTTCCAGATTGCCACCTGATCACCAAATAGGGTATAGCCTACTGTCGCTAACGCTAAGCGAAACTGCATCACGGCCCATTATGTCTTCTTCGTATTTATTTATCTATGTATTGCTGTAGATTGTTCAACTTTTCTCACTGGGGGGGGGTGCTGCAGTTGGCTACACACATCATCTCTCTTCTCTTGCAGTTACCACAAGCATGATGGCGGCTGAATGTAACCTCCAAATAGTCAGTGCCATTCCTGATCATGTGGGTAGCAAGTTAGAGACAGGTTCAGTCACCCCTACTATTGGTACTTTGCTGGAGTGAAACAGCCTGATACAACCATTTTCAGAATCTTTTTGAGCAGAGAATGTTTTGAATAGAGCTCATTGTCCATTTTCCAGTGAGCCAGCAAAGATACTTTTAAAATGCACCCTGAATGTAAGTCAGCCAGCAGAAAGCTCTCATCCTACCTTAGTACAAGGAAATCAGTTGGGTACATAAGGCAATAATGTTAAGGGGCCAGTACTGCTGCACCGACAGTCTAACATGACTGTTAAGGTTAGCTAGCTCACTAGTCACTTATTGTTCATTAAGTTGTATCATATTGTACTTAAGTTATATTGTTATCATTATTATTATTATTATTCCAGTCATTTTTGGCATTGTTTCAACTCCCATAGTGTTCACGATATTGATTCCATTGTTGTGCCGACAGGTCTTTGTAGTGAGCTTGTATGCAGCTAATTGATATGGCCCACTCATTTCATGTCTTCAGCCCATTCGGTGTCCGTTGACCACATTTGTTGACGGTAACTTTAATTCAATTTTGGTTAGTTTATCATGATGATGCTCTTTAAATCACTCAGGGGCAGTATCACTAGATCTATAGCAATATTGTAACAGTAGTTTCTATCGTGTATTCAAAAAATTAAATGATCGCTGACACTCTAAATCCAGGATGGTGGACTGTGGTTGCCATACACAAAATGCCTTCTATTCTAGGTCAACTCAGGTAAATGTTAGTCTGCATAGAAAACTATGTTTTGTAAAACTAAATTGAGCGTTGCATGGTGCAAAATTCTTTATAGTCAGCTGTGGATTTATAGCCTACTACTAAATACTTTTTTACATGTTGTCCAAATGCATGGACTATTAAGTAACTTAGCGTAAGTACTAGCAGAATTTAAAAAAAGTTTTTAATGGATCTCAATTTGAGTATACTTTTTAATATTAAAAACAATCTTTTAAAATTATGGATAATATGTATCATATTTTTTGCATGAAAGGGCTAGTAGTGGGGTTATCAAGTGTCCTCTGCCCAGTGGCGCAGTTTACACGCCAGTAAACCCAAGCTTGGTTCGACAAGAGGATTTTCATTTAAATGTTCTGACACTCAGCTTCAATGCAGCTGTAATTGTCATATTAAGATATCAGGATGCCTGTGGATTAATTAAAGCCTACATTTCAGCTGGTATTTCATTGCCTTACCAGCAACCCAACATGCTATGTAGCGTGCAAAGATGGCCTGTGTAATTGATTACAACACAAGCCAGAAATGAAATCTCATTTCAATCACTGTCGTTTTGGTTTGTTATCAGCAAACAAGTCTAATAGAAAACTTATTTCATGGCCCTCCCCATGGGTGTTTTTTAAATTTGAAAACATTTGTGGTTTAGCCCAGACCTGTATGGGGGTTGGAGGGTTTTTAAATTCTGGTAAATGCACCATTTGCATGCAGAAACAGTAGCCCTTAAGATAGCACATTGCATGCAGGGCCTATCATTTGTCTGACTTGAACATTACCCCATCCATTAAACCACACTGCTTGTCTATGTGAAAATACATTCATCCTATTTCACACTGAAAAAAAACAAAAAAAACACAAAAACATTCGGTTGATCATCTTAGAATATAATATGATTCAGGTATAAGCATTAATCTATTGCACAAAGTGTATAGCGATAATATTATGACAGCAAGCCAACTGCCTTCTTTTTCCTAATGTTTGCTATGCGTGCCACAACCAACTCTGTCTCGGTAGTTTAATAATAATAATAATCAAACCACATGTGCACACATACTGTATTAACCAGAATATACAAGAATACACCTTTCATACATAAAATGTATTGATTAACCAAAAGCTGTGTTTTGGATTATATGGTAGCCTACCTGTGCATCCCTATCCCTGCAGAGGAGATGCTGACTAATGTAATTATGTCTCTATTCATCTATATATGTCTTTTCTTGTGTAGTTCGTTCAACATCATTTAGTTATTATTTTCTGTGTTCTGCTTTCATTCCCATGTCTGATCTGTGTAGTTCCTCCATAGTGTTCCACTACTACTGCTGAGCCATCATACTTCACATTTGCTTGTGTGGAGGTAACATTGTGAACTTGAAGAGAGCCAAGAGAGATGGCTTTTCATTTTTTTATTTGCAGTACTGTTCATTACAGTAATGTTAGCCAGCTCCAATGTCACCTAATTCCAAACTAACACAATGTTTCCCTGTTATAATATTGTATCATTTTGATCTGTCTACAGAGTGCTATTTTTGCAATTTACGACAGATGTCTAATGACGCAGAAAATACCCCTCCCTTCCATCCTCCTGAAGCAACGTTGTTGACTGGCACAAACAGCAGCGTTTATTGTAGTGCACACTCAAGGACGGCTAGAGGAACATGAGTATTTTGCTGAATTTGAGGAAAAGTTTAGATTAGATTAAGCTTTATTGTCATTCTGCAGAGTACAGGTAGAAAGCCAATAAAAGGCAGTAAGCATCTAACCAGAAGTACATAAATGTAGTAGTATTCAGATAGGTGCAGGAAAAGTAAGTATTACAGTAGAAGTGATGCTATCTTATAATATTGACAGTGGGGAGGTATACTAATTGTAAATTGTGAATGTGAATAGGAGAAGTGGAGAGAGTTAGAGAATAAAGCATGCAAATATAAGG
Source organism: Sprattus sprattus (assembly GCF_963457725.1). NCBI lineage: Eukaryota > Metazoa > Chordata > Actinopteri > Clupeiformes > Clupeidae > Sprattus > Sprattus sprattus. The sequence goes on along the minus strand of NC_137921.1, from coordinate 56,644,529 downwards.
TTGTATGTTCAGCATATGTAAAACTATGCATAGTATAACAACAGTTGGATATATGTACAATATCATTTTTTAATTTTTTTTTTTATTATTATTTTTTTTTTGGCCTATTATGCCTTTAATGGATAGATTAGTGCAGAGCTGGAAAGGAAATGAGAGGGAGAAGAGGTGGGGAGTGGACAGGAGAAATGGCATCGGGCCGGATTCGAACCCGTGACTTCCTTGAGCTTCAAGCCTGAATGTGGTCGAGTCTACTGTGTGAGCTACAGTGCCCCCCACAATATAATTTTTTGAACAGTCTTGGCGGTTTAGGCAAAATTATGAATAGTGCAAATGACATGTTCATTAAAATACTGTAAAGAGTGCAGTGATGGTGGTGTGGAGTTCAGCAGGGTCACACTCTCAGGGAAGGAGCTCTTCTTGAGTCTGCTGGTGTGTGAGCGGAGGCTGCTGTAATGCCTGTCAGATGAGAGAAGGGTGAAAAGTCCATGTTCTTTGGCGAATTCCCTAATGAACTTGCTTCTCTTACTCGTTCTGAGTAAGAGACTTGTGGAAGACGGCTTAGCGAAAGAACATGTTTCTTCGACGCTAGCCACAGTTACCTCGGCACAGCACGTTGCATACCACAAGGCTGTTTTCTTCTGCGAGGAAAGGTCTCTTTACATTACAGAAATGTACAGCTCTTTAAATGTAGAATTAACATATTAACAATGACAAAGGTGTAAGGGGAGGGGGTGGGTGTGTCTGGTGGTCAAAGGGGAGGTTTGCTTGACCAAAGGCTATAGCCAGGAAGGGGCATATAAATGCTAATATTTTAGGCTTCAACCATCTTGTCATGGCTGTAGACAAAAGCCAGCAATCAGAGTCTAATAGTTCTGGCTCCAAGACACACAAAAGCCAGGAACAATGTCTCATGGCCCTCAACATTGACAAAAGCCCAGGAGCCAAGCCTAATGGTTCTGGCCTGGTGCTATTCAATCTACAAATGGGGGCTTATTTGTGATGTGGTCCGTGAAGTTATGGTCTGATATCTGACATTCACTAAATCTAACATAATTAACTGTGCAGGTATAATCACAAACAAGCTAGGTTTGACTGGTTCCGTTCTTACGCATAAAGATTATGTTTATTATTGTTGCTGTTAGTCACCAGAGCACATTTGTAGTTCTGTAACAGGTAAACTCTATGGTGAACATTCTCCAGACAGATAGGTCTTGGTGTCCTTTCCTCTTAGTGCTCAATCCACAGTATTTTTAAGTTCATTATTTCTTTGTAAGTTTCTTTTGAAAAACTTTGTCTTTCAGTATACATAAGCAACACAAGCCCAAAGCTCAAATATGTCATGAAATAAAAAAAAGAGTTATAAACTCCTTTGTGGTAATTAGATAAATGGGGCCAATTTTGAACTGCCACCTCAAGTTCACTCTAGCTTAGCAGGCAGCTATCCTTTTAATAACTAACAACCCCTTCTTGAAATATGACTGCCTCCGTCACATTTTTCAGCGGGAACCTTGACAGGATCATATATGTTATATATACCCCTGCCAACGAGGGGATGCTCAATTCTTCATGGTCTCTGTCACTTGCTCCTCCTGGACCAGCGTGGCTTTTTGCTCAGGCAGCTTGTCATACCTTATCTGAGAAGGTCTGGAATTTCCCACGGAAATGCATCTATTTGTTTTTGTATAAATACTCGGTTTCAGACAGCACTGTTTAGATTAGGAACATACAATAAGTATGCTAAGACTTTCTGGCCGACATGTTTGAAGTCTTAGTTTCACTGTTTGAGTAACCTTTACACCAAAATAATGGCAAAAAATGTATACAAAATATGCAAAGTTACTGAATATAGCTTAAATTGTTAGATTGAACAACCAATCAACAGTATCCCCATATGCATGCACATACACATATAAAAAACAAATATATTCTTCTTAGGGATGCAACGGTACATGTTATTTTGTTGAACTGCTAAGTACACCCCTTACGGTTCAATATGCACATGTGAACCGTGGTAGTTAAGATATGTCGGCCATTTTACTTTCATTTCCAAACTGTGCTTATTGCGCTGCAGACTGCACACACATTGTACATTCAGATTCACTGAACATCTGGACAGAATTTCCCTGGAGCCTACCGGTGCTCTGCATGCAAACAGGAGCTGGAGAAGAGAGGGGAAGCTTAAAAACAAAAGGATCTCATCTCCAACTTGACAATGGCGAAGGCTAGCTAGACAGAGAGAAGCTTATTTGGAGAGGCACTGCCATCTTTCAAATCTACTGTGTAGATCTAACATTTTTGGTTCAGCCTTCAATACGATGACAAGGGTAAGAAGACTATAAACAAACAAAGTACAGTGTACACACCGTTAGCTATTCCAGTGGAAACATGATGTCTCATTCACCTTGCCATCACCTGTCAGTATACCAAGTAGAGCAAGGAGAGTCCACTCATTAGCAAAAACACAACAATAATCTGCCATCTTCCAACAACAATTTGTAACAAATAAAACAACAAAACAAAGAAACTTGAAGGGCAGTGGACCTCTGACAAGGCCAAATACTGCATCTCACAGCGTTAGTGAAAATAAAGCTAAATTCACTCATTGTGTCACTGATATCGAGCCAGTAGATCTGCGATCTTGCGTAATCCTTCTTACAGACAGACTTACAAACCGAAACATCACCGAAAACATAACCACCTTAGCAGAGGTAATAACAAAAGCAGTGGGAGTATTTATAGGCAAAGGTGTGCAGTCCTATTTGGTGGTATAATGGTAAAAAAAAAATGAATCGTGTTACAGTGCACACTCCCAAACACATTTCATCAGCAAGGCTCTTTGAAACATCACATAGAGAAATTGAAAAATTATTAACACAGACACCCTATCTAGCTCTCTCCACTGTTGGACCAGATCAAGTGAAAGCTTCCTCACTGAAGCAGAAACGGTCAGTCATGCTGCCTTTTTTCTGAATTTGAAGGTTTCTTTGTCCATAGGTAAAATAAATAGTTCATTGTTTAAATGTTTTCTTTATAAATATACTGAAACCGTACTGTTACCAAGGCACAAACCATGATGCAAACCAAACCGTGGGCCCACTGTACCACTGCATCCCTAACTCCTACTCAGTTGGCTAACACCAGCAGTTTTGTGTATCAAGTTGACTATTGTCACAGCAGCATTTTTCCCCATTTAATTTTTTCCCTCTGAGAATGACAAGGCCAAGCTATCAGCCCAATAATCTTTGTGACAAAGGTTAACTTTGCATTAAAATTCCTGTGACATTTTAACTGAAGAGCAGAGAGTGGGAAGTCCACAGGTGGAGACACCTGCCACCACTCTAGCAGCCGCTTATCAAGCCTAGCATGACAAATAATTCAGCAGGCCTGTCACCGAAGACAGCTGGGAGTTTCCTTTTTTTCATAGATACCTTGGTGGTGCTCGTATTAAACAGCGAGAGACTGCCGCTCCATTAAGCTTGAGCAAAATTAAATGTCTACTGGTCTACCATCAGCTATTGTGGGCTGATCATGGTTTGCAAGAGTGTAACAACCTTGCTTGTGAAAGAACAATGAGTAGTAGTGTGATGGGGTCTGTCACTGATGTTTGAGTATGTGCTGTGACTACCATGTCATATCTTGGTGCTGCAGTGGGCATTAGTTTGTGTGGTAACCTGGAGATATGGGTTCAAGGCTGGGTGGAGTCACTGCTTTTTGCTCAAGTGAGATGCTGAAGCCTTTCTCTGGCACCGGACAAGTACGGCTCTTGGAGGAAGGCAGAGCAGGCTGTAACATGCCAAGTTCTCTATTGTTTACCAATTTATTCTGGTGTGTTGCCATACCGGTGATTTTGTATCTTTCTTTCTCTAGATGCCTCTGTGTTCTTTATTTTACCTACATTGTTTTTTTCTCTGTTTTATGTTTTTCATTTTTGGAATGACCAATGTTCATTTTTCAGGATTTTTTTTCCTACTGTTTCAAAACAGTTATACCCCTATAAAATGAATGTACTTTATAGTAGATTTAGATGGATTTCATACAGTAGCATTTCATCAGGTTTAAGTGTTCAGCAGACACTTCATAAAGCCCTTAAATGTAGTAAATGTAGTCCATATAGTATTATACTGTTTGTTGAGGGCTAACATTTTTTTCGGAAATCATCAGAGAAGTGATTTCCGGAAGGTGATCACAAAATGCTTAAAAGTTTAAGTCTTTAGCTTTAAAGGTGGCTGTAAGTAATTCCAACCAGAGTTGAATGTCTGTTGTTTGAGGAGGACCTAAAATCTACTGTGATAACTTTTTAGCTATGAATCACAGATATTCTGATTAATCCTCATCTGATGTTGATTGACTTTTAACAGTTTATGTTATACTGCTTTAAGTACGGTTTGTAAAACGCCATGTTCTTTGAAGCAGTTCTGGAAATATTTTTTTATGAGCAGCTGTGGGCATGGCCATTGAGTTTTAGCACGGAAACAGCCACAGTGTTTCATAAAACATGAAAAGATTGTTTAGATGCCTCTGAGGCCTTACTGTGGATCAGAGTTTTAAAGGACTGTTTACTGTTACAGGAAGCTCTGAGCTAGATTGGAGACATTAAAGCTGTTTAAACCAAGACTAAGGTGTAATCATTTATTTTGAATATGGGACAAACCTAAAAAATTCATAGATATAAATCAGATTTGCTGGGAATCACTTTACAGGGATAGTGTCCTAGCTTTGACAAAAGTTACTGTATATCCAGCACTTTTCATTTTTATACAACTTCTTAAAGCTGAATCCTTTTTTATTATTTTGTGGACCGATACATGTACATACCTTCATATACTTAAATGTTTATGGCTGGAAGTAGTATTGTTGTCAAGTACACAAGTTTATAGAACACTGGTCAATTTTACACTTTCTAAATCGTGAAAGATTTCTTCAACTTGTTTTTTTATACATGCATGCCCAATGTGGGTTGCATTCAATTGAATAAGAACGAGTAATGCTCAGCAAGCAACTGACCTCACTGTATTAGCCCCAACCATTCATTGAAAGACAGATTTTTGAGTGAAGTTCTCATATTTATTGTCCTTATTGTTCTTTAGCATACGTCTGAAAAATCTTAGTGCTAGATAAAAAGAAGATAAATAAATAAGAGCCATTGGGTAATTGTGCAATTCATAATCCAAATAGTCGATTATTAGTTAGTTGCAGCCCTAATGCATACTCACTGGACATAATATGTCTGCAGTGTTCACATGCTATTTCATTATCTTTTTGTGCTTTTTACTACAACTCTACCCTGGGACACATAAACCGTGTGTGCACATAAACTGTGATTGCACTGTAGCAGTTTTGTGTTGCCAGTGCCACATGTTTCCCTTCAGTAACACTGGTCATTCTCATTCTGTTTTCTTTGCCATACTGTCCATGCAAGATGGCGTAATGCTTCCACTACTCAGGGAGCGTGAGCAAAGGGAACTGATTGAGAAGCAGTATAAGGCTAAGAGGATGTCTCTCCCACTCTCCTTGGCTGTCTGAGCTGCTCTCAGGAGGGTTTTTAATGGAAATGCACTACTGTGAATCTCACTCTCCGTTTCTCTGTGATTGATAGTGTTGCTTCCCATTTACAAGTCTCTGTCCACAGATAGCAGTGAGGATTAATGAAGTATTGCTGTTCCCTCTCTCCCCAATCTGAAACGAGAATGAGGGAAAAAACATTGCAGCTAGTACACACTGATTTAAGGAACATATCATGGGGTAGTGTGGTGATGATTGGTCTTGTGATGATGTCCGAATGTATTTGGGATGGTTAAGTGTCCTGCATATTGTGCAATTTAAATGTAGTCAAAACCAGAATTATTTGTTGTAAAATGTGGTGTTTTTGGTCATTTTCCAGTTCTTAACTTATGTACTTATCTTTTGTTTCAAAGTTGTAGTATCTTTCTGAGTTTGAATAGCAACGAAGAGCCCTCATGATAATGTCTTCAAAATCCTGAGCTCAAATACCCAACAACACTTCAAAACACAGTCAAACAGGTCAGGCAACTGACACAGACCAAACATAAGACTATACCACTTACCAAATCATCTAGTTCTCCCAAGCCTGTTTTATTTTAAGTTTCATTATGACTTCACTTAAAGGTACAGTGTGGAATATTTAGGGGGGTCCATTAGCGGAATGGAATATGGTTTTCATATGTTTGCATAATTCCCTGAAACTACAAATTGTTGTGCTTGCTTTAGCTTAGAATGAGCCCTTCATATCTACATGGGGAACGGGTCCTCGCCTACGGAGTCCGCCATGTTGCCACAGTAGCTCAGAATGGACAAACCAAAACACAGCATTTTAATGGCACTTGATGTTAAACCTATACACTCTACCTTTTTAAAGCAGTATTTTTCACTGAGTTTAACGTTGATTTTGCAAGGTTTATTTCTGAGTTTTCAAGAAAATCAACAGAACAGAAAAGACTTCCACCAGCCACAAAAGTATCTGGTAGGTAAAATGATAATTCTCTGATTCACAGGAATTTAAAAGAGAGAAAAGTGGATTTGATCAAGAAACCTCCCTCCACACAGAGTAGCACACAGAGTAGTTTATTTCTGAATTTCAAGAAAATCAACAGAGCAGAAAAGACTTCCACCAGCCACAAAAGTATCTGGTAGGTAAAATGATAATTCTCTGATTCACAGGAATTTAAAAGAGAGAAAAGTGGATTTGATCAAGAAACCTCCCTCCACACAGAGTAGCTGATGTGTTGGTCACATTGCAATAACACCCCCTGCCATGGGTACAAAGGAAACAGACTCTTGTTGATGGTATTTTGCCTTTGAGCATCCCAGCTGATACACAATACTCATTCTGTATTTCTCTACTCAGACAACCAATGTTATAACTATAACCTAGATGTTCCACTGAAAACTGATTGGATGTGTAGATCTTTCTTTTTAGACACTTTTGGCTATTTGTAAGTCTATGCTCATTCTATCTTAATTTTTGCTAACCAGCTCTGCCCTGTGGTAAAAATCTTTCTTTGAAGATGGCTTTGAGTATCAAATTCCCATTTAAGAGCACATACTGCACATAACTCATTTGACCTCTCTCCCTAGCTAAAAGAAAGGGGAAGAGCAGGTTCTCAGAAGGAGAAGTTATGACATAAGGAGACACAACTGGTCACCTACTGTAAATACCCTCTTTAATGAAGAAGGCTTTGATGATCAATATCCCATTTGAAATACATACTGGACATAACTCATTTGACCTCTCTCCCTTAGCTGAAAGAAAGAGGAAGGTTCTTAGAAACGAACGGAGCAGGTTCTTAGAAGGAGACATGATATTAGGAAAAACAATTGGTCACATAAATACCCTCTCTCCCCCCACTGGAAAGGAGCATACAGGATTGATTGTCAAAAAGTGGATGGTTGTCTCTCACATATTGTTGGAGTTAAGAGAAGAGTAGTTTCACAGGTTTAGATGTGACTTTCCATTGAGAGGACCCATCTAGTGAAATGACACCACAGCTGCACCATTATAGGGCTGCCAAGATCAATGGCTTCTGAAACTCTCCCGTGGAAAGGCATACAGAAGAACTTTTGGCCAGTGGCGTGGGGCTGCCAAAATCTTATACGAAAAACCAAAATGTGTAGGTTTTTGAACTGCTAGACGGCTGACTTCAGTGTGCCTGGATCAAGCTGCAATGCCTTTGACAACCTGTAGGTGAAAGTGCTCCACTGCCTCTTTTCACGCATATAGGTGAGATGCCACAGGATGGAAGGGTTGAGCCTTGAGATCAATGTAGAGTTTGTATATGTGTAAATCACTGTACAGACATATATGTGGCCTGAGTCAGAGTCCAAATCTGATTTACAGCAGTGCTTTTGCATATAGTGCACCCGCCCCCAGATGACACATTGGTGATGACTGTTATTCAAGGTGACACAGTGCCCAGTGGGGCCTCTTTGCAAAGAAAGCTGTTGCACCTCCAAACCGCCGTGCCCGGCCCTGGGTGTAGCTTCTGTGTGACACACCATTTCATGGGCCTCATATGTTGCAGACCGACAAGCGGGGTCACTGCTGTACAACCAGCACGGCTCACAGTCTCTGCCAGAGGAGTGAAGATTACTGCTGATTGGATTTGGCATAATGATCTTTTTCTTTGTCCTGTAGACAGACAACTGTGTATAACATGGAAATCCAGCCCAGAAATACCCAATCTCACTTAATTTCCTTTAATAGAGGACGGCAACTTATAGTTGCACATGACTGGACCAACTTGTCCTGTGTTGGTTATTCTTGCCAGATAGATTGGTAATGTGTTTTTTGTTTTTGTTTTACAGTGCTCTAAAATGTATTTGTGATATTGTGCTCTCTTGTGTCAAAACTATATGTGACTTCTCACATAATATTATGTTGTGATTAGCCAAAAATTAGAAATCAATATCTTTATGGCAAAACATGAAATTATTTCCCATGGAGAAGGCTCAGTATTAACTAGACCTTCACTTTTACCAAACCGAGCAGCCTGACTACAGCATCAATCCTTCTTATTTCGACTGAGACATAGTGTTACTGAGGAAAACCAGAGTGTAACACATACTCTATTTGGGATTAATCATTAAGCAACAACCGCAATATACAAATATGTTGTTTGTACGAGGGGAAATCTGGGGCTGTACCTGTTGAAAAGCAGATAGTACTGTCAACTACATCTTATGCAAACATTAGGCTGCTTTTTTGACAAATGATGAAGGGAGCATTTTAAAACAGATTTATGATAAATGTTGATAATCCCTTATTCATAGTGATGTGATCTTAGTACATATACTGTACATAAAACTTGGGAAATAACATACGAATCTGGCATTGTGGAAGGCATAGGGAGGAATTAACAGATGCTTTAGTTAACAGTCAACATCTTCAAAGGAATGGAAAGACATTCAAATGAATGGTTGATTTAATTCTGTATCCAATTCTATGTCTTTTTGATAACTTTAATCGAAATTCTTGTAGTTGTTGCCCATGCACCTTTGAGATACTATGTCCGCATCTAAGATACAACATGTTGGAGGTATTGTATCTTGCAGTGTAGACCTATGCCACTTCTATCAGGACATACTTGTAAGTCTTAAGGGAGATATTGTGATGCAAAATGCATGTAAGGTATTGTGTTCGTTACAAGTTTATATGCATCGTTGTAACAGAGGAATCATATTCAGGGAGTGTGATGTGAATATTGCCGTTAGTTGCATCGAAGACCCGATAGCATTTTAATTTTTAAATCTTTGAATTCCCTGAGAAGCTCATTATAAAGCTAAGACTCCCAGAAGTATTTAATTCAGGAGGTTTTGATATTGGCTTTGATGCAGCTGACACGGCCACCTAACGCAATAAAAGAAAGGGGGTGTGTGCTAAAGATGAAGAGAAACGGGTCTTGGGTGACAGGCCATCTTTTATTTCTTTTCCTTACTGTTCTCAGAGACAATGCTAGTGGATATCCACTGTGATGAGATTTTGGTTTACCAGAACTTTCTTTTAATGGATACGTGCAGCTGCAGGGAAGTTTGCCTGTTACAGATTACACTACTATTCAAAGGCATGCTGCCGGCTGAGTGGTGCATGTTTTGTACTTGTCTTGAAATGTTTGAGCAAGCCCATTTCGGCAGCTGCAAAGGAATTTCGTAATAGTTTATAAAATGGATGGGCAGTTTTAAGATCCATTTAAAGTCACTTCAGTCAACATCTTTTAAAATATGCGGAATAAAACAGTGTAAAGATGGAGCATGGTGTTGGTTTTAGTTGTTCAGACATCACATGTGATGAATTTACATTGCCAGGATTAAAGTTTCAGTTATTTTGCTTTAAACATAATCTATACGGGTGGTCCTCATTCCTTGTAAAATCTTTTCCCCACATATATCGTATGGAAGATGAACACACTGTGACTCAAATAGAAACATCCTATACCCTAGAGGTCCATTGCAGATGACCAGAAGAGGGATGGGAATATGTCTGTGGTAGAGCCTGATGAAATATAGTATCTGTCATCTGGTGTTGGAAATGGTACCTAGGGGATGCAGATGGGACAAATATTTGAATTAGTTAACTGCAGGTTGGTTGAGTCTACTCCAAGCAATATTGAACTGATGATCGTTTTGTGTGCTTTGATTTACCCAAAAGATCTGGTATTTTTCACCTAATAAAAAAAAAGTTTAAGGCTAAATATAAATGAGGGCCTTAAACTAGCAAAACTACTAAGTGATGTAAGTCCTTGACCCTGGTTCCACCAAAATAATTTACTACTTTTGGTTGTGGATTTATGATTATAAAATATAGAACTGTTCTATGTTTTACCTCTAATGTTGTTTAGATTAAAAAGTAGCAGTTCCCTCTTTGGCAGGCTTTGTAGAAAGTTCACACTGCAAGCCTTACCGTAATTTCCTGACTGATAACTCTTATATATATTGATTAATTACTAATAACTCTTATATATATTGATTTTGCCCGATTTCTGCAGCCCTGCGGTCAGTACTTGGGTGCGTCTGTGACGGGCCGAGCCACGGGTTGTCAGAGACAGAGTGAGGGTTCAAAGTTATATGGTTTTATAACTTCAAAATATCCAGAAAACTACTAAGCCCCTAATCAGTAGAGGACAACATTAAGCAGTGTAAATAAATAAATAAAACTGCTATCCCACTCATTAAGCAGCGAACAACAATCAGCAGCTCAGGATCTACACACATGCACATACCTGACAATACTTATCTCCTCTAAAAAGAACAATGAACATATATAAGAGGTGGCCAGCACCATTTCTAAAAAAGGGGTAGACAATAAAAGTGAGTTGCATTCGAATGATTTATGTGTTTCTTTGATCTCGTTCGAAAGTGATTTTTGGAAAGAGTGACACTCCTAGAGTGTGCTTTATGAGAAGGTGATCACAGAAGGATTAGCTGTATAAAACGTTCTGTAACATTTTCACTTGCAAGAAGTTTCCTAGTGAGAATAACTGACAGATTCTGATACACGTTGCAGGTCTTTATCCTTGTTCACACACACACACGCACGCACACACACACACACACACACACACACACTCAGGCCCTCATGCAAGAACAAAGAATTGCTGTGGTCCCTTGGTGCTTAATTGTGAATCAGATTTAGAATGGAGAACGCTGAATGTGTTTTCCCATGAGACAGCCCTCCATCTTGTGTACAGGGCTTTCATATATCAAGTATGCCCTTGTTTATAAACTTTGCCAAGATGTCATCTACTCTGTTAAATATACTGAAAAACAAAAAGCTCACTTGCTCCAAAAAAACTAAACAAATGAAGTTGAGCCAAGAGGAATTCATCTTGACTAGAAGGATTATTTCAATGTCCCAGAATATGATTTAAGGTGCATCAGTGTAAACAGCAGAGGTGTCAAGTAACGAAGTACAAATACTTCGTTACTGTACTTAAGTATAATTTTTAGGTATTTTTACTTTACTCGAGTATTTATTTTTCTGGCAACTTTTTACTTCTACTCCTTACATTTTAACACAATTATCTGTACTTTCTACTCCTTACATTTTTAAATGAGGCTCGTTACTCTTGGTTCCGGTTTTGTTTTTAAAAGTTTCAAATGTGCGCCATCCAATACAGTTCAATGTCGCCATCCAGATACTGATTTCGAGCGTAATTGGATGAAGCATAGAAACCCATAACACTCATTGGTTAGGGCTATCCATCGTCTTTAAGCATGACGCAAAACAAGACAACGGAGGCGAACAAATGATACAACGCGCGTCAATGGCAGTGTCAGAGAGAGATGGCAACTCTGGCGAGATGTCTGAAGGGTCCGAAGACGCTAGACAGTAGTGGCGATGGAGAACAGCAAAACCGTCCACATCCCTGGCCCTACATTAAAGAATTGTTCGAAATAGTTGGGAGCAAGAAGGATCATGGAGAATGCGGTGCAAACTTTTCGAACCCAAGAACCACGTAGGAATTGCTAACAGCTAGTAGCATGCTAACATTAGATAGGTGGCTCAGACACCGTGCAAATCCTCAGACATATTTTTCAGTTACAATAATGGGGTTTTTACATTATACAGTCTAACTCGGTAACTTTCTAAAAATCAAAGCAAAACAAAATAAGGGAACAAGTACAACAAGGCCATTACAGCTGTTTACAGTGCACTAAAATACCCATGTATGTACCTGCCCCTTTTAATTTAAAAAAGCTGAACTATATCTAATTCTTTCACTTTGAATTGAAAAGCTTTAAAACACTATACAGTGTGAGGCGCAGTGCTGCCTCTTTCCTGAACAAGGAAGGTGGTTTTACCTTCCTGTGTAAGTCAACATAGCTCATCATATTAAGACAGATTGGTACCAAAAGTGCTTGGGCAGGTTATATACTGTTGGCTTTAGTAACCCTCATTACAGATGATTAACATTACATAATTGGTTTGTTATTGATTTAAAAGTGTTTTTATTTGACTCCTGTCAAGCTTGAATTTCTGGCAGAATATGCGAAGACTATGAACCTAGTTGCAAAGGCCCTTGATGAGAGACGAATGTGCAAATGGCATACTTTTTACTTTTATACTTTAAGTACATTTTAGAGCCTGTACTTTTTTACTTTTACTTGAGTAAAGAGGTTACGTCAATACTTCAACTTTTATCAGAGTATTTTTAAACTCCAGTATCAATACTTTTACTAAAGTAACGAATGTGTTTACTTTTGACACCACTGGTAAACAGTGAGTATATATTATCAGCTGTTATAACACGGGTAAATGAAATCAAGCATTCTGATTGGTTGAGAGTGAGTTCCGGGGTGTGCTTTAATCAGAGATAAAGGTACTGTACGACCTGTTTACATTTACCTGAGCGTTCCATATCAGTGCGCACTCAAAAAAAACAGTAGATTCGAAATCGAACCATAGTTTTACCTTAAAATAACAGCTTTAAAAAAATGGGGGCGCTACAATGACTTTAATATGGAGAATCGCCTCCGTGCCGTTGCCATACTAGGGTACGTAGGCAAATGACTGCGTTATGTAGGTTTGCCTGAAGCTGCCCGTTTTTAACTGTCTGCCGAACTAGTAAGCAGCTTATTTGCCATCTTGCTTTGTCTTGTGTTGCACTTGCTTAATGTTTGACTGTGTTAGGACAGTTGTTGACTTACTAGTTTGTCATAGTGTCAAAGTAAGCACATTTGACGAGATAACGCTAGTTTGAGCTACTAGCATCTTGTTAGCGATTAGCAATTGATCCATTATTCTGCTTAAAACACTGTGTGCAAAATGTACCATCTACCATCTTTTTTTTTTTAACACGTTGTAATAACGGACGTTGCGGTTAGAAAATAGCGTTTTACCATATTGCGATTTAATCCCAAATGCAATTAATTGTTCAGCCCTACTTGAGGGGAAAGGTCTATAAACTCATCCAGCCTTGAGAATACAGAATATACATCTCAAGCAATGAGCTCGAGACTGTCACACATATAAGACATTTCCTGGCTAGATCACCCAGCGTTGTGTGTGACAGTGTATCTGAGGGGAAACTCAGTTGGTGTGGCTCTGAAGATTTGGAGAACCTCTCAGCGGAGCTTTCTATTGGGCATTGAAACTTGAAAGGACTTAACCACATGCTGGCACAATCATTGTCATCCCTTCACTGAATTTTGTGGCACCCTTAACATGCAAATGATCACGGAGCTACTAAGAGATGAGTTCTAGGAGTATCTACATCATGATGCGTCTGCAGGCTAGTGCACAGAAATTAAAATGTTTGGGAAGGCCCAAACACTGTACTTCAGAATGATACACCCTTGTTATTCCCCTTGTTAGCTGACAAGCAACCACTCACATTTTTCTGGAATTAACAAATATAACACTAGAACTTTTCACCCTAATTTTGGTGAAGCTGAAGTAAATCCCCATAAATAAAGGCATAGTATTGCTAGAAGTCGGCACAATGAACCCCCGAAAGAGGGCACACACTTTATTGTAGGCACACACAGCCTCACAATGAGACAAGTAATGATTTAAGTGATATTCAAAGACCTCTGCACCTCACATCCTTATACCAGTGGTGCCTGGTATCTCAACCCACTCTAAAAGGCTAAAAGGCTTTGAGATATTTTTGTATAAAATTAAGTTTAAGTCTAACGATTATATTATGGCATGCATATTGTTGATTCGTTTCTAACAGCGGGTCTGTCAAGGTGTGGGATATGAGAACAGTCATTTATCATAGTGAACATGCTGGATGGAGGAGAATGGACAAGCTTAAAGATCTGAAGGACATTTACAAAGTCAATGTCATGTCATGTCACAAAGTTTGTGTCACAACAACAAAAGGGCACTGTATACTGCTTTGTATTAAGCTTCACAGTCAAAGACCTGTCAGACTAGACATACCAAGCCCTGTTCCCTTCCAAAGGTGAATAGCACATGAGGATCAGAGATGGACCTTTTCATAAAGGAAGACGTTTACGGGAAGTCATTTTTATGTCAGAGGCAGGATACTTGTGTGCTATATTGCTGGGGAAGTGATGGAACCAGGATGCACAGTGGGAAATATTCGAACCATTGGACGCAGTGTGATGCAATGTGTTGCTGAGAACCCTTGAACCAGGCACACATGTGGATATCCGTTTGACATGAGCCACTTAACTAATAGATAAACGGACCAAGAACCCCCTTCATGGCATTGGTATTTTCCAACGGTGATAAACTCTTTGCACCCTACCATACTGCACACAGTTTGGGAATGTTTTATGGAACATACTGTATTAGGAAAATTTGAAGGTGTTTCCCTGGTCTCCAAATTCCCTAGAATTCCATTGAGCGTCTTTTGGATGTGGTTGAATAACAAACCTGTGTACACTTTATCAAATAGAGTACTTAAAGCACCTTTGGCTAATATGTTGGTGCCAGATACCAGGTCTTGAGCCCATGCTTCGGCAGGTTGGAGCTGTGTGGATGGCATGCAGACCACCAACATGTTATTAATTTCCATCTCTTCGCTCTCTTGTGTTAGCGGCTCTTTGTTGTTGACCAGTTCTCCCCATCTTATTTTCATTCTTTTTCTGGTACATTTATTCTGGGACGTGTCAATCATTTTATTGACTCTTTTATTAGTCTTCCATGCTTCAGAAGCGTTGGGAGTACTAGAGTTGTATAGTTTTATTTTTATCTTTCTTGTAATGTTGTTTATTTTCTTTCTTTTTGTATGCATTTCTGCTTTTGATGTTCTGTTTTTCATATACCCTGTTTCTCCTCCTTCTTACTTCATCATTTATTTCTTCTCCTTTTATATGGATTGTATCATTATTCTTGGCATTTATCCTCATAACTTTTATTTACCCAGCATTTATTTTGAGTCCACCTCTTTCAGCTTCCTCTACTAGTTTTTCAGTTTTGGTTTGCAGGTGATGTTATGTTGATGACATTAATGCAATAGTGTCTCCAAAGTCAAAGTTATCTAATGGAGTGGTTCTCAACCCTTGGGAGTTTCTGAAAGGGTCGCGAGACAAATTCTAAATGTTAACCTTTTTTCACCAGCCATTCTCCCTCTGTCTATTAGAAAATCCCTGCACCAAGTTCTGACATTAAACTACATACGCCGGCACTGGTTCTGTATATAGGACTTTCTAACAATAACATGTTCGAAAATTCAGCCATTCAAATTTGCATGTCAGATATTTCAAATGTATCAACATGTAAAACGTCACTGTACTGCGCGATAATCTGCTCTGACGTGCCCGGAGAATTTCTAGCGTAGTAAAAAAAAACTTGATACATTTCTTAAAGGCACCCAGTGCAACTTTATGTAAACATTCAATGAAAAATAAACATTCAATTTCTACTATTTTTTAGACGAAGTAAGTTTCAATAACGCCATACCATTACATATCGACATTCAAGGAGCAAAGATGAGACGTCGTTGTGTGGTGAGAACTGATAGAAAATCGTAAACAACAACAATCGCCGGTGGGGAGAAGCCATTTTTCCATTGACTGGAAGCCTGCTTTATTTATTGCAGGTTAAAAAAAATAAAGAAAATGGCGGCGATTGTTGTTGTTATCGATTTTCTATCAGTTCTCACCACACAACGACGTCTCATCTTTGCTGCTTGAATGTCGGTATGTAATGGTATGGAGTTATTGAAACTTACTACGTGTAAAAAAAGACTAGAAATTGAATGTTTATTTTTAAGCCTCGAAAGTTGCACTGGGTGCCTTTAAAGTCAAGAGCAAATCTTTGTGTAAACTGCGTACCAGCTCAGATATGTTTTCTTCTGAAGAACCAAAGAGGAAATATTTACAGGCGTACGACCCGGTATTTGTGAAATATGGATTTACGTATTGCGTGAAGAATGGTCAGCACAAGCCGTTGTGTACTATGCAATGTAATACTAGCTAATGAAAGCCTGAAGCCTTCGAAATTGTAGGGACATTTAGAAACAAAGCACGCCAACTATAAAGATAAGGATTTTTTTTAAACGAATGAGCCAAAACCTTGAG
Organism: Sprattus sprattus; assembly: GCF_963457725.1. Classification (NCBI taxonomy): domain Eukaryota; kingdom Metazoa; phylum Chordata; class Actinopteri; order Clupeiformes; family Clupeidae; genus Sprattus; species Sprattus sprattus. The sequence goes on along the minus strand of NC_137921.1, from coordinate 56,628,020 downwards.
GCATCCCAAAAGACATTTGAACGTGCCATCACTGTTCAGGAGCAGGCACTGGGTGCATCCTACCTGGTCTCCTACTGGCTAACTAAAAGCAAGAAGGCCCAAACAGTTGAAGAATAGCTTATCCTCCCCTGTGCCATCGATATGTGCACTGCACTCATAGGTGAAAAAGAAGCCGCGAAATTAAAGACAATTCCCCTGACAAACGACTCTTTTCATAGGAGGATATGTGACATGTCCAATGATGTTGAGCAGCAGCTCACTGAACGTCTCTGCGCCCATGATTTCTCATTAAGAAGTTGAACATGTAAGTCATGATTTCTCATTTAGAAAATGAACACAAGTCCTGTGATTTCTTATTAATAAGTTGAACATGTAGTCAATGCTTTCTCAATAAGAAGTTGTACATATAAGTCCATGATTTCTCATTAAGAAGTTGAGCATGTAAGTAAGGATTTCTCATTTAGGAAATGAACATTAGTCCTGTGTTAAGTGGAACATGTAAGTCAATCTCTGGCTAAAAAGGTGAACATGTAAGTCCATGGATAACTGATCCTGACTGTTAAACATTTGCATGTGCTTTTAACGGTTAAACAGTGGTATAGTATTAAGCCTAGTCGTAGTGGTAGTAGTAGTAGTAATAATAATAATAATAATAATACAATTGTTAAATTATTGGTCTGATGATTCATGCTGATACTATCTTAAAATGTGGGTCATGGAGCAAAAAAAGGTTGAGAACCACTGATCTAGTGTACTCGTGAACCTCCACCTCATGCTGTACTGTCCTTTATAGTCATTATCCAGTCCATTTGTATTAGAAAATTAAAAGCCAGACATATAGCAGTCTTGTTCTACTTCTAATTTAATTTTGAACGATTCAGATGTTTCTCCATTTTCAATAACTGAGCATTTAGAACACCTCATAGAACACCTTCATGATTAGTTTTCATTTCTGGTATGCCAAAGGTCTTCATTATTCTCCATAGGCTGGAGAATGTGTATGGAGTCGAAAGCGTTTTCCAAGTCTATGAAGTTCAAGTACAATATTGACTGCCACTTGCTGCTTTGTTCTATGTTTTGTAGAATATATATGTTCTGCTGTGCTCCTTCCTTTCCAAAATCCAGTCTCTTCTTTTCTAGATTTTATGTCATCTGGATTGATTAATTCAACTGGCGATAATTCTTCCCATGACTTTGCTCATTATTGGTTGAAGTGTGATTACTCTCCAATTCTTACGGTTTTAAGGTGTCCCTCTTCTTTAATCATTTTATTATCACACCCTTCTTTCAGTGTCCTGGTCTTTCCTCATTCTAAATCGCATTCAATCATTTCTTTACCTTTCTGCATTCAGTTTATTCTGCTGTGATTGAGTCAACTCCTGGTTCTTTCACACTTTATAAGTTCTTAGTTGTGTTCTTCCATGGTTCTTTAATATCAACCTTATATTGGCTCTTCATTTCCTTCTTCCTCAGAGATGGGTCCTCTTGGTTTTTGTCTATCTCGGCATTGCCTCAGCTTTTCCACGTATCAATTTTCCATCCTTGCCTTCGATTGCAGCACTTTGTTTTGGTCTGTCAGTTTCTTTCTGTTAGTCCATATAAGGTTCTGCTGGTTTTGGCTTCTGCTTGCGTCTTCTGTATTGCTATGTTATCTAGCCATTGCCTTTTTTCTGCCTTTTTTTTATTTATTTCTCTTTTTCTTTAAATTGATCTGTTAATAATCCCTTTAATCTTTAGTATAGCCCAATCTTTTTTTATTAAGGTCTACTCCTTGATCTATCATTGTCCAAATTGCCCAACTGATCCATGGTTTCTTTCTTTTGCTGCCTTTACATTCCATGCCTAGTTCCATGATTTACACTCATCCTCCATCTCATCTTCAGTTTGTTCCTCTGTGTGATATTTCTAGAGCTTGATAATTGTTCTTCACAGTTATTGCACATTTTTGTCTCACTTGTCTCCATTTATCTGTCAAACCTTTGTGTAAAGATTGCCTTCTCTTTTTTCTGTTGTCTGTTTTGTTTTTCTCTCTTCAGCGTCAGGTTTATGGTGGTGCAAAGTAAATAGTGATCACTACCAATGTCTGCTGATCTTTGCATTCATGCAAATTCTACTGAGCTTCCGAGCCTTAGTCTCACTAGTATGTGGTCAGTCTGGTTCTGTGTCACCCCATCAGGTGATTTCCATGTAGCTTTGTGTATGTCCTTATGTGGAAATATGGTGCCAGTTTTCACAAGCTTATTTATGTCACACAGGTCATGCTTACTGGTATCATTCTTAAATTAATTCCACATTTTCGTTTATGTCACCTGTTACAACCAACATATCATGTTGGTGTATGTTATCTATTACTCTTTACAGCCTTGAGTACAACCCTTATTTTGCCTGTTTCGCATATTTGCATTCTCAGTTGGTGTATACACATGTACCAGAGTTAACTTTTTAAACCTTGTTGATGAATCTTGCTTTTTTGATTTTCACATCATGATGGCAACTCGTCTTCTCTCCCTGAATAGATAATTGTCGTTCCATCATCTAATTGTATTTTACTTTGACATGTCCAGTGAGTCCAGTGAACTCCCATTATTTGTGTTCTTTGTTTTCTCCTTTCTCTTTCTAATTACGCTGCGTTTCTTCCTTGATACAGTGTCCTCACATTCCAGTTACCTATTTTGATTTGGGGTTTTGAGGTGTAGTAATGTCTTTATCGGCCTCTGAGTTTCCTTTGGGCTTTCACTGGGATGTGTCATGTTGGCACTCCTGTCTTTGAAGGACACAGCATCCCCAGCACTGATCGGGTTTGTTCTGCTTCTGGTTTCTGTAATCAGCTCTCTTTCTACCGTGATGGCTGATTGGCCCAATGCCCAACCTCCTCTCTGGAGGGCCGGTTTTCTGTCAGGGTATGCTCCCTTAGACAACTGCAATCCTTTGCTGACTAGCTCCATCTGCTCGGTTTTACATTCGAAGTTGACCTCTTCTAGATGGGCAGCCTTGCTGGGCTTATGACCCTCTTATGAACCATGACTGGGGCAAGGTTGATGAGTGCAGGGCATGTCCACATGTACTGCATCTTTGGGGCCTTTTCTGCTCCGAGATTCCCTACAGTCTAGTCTGATTCCGTGAGGAAACCTTTCCCATGCATTGCTGTGTGAAGGCACGTAGGAGTCTTGATAATGTTGAGGCTGTGTTTTGGCAGGAGAGCCTTACGCACCTGGTTCTCACTTTCGTAGTAAATTGCTAGGCAGCAGCAGTATAGTTGCATATACATCACTAGACGCATATCATTACCCCGTATGCTTTGAAAATGCTTTGTCAGAAGAAGACCACGATATCGGTGCCACCTATGTTGTTTAATTGTTTATTATTCGTTTCTATATTGTTTGTTGTGTGCTACAGCATGCACTCTTCTACTCTCTAATAGCCATAGCTTCAAGTGGAAAATGTCTTGCATTAAAAATACAAATTATTTCTATCCTTTTTTTAGGTATTGGTTTTTCATTGTGAATACTTGGGCGTACTGAATTCAACACGTCGTCTCATTGTGATAAAAGAGCTACTGCCAGACTCTGCCTCTTAGCTGTTATTGATTTGTTTTTCATGAAGGTGTGTTGTACAGTGGGGGACTTGTCCATGAAGGAGAGAGAGGCCGGTGGTATGACATTATCACATGGATCTCAGCTGTAAGAAACAGCCAGTGTGTCAGTGCCAGGCCGCTGTCATGCTGGAACTGTGGGCAGTAACTGGAGACCCCAGCATTCCTATTCACTGACCCTCAAGATCCTCGTCAGGGGAGAATATGAACAAAAGAGTTGGAACAATTGCCAAGATTCTCAGACTTTTTGCGGTCACCAAATATACATTGCTTTTTTAAAAACTAAATTCTTTTTCAGACTGACTTGACTTTGGTGGTCCAGTTTCAGTTTTATTTCTGTTGACAGTTACACATCACCAGTGATAATATTTTATTTGAAACCGGTCAAGAGATGTAGCATTTTTAGCAGTGACTTCCCCTTTCTGTCTTCTGGTCTGGTTGAAGGATTTGCCTTGCCATTGCATGAAAGGAGCTGCCTTTTTGTTGTGTATTTTGAATAAGACATGGAGGAACATTCAAAGACTGTGTGAAATTCATTATACATAACCCGACACATGCTACCAACTCCATCCCCAAACCTCCTCCATGTCACAAAGGTTTGATGAGGCGTAAGCTTCAGCCTGTCACAAGAACAAGGCTTTGTGTGCTCATTAATGTTAAGTTGTATGGACCATGGCACTTGCGTCTGCTTGTTAAAACTGCTCATTCTTGTACGTTTATTTGTGAGGCAAAAAGGGGCTTTGCATTCTGCACATCAAACGTTTGCCATATTGCTTTCAAACGCAGTCTAGACTCTGGGTCCTGGAGGTGAAATTCCTTTTATATCTGAGTAGTGCTCTAATCAGCCCCACCCTTGCCTGACCAGTATTGCAGCTTCGCAATTCAAAAATTGTGATGTGTGTGGAGTGGTGGGGGTGTGTTTAGTCTGGGTTTGTCCTTGGGGGTTTTAAATCAGGACTCAAACAGAAGTCTGTTTCAGAGAGACATGGCCTTGTGTGATGGGTCCATTTATTTGATTGAAGGTCATGCATGCCAGTGCACTGGTATGAGGCTGTGGGACAGTCAGGGATTTTTCAAATCATGCTGGCTTGCATAATCAGTTCCCCCAGTTTGTGCTATTTGATAGCCATTGCCATACAACCACAATTATAGTAGCAGAGAGCAAATGTGAGGCTGTTGTGTGTACAGATATGTAGTATGACAAGCAGTTGGCCCGATTCCAAGTGATTAACCTGAGATGTTAATGTGACAAGGTGTGTGCATGACCTGACAGAAAACATACTATCAGCTCCTCGAAGAAGAGGCCAGTGTATGTGTCATGGGAGCCAAGCTCTTGAGGAGCGCTCTTAAAGTGCAGCCGGCAGTCTAACTGGTTTAGGCCTCACTTAAAAGGGTGTTGGTTCATTATTGTCAGTAGTAAAGTTTTATTTATTTACTTATTGGACAGAGGTGTTTTTTGGGGATTCGATTTGAATGATACAGCAAACCAACATATTAAGGATGGCCTTGATAAAATAGAAATGCATCCTGACCTTACATTGTGAAAGATGGAAGGCAAGTCTTTCTATTGTTTTTACTCCCTGACTGGTGTAAGATCCTGTTTTTTTCGTTGGCTGTAGAATGTTCCACTGTTTTTGCAGAATAAGTAACACTCCTGCTGCTGAGCTTTGAGCAATACTTTCAGTTGAACTTGGTCCAACTACATATACTCTTCAGGCAGAAAGATGCCATTTCAGCATAACCAAACATTTTAGGGAATCTCATTACCCACGGTGCTTAGGACAGAACCTTTGGGGACTATTTTGAGTGGTTGTTAAAAATGTAGAGTGTAGATAGAATGCATTGTGTTCACCTCCCCAGACAGTCAGGTTTTACCCTTTCAGATGTTACATTTGATCTCGTAAAATCCAAAAGAAAATAATATACTGTATAGTTAATTTTGTAGGCCTATATGCTGTGAAAAAAGAGATTTTTCTACAAAGAGATTACAACACGTATCTTGGAAGGTAGTGTGCCCAGAATTAGTACTGGTGGAATGATTAATGATGTAATAAATAAAATATCATAAAGCATACTGTAATAAAAATAATCATAATAGATTGAGATGGTTGATCATTGAGTGAGCAAAGAGCCTATGGAAATGCCAACTTGGTAGAGAAAGTAGAAGTGGCGTTTTGTTAAGGATATTTGTTTGTTACTGTATACAGGCAAAGTAATAGAGTTTTTTGTTCAGTTATGCTGTTGCTTAGTTTCATTAGACACAGTGTGAACTACAGTACGTCAACATTGTTTAGACCACCTCTTCAAATCATATTCCATTCATAAAGAACATTACATGATAGCTTTTCATTTGAAACTTATTTGGAAAAGGATTTTAGCTTTTACTGTGTTTGACAGCCGACACTAGCCTAATGGAAGTCTTATGAGTTATATAACATGTCAAGCGTTTTCCAATTGCTGAAAATGGTCGATAAAACATTTACATTTTGCCAAATAAACAGGGTCTCCTCTTGGGTTGATGAAACATGATGAAGCATGATGAAGTTACACTGCTCATACAGAATTCAGTGTGTCATAGAGACCTTCTGCTATTTTGCTTAAGTAGCTCAACTACATTATACCTGGTAAGAGCCAGTGCCATTTGGCATCCCTTGCGTCTTTTTAGCTTTGTTTATCTATAGCTACATTCAGCAAAGAAGAATGGGTCAGAGCCAATCAGTGGCAGAGTAGTGGTGTCTTCGCAGAACAGGGGCATTTCTAGGGACTCTGGGGGCCCGAAGCAAAAGTTTGGCTGTGGGCCCTTTGACCCTCCATGGGCCCTCTGACCCTCCTCCCTGACCCTCCATGGGCCCTCTGACCCTCCTCTCTGACCCTCCATGGGCCCTCTAACCCTACACCCTGATCCCCACCGGCTACACATCTACAAAGGGTATTCGTTGAAGTGAACCTTTTATTTTTAAAAGTACAGAGTAAAGTGCAGCCTATATTTGATGTACTGTAGAGGTGAAGGAACTGGTAGAACTGCTACATACTAACTGGACACCTTATACAGAATAATGTAGGAAGATATTGGAAGTCATTGTCATCTTTATATTGGGATAAACTCACCGTACCTTCTGTAGTAGGTCCATCTGTGGAGACCAGGGGCGGAGTGGCCATCGGGACGACCGGGAGATTTCCCGGTCGGCCGGCAGGCCAAAGAGCTCACGAGAAGCAGCCTGCAGACTGCCCTGCGCAGCCGTGTGAAGTTCATGAGCGGCCCATTGAGTTAAAACTAATAAAATTAGGTCATGTTCCCGTGAAAATCTACAGGTTCTCCGTTCGTATGGAAGAATGTAGCCCAGGGCTCTTCAATAGGCGGCCCGCGGGCCGGATCCGGCCCTTGTGATGCTTTGGACTGGCCCCCAGAGTGAGCTCCGGTAGCTTCATTCAGTTTGTGACTATTGCTAATTGTACACTCTCACGTGCAGAGCGGTGGCGGGATGCACCCATATAGGTAGTGGTATATTTTTTTCCTACTCTGATATATATGGCCAGAAAACCTTTGCCTGTAAGTATTTTCTTAAACAGTTGAACAGTTATTACTTAGAAACATTACTTCTTGTGGAAACCACTTGTAATGAACCGTAGTTTGTTCGAATTGTTAACTTTGATGAATATGCTAAACGCTAGCGCGGGCTCAATGGATTTTCCCTTATAAGTTAGCATTAAGCTAACGTAATTTCTATCACAGTTACACATCCAATGCTAAGTGATTGTTTTTAGAAACTAACGGTGCAGATCCATACAAGCGATCTGGGCGACGCGATCTGGGCGACCTCATGCATTTCAACGGGAGCCAGCTCCATTGTGACGTAAACCAGCGATCTGAGCGACGCGCCTGATGAAAATTCGAACATGCTCAAACTTATGCAAATGAGGAGCGATATTTCACCGGCAGCGGCCAACATTTCAGAGAAAGAACACGCCCACTCAAAGCAATGGAATTTGATCGCGTCGCTCAGATCGCTTGTATGGATTTGCACCGTAATGTTACGAGATGAGATTACCAAGATTACTCTGTATGTCTGCTCAGTTTTACAGTGTTTCTTAAGTAAAGGTTTGAAAAGAACTTCAAGCTTCAGACTTTCTCTTGGGAAAACTGTTATCTATCTGCCAAGCCAATTTAGCAGGCTAGAGGGACCATGCCACAAACAGAAAAGCACGGGCAGAATAGTAAAAAAAATAATTGGTGCACTTGGAAGTTGTTTGCCAGTTAAATGAATGAAATTCTAAAGAAATGATACAGTTCACCTGAACTGAGTGAAATTTAAAACACTTTTCCTTGATATAATACCATGCACTTTTAAGTTTTTGCAATTCTATTCAGTTCCATGCAATGCACTTTGTTGGTGGAGATACATTTGATCCAGCCTGTCACTCAAATCAAATCTTAGATATTGAGGATAATGACCAGTAAAGTTGTGTTGGTACATCTATGTACAATGAAGTGCATGTTTTTGTTAGTTATTTTCATTTCTTCAATTGTCTATTAATATGGCTTGGTTATTGCTCACCTGGTTTGATTTTTGAATCCTTGGGCCTATGCGCCTCTAGCACTTACAAAATAGATTATATTGACTCCTTCAGTATGTTGTTGTAATTTCTTTATAAATGACCGTGATAACTCATATCCTCCGGCCCCTGACTTTTCCTCAGTTTCAAGAACCGGCCCCAGCTCCAAACTAATTGAAGAGCCCTGATGTAGCCCAACCAATATATATAGCACTTGTTGTCTCTCTACATCTCACTTATGGTGTGTGCCGAACTCACTCTCATTAATCCAGCCTACTGATTTTTGCTTAGCCTCCTATCTTGATCTAATTCTTTTTATTCAGACTTTACATAACTTTCATGACCAAAAATATAAATTGGCCAGCAATTTAATTTGTTTTTTTGTTCAGAAATGAATGTAGAATGGTCGGAGCAAAGCCTCATGGGAAATGCCTTTATCCAGTGAACGTAGTGAGATGAATGAGCTTCTGTCAGAGAGCGAGAGAGAGCAGGTGAAGCGGACCTGATGGAGGGAAAGAAGAGAAAGGAGAGATGGAGAGTGCATCAAAATGGTCAAGAATTACGGATTTATTCCGAAACAACCAGCCGGCGTCAAATAGTGATGCGAGTTAGTTGACAGGACACATTGTTGCGAATTAGCATAACATTAGAGCCAATACGGGACGCGATTTGTTCCGTATTTCCATAAATGTACATATACAAATACACATGTCTGTCACCCACACATCAACACTAAATCTAACAATAATTTTTCGTGTAGTTGATATATGGGAGGTGGAGGGGATGGGTTGGGCCAGTTTTGGGCACGTTGTGGGCCAGTGGTGGGCCTGTGCAGTCAGAATAGTCCCGGTGGATTTTTGTGTCCCACTCCGCCCCTGGTGGAGACATTTAGGTCTGCTAATTGGGATGTATTAAGAAACTTAAGCCGATCACCTTCAGAGAAAAGAGCATTGTATTTGGTCTGCAAGCTTTGAAAACGTATTTACTGCTCTTGGTTTGGAGAGTACAATGCCATGACAGTTCACATCCACCTGTAGGTCAACTTATGACATTCTTAATCTTGATCAGTCTTTAGCCTTGGCTACATCCTAGGTTATGCTAAGGCTTTGTACACTGTCACACCTGAACAACCATATTACTGCCATTTACACATTTAAAAACAGTTATTAAAAACAGATGACAGTGTAGTAATAAACTGTAGCAGCGTGTGTTTAAAGGCAAACTCCTTTCACCTAGCAAGCTAAATAGCTTATCTGCAGGGACAAATGAAACCCTTGCCATACCTACTTCTGTCAACATTTCAGATTCTAACTAACCACTGTTTTGACCAAAATGGTCGCACTCTGAAGCCCTGTTAAGGAGATATGCTTAACTACCAAACAGATATTATGTTATGTCAAAAGCCGACATGATGAGGATGCTTTAAGTATCAGTGCACCATGTCGCTCCTCATTTCTCACAATTTCCAGTCTCCTTAGGTTTACTGATAGCATTTAAGGAAGTAAGAAAGAAAAGAAACTGAAAAAGAGAACCTATAGTTCCAGTGTGAAAGAAAAATAGACAGAAGAAAGAAAGAAAGAAAGAAAGAAAGGGAGAGAGAGAGAGAGAGAATGCAGCCAGCTCCTGTAGTAAAAGGACTTACATTTCCTGTGTGTCCAGTTTCAACAGGTGCAGCACACACACACATACTCACACAGGCACACGGAACAGGTACAAGAGGAAGTGATGTCAATCAATAGGAGAACAGGTTAGTTGAGTGAAGGAGAGCCAGGAAGCAGCTTGCGCTAATATCTTTACATGAGTTGGAGGCTTCTTGTGTTACAGCACAACTGAAGGGAGGCAGTGAATTCATGGGAACCTATTGAATATCAGATTCTCTTGCCAGTTGACTCTTCAAGGAGTAGGGACCTGACAATGGAAGGCACTCGAGATTTCCAAGCTCACCCAGCCCAGCGAGGTAAATGTTTGCGTTGCCTCACATCTCCTCAGTAATGAGTGACTGTAGCTGCAGTACTACATTTGCTCTCTGACTCGTGATGCAATAGGCTTTCTCCACTCTCTCAGTATGTACCAGTGTAGAAGGAGGCACTTTCTCTTTCTGACAGTCTTGCAGGGGAGGCTGGCCCCTCTGTCTCTAATAACACTCATTTGAGGGAAGAGAGGGGGAATAGATGAGCACGGGGCTGTACCAGCACTGCTTCTCTCACTCTCTGTGTCTAGCCACTGTTTCTGCAGTATCTACAGAGGGAGATCACGAAAGAAGTAAGATTATTGTTTTTGTATGAGGATCAAAAAACAGTTTCTCCTCAACTCCTTTGAGATCTATGGCGTCTGTCACATTTGTGTGTTTAAGGGTTAGACATCATGTCATGTTTTTCTATTTCCACCTGCTGTTGGTGTTTCAGTGCTTGAACACCTGTATATATTGTGCCTTGAGTCAACACTTCAAGTTGTTTTATGTCTTTTCCTGGTAGTACAACTGCTGTTTGTTCTCCTTCCTGTTGCTATGAAAAGAACTGCTAAGCCCTCTCGTTTACGTGGTGGAAGATGGCATATACTGTAGTGGTTGGATTCAGTGACAGTTTTCCCTTCACGGGTCATTGTACATGAAGAACACCGGATGCGTGTTATCTTTATTAAGCACATTACACAGAGACAGATTCAAGACATAAAACAATCCATTAGTTGAAATATAATAATAAAAAAAAAAACACCTGGTGTGTTTTACATGGGATGAAATAGCGAGCTGTTCCTTTCATTCTGTCATTTACTTCCTCATTACTAATCCAGACATCCAGACCATTCACCAGTCTTCATAACCCTGCCTCATACACTCATACTCCACAACACACACATGCACACGGTCACACACACTCCAAAGGGGAAATACTTGATGAGTCCTACTACAGGCAGACTTAAGCTTCCTTGTCCTCACCTCTCCTTGTGCAGGTGTGTGTAACTTGTAAAGAAGCTGTTATTTATTCTGTGGCAAATGTTGCCCGCATATTTGCATTCCTTACAGATAGCTAATTAATTCCGCTCTCCTAATCTCATAGGTGGATAAAAGAAACAGAGGTGCACACATTTCCCTGCTTGGGTATTTAGAAGCTAGGTCACCTTGTATACACTTGTTAGATTGACAAAGCAAGCTTGGCTGTCTTTTAGTTCTTCAGCTGACAGGTCAAAGAGGAATGCTTGATCAGTTTCTGAATGAAAATTCACTTTCCTTGTTTTGCGTACATGAATAAGGGAAAGGAACAAGCTATTATAGCTATGGCATTATTATGTGACATCATGAGATGTTGAATATATGGCGTTTTGTAGATACGTCTGTTGAAAAGCCACATACGTATAGCTTCATAGATATAAGGATTTTTCTTTTTGTGTGTGCCATCAATAGGAGAAGATTTTTGAACCCCCCTGCGGAGCAAATCTTACATTAGAGGACTAATGATCTAACTCAGCCTGTGCCAACCCCTGCTCTGCACTCGAACACTTTTTTTTCTTGCTCAAAGATCAAATCAACTTTCCAGAGAGACCTTATCACTTCACTCTTGTTCATCCATTTTCTTTTCTTTTGAAATGTGATCGTTGGTCTTTATTTTGTCACAAAAGCGAAACCTGTAGTTCTGAGACCCTGGTACCTCACCACACTGGGACAGCCTTTGTTATCAGCCCAGACTGCCTTGTTCATTATCATTGAGGCATTGATAAGCTAAGCCCCCTCGGCAGGCAGCTTCACAAAGGCAAACAGATACCTTATAGGGATCCTACCTCCTACCTCTACTGCTAGCTAGAACCTGCTACTAGCTGTCATGTGCACATTAGACAGAATAGGCTACTGTTTCTGCATACACTTTAGTGCAAAAGAGAGTGACAGGCTCAAACCGCCTCTCCTCCCTCCATCTAACTCTTTTCTGAGTTTCTCTCCAGATGCAGTTTTTGGCAGGTAATTTTGCATGGAAAAAAAAGTATGCAGAGATTGCCTTTTATAAGCTCAGTGGCATCAGAATTTTATGAGAGTTAGATGGAAATCTCAATTTTCTACCTGTCACTCCCTACCTTATTTATTCATTCACTCTCTCCTTTATTTATTTATTTGCCCTTATTTTCCAGTCGGTGTGCGTTCACACACTATCCCGGCACTGCTTTGTTCCTTACTATATGTCAGTCCCAGTTAGGGATCATATTTGTGTGTGTTCAGAACACAGCACGCCGTGGCAAAGCAGTGGAAACAGCTTGCATGGAACACCCAGCCTTAATTCACACCATGTCACCCTGCATTTCCTGCTCTGGTTGGCTGCTAGGGATCAAACGCAGGGGAGAGAGTGCCATTCAGGCAGTGGGAGTCATCATGACAACCCTGGAACTGGGATGAGATGTGTCTCTTGGTTCAAGATAGGTGGAGTGAACTATTCTCGTGGCGTATTATGGCTGATTTCGATCCTTCTCGCAAGGGCCTGTAGTGTTACACATCTGAACTGTCAGCCCAAGCACCTGGTTTATTTATGATTTTCCTGAGCCAGCTGGAAGAGTGAGGGAAAAGTAATGTATCCACTCTCTTTTTTTTCAAGGAAGAATAAAGTCTCCACGGATCTGTAATGGATTTGTCGAGTCTGTAATAGAGTTTGAATCTGGGAAAAGCGAGAAGTTGCCAGGAGATTTGGAACAGAAAAACCAAACGAATATTTGAACAGCTGCAACGTCCTGTTTCATAAAATAAGCGCAAAGCTGCTTTTAGACTTTCTGTCTCTCTCTCTCTCTCTCTTTCTATCTTCTCTCCATGTTCTCTCTTTCACTCTCGCGTACGCTGCTCTATTTTTACTGCCCTCCATGCAGAGTATTTAGATATGTCAATTTAAGTAGATATAGATGTGAGGAGCCCCTAATGTGTTTCATTTTAGAGCATCTCAAATGGATGCTGTCTCTCAAACTGAGAGCATCCTCTCATTCTCATTTAGTCTGACTCATCCTCCCCACACTAAATCCCCTGGAAACATTCTGAATGCACATATACATACAAAAAAAGCTTTTCATGCCAAATGCACCGAGGTTATTTGCTGACTATAGGTGTATGGGAGTTGCTTGGGGATATTTTAATGAATAATCATTCTCACGTCCCCTGTTTGTGAAATAGTGTAACTGTACAAGAAGGCCTTTGCTCAATTTGTCAGTGAAATAGAGGTCAAGGAAGAAGTACTTTATGTTGGCGGAAAAAAGCCAGTGTTGACAGGCTGCCATTTCTAGTTCCTAGTATAGTCTATTGCCTACTTATGGCGTGGTTCCTACTTAACCCATTTAAACCGGGAAAGCATTACCGCTGTTCTACCATTAAAGCCGGGAGCGCTGTTGCGTCATTCTACCTTTAAGGCCGGGAAAGCGTTTGTGTCGTTTTTTCTGTATAAGGGGGGTTTTTGCCCAAAGTGTCGGCCTCTGGGCCAATGAAATGCATCAGAATAGACATGTGATAGTGCCTCAAATGTTTTGCCATTAGTAGTTTTTAAAAAAAATCGTTGGCTTTCTCGCTTTGCTAAGTAACGTCTCCTCCGCGACAGCCAGGATTATAGCTCAAAGTAAATTAGGCAAGGAGTGAGTTGTGAGTACTGGTAGTTACAGAATATGGTTATCTGTAGTTGTTAACGATTGTTACTTGCTTAAATGTAGGTTTACTCGAGGTAAATGAAAGGGAATATGGTATCATAGAGGGCTATATTAACACTAAGCTAGCTTGCTATGTTGTTAAAACTTTCTCCAGTGAGCGAGTGTGAACGAGCGAATTATATCGACAACTCTCTATTCTTTGCATTACTATATATTCTAGTATTTCAAAACAATAATCAGTCCCTATAGAATGTTGTTTATAATCAGTTAATGCTACTGAATCCTCGTTTGACTTTATTATAGTGAATGCTTTGGTTGCCTTCCATTTCAGCCCAGCATACAGTATTTATCAGTTGATAAATAAGATGTACTTGAAATTTGTTTTGTTTTTTATTTGAATTATTCCTGTTTTTTCCCTTTTAATGGAATATTTGACACTAAACTAGTTCATCTGTATCTCAGTGATAGTATCCAAATGAGCATAAAAATATCACTGGTATGTAAAAACTACATGGACAACAAAATAGTTATAATTGTTGATCAAAATCTTATTCCCTTCTGCTCATAATACAACAAGTAAACAACTCAGAGGTTGACACTGTCAGGTCCATTCTCCATCCATAGTGTCCAAATGAGCATTAAATATCCCTGGTATGTAAAAACTACATGGACAACAAAATAGATGTTAATCGTATTCCCTTCTGCTCATAATAAAACAAGTAAACAACTCAAAAGTTAAAACTTTCCCTATAAGAATTATATATTTATAATTATATAGTTATATACTTTATTTCACTTTGTTATATACTTTGTCATATAGCTTATTACATCTTTTTCTACTGTTTTGTGCAGATCCTGCACTTTTACATATTTTGTTTACTTTTGAGAAGGTGTATGTAAATATAGTAAATATTTGTAAATACAAATTCAAATTCTCATGAAAGCCACAGGTGTAAGCTCTCAAATACTTTTTGAATTGTGTTCCTATCTGTTACAGGGGCTGAGAAATCAGTAATGTAGTAGGCGTTGACACAATTGCTGAATTTCTAGAAAAACTTCAGGTTTTGGGGGCTTTTCTGAAATCGCCTATAGGTTTTACAGGCATTTTTTCCAGGCGCTTTAGGCCTAAATGGGTTAAGAGTGGTTCATTAGTCGCATTTTACTTCATTTGCAATTTCTCACTCAGTGTGACCCAGTTAACCCAATCACACGTGTTGAGACCTGCTCTCTCATTTAAAGTAATTTGAGGTCACTTGTCTCAAACAAGTGTCATGGTATGCACTAATGTCAGCCTCTCTGATGCATTTAATCAACATGCACACACACTCATAGAACTCCAGAGCTCATTTAGCATTTGCACTCACAGACATAGGAATTCATTGGTGAAACAGTTACTTTGTAATGTTTTTATACAAATACATTTAATAGTATATACTGTATTTGTGTAGCAGTCACAATCTTGCAGTTATAATACACCAGCCTGTCATCCGTTTCACATCCTTGATTTGCTGGAATCTGTATATTGTGTTAATGTGATGGTGGCGAACCTTTGCTGATGCTGACTTAACAAGACAATTCAGAACGACTAAAATTGTAGCCTTTTGATAATCTCTCAGAGGGCGATTTAAGATGGAACTAAACTAAATGGAATAGTGCCGTTACAAAACAGCAAATATTCTGGCATGAGGCAGTTGGAGACATGTAGAAATGAAGCGTGGTGAGGCGCTGACTCACCCACACACTGCTGTGCCGGCGCTGTCGCTACACCAGACCCCGCTTTCAACGCGACTCGCTCTGGCGCTGGGATTTTAATGATGCCAGCAGCTGAAGCCACGCTTATCTCCGGATGTCTAATTAAACAGCCCTGACATGACGCCGACTAATTGATTACCCTCCATGATCAAATGACAAAGAAAAAGAAGAGGAGACTCTAAATAGATTCCTTCCCCTTCTCTTGTGAGCCCCACTTCATGGAGTCAACCAGCTCATTTATTTATTTTTGCATGTGATTTGTCAGTGCTCTGAGGGGGAAACTTGAGCTCTTCTTCCGCATTAACCGACGGATGACGCCTTACTGCAAAGGTCAGAGCAGTCAAGGCTTTGTATTTGCCACTGTCCTCTGGTTTCTCTGTGCAAAAAAGACAAAGGGTATGCATGCTGCGTGCTGTCAGACATACCTACAATGTGCCTTTTAACTCATACATACCTACACTGTGCCTTTGAACAGAATTGTCCTGATGGTCAGTGGACATTTCTTGAGCAGCTCTGGTTCCAGTGTTTCAGTATGTTAGGCCTGTGTTATATCAGGCCTCAAGCTGCCACTATGCAACAGTGTTCCTTGTGTCTCTGTCTCCACCTATCACCTTTTTTCTGCTTATCTTGTTTATCATCCTGTTTATTGACTATTGAACACCTGCCCCTTGTTGTTTCTGTCCTATGGTTCCTGCTTCCTGTTTCATTTCCCTGTATGTTTAAGCCCTTGTGTTTGGCCAATTCTTGGTCTGTCGTTGATTGTGTTGGCACCATACTGTTAGACTGCTCACTTATATTTTGATCCAGCCCTGTACCAGTCTGTTTGTCTTTATTTTAAGTAAAGATTCTTCTTAGTGTGTAAACCTTGCCTATGTATTTTGCACGTTGGTCCTGCAGTATGTAACAGCCTCACGTGCACAAATAGGGTAAGCAGCATAGCATGGCCTTTTGAGCTATTTTAGGGGGGGGGGAAGACATTTGTTTCTCCCTTTGTTTAATGAGAAGACACTTCTTTTGAAGATTGCCAAGGTCCTTGACTCATCATCTCATGTTCTTCTCTGTAGATGGGAAAATCAGAGGGAACGTTGGGAGGGAAACTGTGGGCTCTGCTTTCATTTTCCCATGGAGTGTTGCTTTTCAGACTGCTATGTTTGCTGAACGCTATGATGTGCCTCTACAAAAGCCTCTTGCAGCATGCAATTATCCCCACTGACTGATTTCTTCTCAAGATCCCTAATTACATCTGCTTTTGGGCACTGCTGCACTCATTTTAATTCAGCAATTGGGAACTTGTCATCAGAACTTGTACAAATAATGTAAATAAAAGTGTTGCAGGTGATTATAGTCATTAATTTGAATCTTTGGATAAGTGAGGCAGTCAAACACTTGTGCTTCTCTGTTATTTATTGCAAAGGTTTAACTGATCAAATTTCAAAAGCACACTTTGTACTTTCCTGTTAGAACAAAACTAGTGCCATAAAAAGGAATCCGTTCTTATTTGACATTACTCAAGCTATGCCAATTGTCAAATGGATGTGTAGCAAAGATTGAATGCTTGAACCACTAGACATGTTTGCATGAGGGGTCTATTCGATGTCTCTCTCTGATATGAACATGGATATATAGACTTAAAAAATGGTTTAGAGTCTATATTGTGTTTGTTATTATGGCCAAATTCTTACCCTCCTGTTAATTAAATAGTTTTTCTTGTAGTTCCATTTCTGAGTGGGTGGCATTGTTTTGTTCTGTTTCTGTTCTCCCTGCTACAGTATGCAGTGGAACAAAAGGGCTGTCCATGATCTTACCTTCACTTATCCTTTCACCTGCTACTCAAAGAAAGAGATAAAAGAGCCGGACAGAGGAAGTCAGAGGACTGTGTGTGTGTGTGTGTGTGTGTGTGTCCGCACGCACAAGATCTTTTAAAACCTGTGCCTTTGCATTGACTGATTGATTCTAAGAGCCTGTATGAATAATTTAGAGCATGTGGATTTTTATTCTTCATTTGTGGCAGGAAATATCATGCTAGACTGAACAATACCCTTTCACCCCAAACCATGCTGTGTCTCAAGAGGAGAAATAAATAAAAGGGGCTCTTAAGATGGTAGCTTTTAGCTTGAAGACCGCACAGACCACTGAATTTGCAAAAAAAAAAGAAATAGAGGCCAGGTCCTGATAAAAGAATGGAACCGATTCATATGATCTATTTATTATTTATTTAGCGAACCTTTTTTTTTATATCTCTAGAATCGTAATGTGGGTCATTTCACTCCATTTCCTCTGAAGGCCCAAGCATGGTCTTCGGAAATACATTTTTTTACCCATTGCTCTTGAAGGGCACACGCACTCAGGTGTGGCACATAGCAGGTGGGGAAATGGGGTGTTAATTTGCACCGTTGTTAGTGAGGGACTCAATGCTATCTGTGTAGATGTGGGAGAATGGGGACCCTGTGTGTGTGCGTGTGTGTGTGTGTGTGTGTGTGTGTGTGTGTGTGTGTGCGTGTGTGTGTGTGTGTGTGTGTGTGTGTGTGTGTGTGTGTGTGTGTGGGTGTGTGTGTGTGTGTGTGTGTGTGTGTGAGTGTTTGAAAAACAAGAGGAGAATGCCCTCTAGCAGAGCCCATTGCTACGGTCTCCTTGGTGGTAATGAGCCTCTCTCTGGTACACACACACACACACACACACACACACAAACACACACACACGCACACCTATTACTGTGAGTGCTGAGACACACCTGTCAGTGCCCTAATGAGGATTGTCCTTGGCTATGTGTTTTTTTGCAGGTGTGTTGGGTTTTGGAACCCTTATGATGTATGTTTGTTTTTGTTATTTAGTCCAAAAAAGTAATTTCATAATGCTATTTGTACTGCAATGCCAACTAATCAGTTGTGAAACAATGCCATTGAGATACTGTGTTCCTGATTTGTCACTGTATTTATGTAGATTTAGTTTGCTAGAGATTTGTTTTCTTAAGTACACTTTTTTCCTCAGTGATGCCAGTGTTTGTCTTTAGGGACATATGATTGGTTGGATATTGCAAGTCGCAAAGAGTTGTCTCAAAACGGTCTGAATCACAGGCACAATTCTAAACTGGATCATTACCTCACAGACCACCATCACAAAGCGTTCCTTGGCTTTGTTCTGTGACACAATACGCAGCGTAAATGGTCTTGTCTGTGAGCTGTAGTGCAGACAGTCTCGTGTAGCTCTGGGCCAGTTGTAATTGATGACTATGGATGTGTTCAGTGAAGTAACAAGAGAAATCTCAAATTAATTTGGTATAAATTCAAACATATTAATTATTTGTGACAGCATTTCTGATTTCACTTGCTGTTCTATGACAGCACTCTCCATACAGTTTTAGCTGCAGCACAAAGTTGCAGCCAAATTGTCATTTCATGTTCATTTATACATATATCATATATATATATATATATAAATACATATATTTTTTTTTAACTGAGGCTAAATGAAAGTGAAACAAGTCATTACTGTTTCAAAACAGTGACAGCGCTGTTGCATATCAAAATGACTGATAACTGCAACCCCAGCTGTTGGTCCATTGGTAACATTCTGTCATTTTGTAGAAAAGGAAATATAAGGTTAGTTGTGGCACATTTCATTTTTTTTTCATCCGTGGTTTGTTTTTTCTCGGTAGCCATTACACTAGGATGAGAAAACCATGTCAAAGATTCATTTTGGAGGTAGAGGTGACACCATCTCCCAGGTGGGGTTCCCTAACCTTTGGCCTGCATCTTCAGGTGGCTGTCAACAAAGTGTCATTCTGTCTCTTTCCTTTTCGTTTTCCCCTTGACAGTCACTGAAATGACAAGATCCTCTCCCACACCAAGACCACCATCCACACATGAAATGGAAGTGATTGACAGTGAGAAATGTATAGCCTCAATACGTTTTCCCCAAGTAAGAAACTCAAGACTGGACCCCAGTCTTATCTTCTCCAAGCACCTGCGTCTGAACCATTTTAGCATTCACAGTTTATGCCTCATAAATATGTGGCAGTGCTATTTGTCGTGCTTTTAGAGCAGAATTTCGGGGTTACAGAGTTTAGATACACAGCACTATTGGCTTTGTGCCTCACATTTACCATTCCCCTTCTACTCTCTTTATCTGTCCTGATAATATTTGGTCACAATTCTGATCCTTCTTGGTGGATAAACAATTTCTAAGCTAAGGGCACTTTCTACTGTCAAGAGTCACTTATTCTGCTTTACCTTGACATCCATTTTACTTGAAGAACTGCTCACATATAGTACATTTAGAGGGACATCACAAGGACATTTTAACATATGAACTTTACCCGGTCCTTTCCCAGTATCTGTGGGATTCTTCTCCTGTGGTCTTGCTGTGTTCATGACAACACTTCAAGCCTCATGTAAAAACCTGATTGAGGTCTTCATCAGAAATAATATCGTTTCATAAGGGAGGAATAAGCAACCATATTTATCGGTTGTAGGGAATGATTTGCTCTGTTATTTTCGTATACCATGATCTGCATCTTCAATTCAACGACGAGAATACCCACAGCACTAAGGTTGTGAAAATGTAATCTTTTTCATGCTGACTTTCCTGAATGCCCATCAAGTATTTTTGACTTGCACTCAGAGTAGGATGAAGTATATTCTTTTACTTTTTATGGTATCACTCGCTGACTGGCTGAGAACAGTTCTTGATCAAATGGAGTTTATTCATGCGTGAAATCATTAGCCAGGATATGCATTTTGAGTTTTAATTTTCCACCAGGACTACTCACTCTGATATTGACAAAACCTCCCAAAACCTCTGCCTTCCCAAAGGACACAGACATTATAATCATTTAGGAAGTCTGCCAAAATGTTCATGGTGCAATTGGAAAAAGAATCAACATGGGAAACATGTTCAACAAGCATTTAACAACCATTATGGGTCTTAATTGTGAACCATTAATGATGTAAAGGAAGGTTTTAGGGAAGTGTTTCCTGCATACTAAACAGTAGCCATTGCAAGGTGACATTATCTTTCAAAATGTAGATTTCTATTCCAACAAGAATGGAAACTTAATTGGCACTCTCAACCAACCTATGTAAATGCAAGGATATGAAGGTATGTAATGTTACCCTTGTATCCTTTTTGGATAGAATTATGTCAGGTCTTGGTATAAGATTAGTGACATGGTCACCGGTAACTGCAAATCTAACTAGTAGGCATCTGGTGTTAAACCCTTTGAAACCTATTAATGATCACAAATTTAAACTCTATTTTAATATTTTTCTAATTGTTCTGATAATTGTCCATTTAGTTTACATCTTTTATACGTCTGTTGTTACTTGTTACTACCTAGCTCAACCTGCAGATAAACACACTTGAAACAGACAGAAGAGCATTTACGGAAGATTGGATGGAAGTAGATATAGTCTAACTGGTTGCTATGTACAGTAGAACTTCTCCATAGGGCAATGGAGATTGGTCAGGGAGGCTAAAATTCATTTATGAATCAGATTAATTTACAGATTACAAATCTATGAAATTGATAAAATAACAGCCTTAAATAACAGCCAATATGTTCCTTATCTTTGTGTGTGTGTGTGTGTGTGTGTGTGTGTGTGTGTGTGTGTGTGTGTGTGTGTGTGTGTGTGTGTGTGTGTGTGTGAGAGTGTCTTTGTGTCTGTGTGTCTGTGTGTAGTTATCCATGTTGGACCATCGCAACGTCTTGTCTACTTAGTACTGGTGGATAATGCTTCATCCCGGTTTACCATAGATAACCATAAAAACATATCAGTAGGCTTTATTAGCTGTTAACAGTGCGGTTTGTAACCTTTTAAAATACAAATATATTCATATGTCGCCAGATAACCATCAACAAAGTATGTCCCATGCTGTGGATCCAATGATTCTTGCATGTGGAAAGCAGAAAAATTCATCCCAGTGCCAAAAATGTCTGTGCCACTCTGCCATTGCTGCTGCTGTTGAAAGCTATTGGTTCTATGGTTAATTTTGTGTATAGTGTGTTGGGTGTTTTTATAGGTCATCTGCATGTCTGCAGATGCACCAAATAAGCCTCAACAAAGCCCATCACATCACACAGTCAACCGAGCACAGCCCAATGTGTTTGCCCGCATCAGAACCACAGTCAACCGAGCACAGCCCAATGTGTTCGCCCGCATCAGAACCACAGTTAAACGAGCACAGCCCAACGTGTTTTCGCCAGCATCAGGACCACAATCAACCGAGCACAGCCCAATGTGTTCACCAGCATCAGAACCACTGTCAACCGAGCACAGCCCAATGTGTTCGCCAGCATCAGGACCACTGTCAGTGTTTGGCACCACTGCCATACTGGCAACAGGTCCCCTCCCCTGCTCATGATTCAAGAAGGAGGGACAGTACACCCCCCCCCCCCCCCCCCCAAATGTACCCAGCACCCCCTCTCCCTCCCTTACTCCTTCATCCCTTATCAGACACTTGCAATCTGTTTCTGTGGCTTTGAAAGCGACCAGGTCAAGCGTGCGGTCTAATCTAAATTTAATTCAGCTCACCACCCAGGGAGTTTGTAGTGAGGGTGGGAGGTCATTTTTTCTCCCTCCTCTCTCCCTTTCCTTTCATTCTATCATGGTTACCCACTGATGGGCAGCTTGTCTAGTTTGAGGCCAGCAGAAACCAGGGAAAATACGCTGGGTCACACAACACTGCACAGAACTTGTGCCACTGCACAATACTCGTGCAGAATCTGCCTGTTAATCGTTTTGACAGTTTGATTCAAGGGATGATGTGGTTGCTTGAAATTAAAGGTTTGAGTGTGCATGATAGAATATATGTACGGTGGCAGCACAGCTGCTGATATATTTATCTTGGTTTATTGCATCTAATATGTAGTCAGATATTAGCATGTTGCAGGAAATATAGACAAAAGATGCTGTCTGGATTCCATTCATGTGTTACATTTCACATAGCATGCATATCTCAAGTCAAAGAGAAGAATGAGAATTCAAAGTCCTAAGAATTCTAACCCAATGGGGCCTTGGTGATGAATGGTAATTAAATATCTGATAATGTAATGTTAACATTAAAATATATGACAGAGAGATGTCATCTACTGTCATAAGCACTGTCAGGTATCCTAGCAATGTAGGAAGTTCTGCTCATGCCACTCCCACAAACTTTGATGTTCTGGGGATACATTCTGATCATTAATGATACTGTTCATAGAGCATTCAGAAACATTTCGACCCCCTCACCTTTTATTACATGTTGTGATGTTGCAGCCTTTTGCAAAATTTTAAGAATTTATATTTATTTAATACCCCATAATGACAAAGCAAAATGTTTATTAAAAAGGAAAAAAAATGAAATATCACAATGACAAATATTCAGACCCTTTACTCAGTACTTAGTTGAAGCACCTTTGGCAGCGATTAGTGCCGTGAGTCTTCTTGGTTAAGACCTGGATTAGGGGATTTTCTGCCATTCTTCTCTGCAGATCCTCTCTAACTGTGTCAGGTTGGATGGGGACTGTAGATGGCCATTCCTGAGTTGTCTTGGCTGTGTGTTTAGGGTCATTGTTCTGTTGGAAGGTGAACCTTTGGCTCAGTCTGAGGTCCTCAACCAGGTTTTTTAGTAAGGATATCTCTGTACTGTGCTAAACCCACAGCATGATGCTGCCACCACCATGCTTCACAGTTGGGATGGTATTGGGCAGGTGATGAGCAGTGCCTGTTTTCCTCCAGACACGACGCTTAGAATTGAGGCCAAACATTTAAATCTTGGTTTTATCACATCAGAGAATCTTGTTGAGATTCTTGAGAGTTCATTAGGTGCTTTTTAGGTGCTAACTCTAAACAGGCTATCCTGTGTCTTTCACTAAAGAAATGTATCCCATCTCCACACAGCATCTCTGGAGATCAGCAAGAGTGACCATCAGAGTGACCATTGCTCTGTTTGGCCTGGCGGCCAGGAATAGGAAGAGTCCTGATTGTTCTATACTTCTTCCGTTTAAGAATTATGGAGGCCACTGTGCTCCTGGGAAACTTTAATGCAGCAGAAAATGTGTGGAGCCTTTCCCAGATCTAGGCCTTGACATAATCCTGTCTCTGAGCTCTACAAGCAGTTCCTTTGACTTCATGGCTTGGTTTTTGCAGCTGTGAGACCTTTCACAGACAGGTTTATGCCTTTTCAAATCATGTGCAATCAATGAAATTTAGCAAAAGGAGGATTCCAATCAAGGTGTAGAAACATCTCAAGACGAATAGGAGGCACTTGAGCTTAATGTCAAGTGTCATAGCAAAGGGTATAAATATTTCAGTTTTTTCTTACCTAAATTAGCAAAATGTCTAATATCATGATTTTGTTTGTCATTGTAGGGTATTAGGTGTAGATTGATGAAGAAACAACATAAGCATAAGGCTGCAACATGTGAACAAAGTAAAGGGTCCTGAATAGGTTTGGAATGTACTGTATATCTATCAAGATTTCCACCAACCAAAGAATACTGCTGGGAAACTTCTTAGAAAAAGGCCTTACTCCAAAGGGGTATAGCAATTACTGACACATGAAGTTTCATTGGCAGTTGAAAAAAAAAACCACGCAGACCTCTTAGCCTGTGTGCTATTAAGTTGTGAATGCTTGGCATTCATTGTGTTGTTTCCATGGCTGTCCTAATGTTTTTTCTTCTTCTATAGAGCCCTGCATGTTGTTCTAAGGGCACGGTCGCAAGAGAGGTAATTTATTCTTATGTGGTTCAAACCTTTACAGTTCACCGAATGCTGAAGGAGAAACCCCACAGCACTGGAGTCACAGCAGTCTGGTATCGAGAGGCTACTCTCTATATACTAACACTAAACACAATCTCTGCTACTCTATACACTCAAACTTAACACAATCTCTGCTACTCTCTATATACTAACACTAAACACAATCTCTAGCAAGTCCTTTCTTTGTATAACAGATTAATGAAAGAGTTCAAAACGTCAAACTGAATTTTATTGTATTTTTTATGCAAAAATCATTAGGTGCTTAGTAGCTTACTGACAAAATGGCAGATCTCAGCTGAGGCTAATGGTGAAGGCGTTTAGTTGGGCCACCTTTTTGTTTGTCTCTCAGATGATGGATGGACAGGAGGCTCTAATTTTAGTCCAAACCTGGCGAATCGGTTTTGTATTGACCCTGTGCTCTGCAATTAGCTTGCCCAATGCCCACTCTGCCCAGCCATGTAATTGGTTTACCACTTAAGTCATGGTGCAATTTAGATGTGTTGACCTTAAACAAAGACGGAGAGGTTCAATCATGATATGTCTGAACAACCTGGGAAGAAAGATCCCTGTTGTTTGTGCATATTTTTTACCCATCTCTCAAGGAGATAACATATTTAAAATAGTGTGCAGAAATATAGTAGGTCAGCTCAGTAATACCGCTCTCTCCACTTCTGTTCTCTCACTTTTTACCAGAACATTCCCCCAGCAGGCGTGAGGGCGTGGAGGCCACAGTGGCAGGTGTAGAGAGCTGGAAATATGACATTGGCGACAGTTGTGCTTGTAAGCAGTGTGGTACACACCCTGCATCTACAATAAGCTGCTGATAGTGATTAAAGTGGCTGTGAAGCGTCTGTGATGTGCCCTGGGAAAGCATTCATCTTTTGGGTTCCTGCCCTTTCCCTAAAGAGCCGTGATCAAAGCGCAGTGCCCCTGCTCAAGGACGATGGAGGTCTTTGGGGAGGGAGGGGGCCAGGGTTGGCTGGGAGGGGGCCGCTAGGTACAGCAGATGGAAAGTTCAGCCCCCTTGCTTGTTTCACAGAAATGTCAGAACTGTAAAAATGGTTTTATCAACCATCAATCATACATAGCCCATACTGCCCAAAATAGTCAGTAGGGTGAGGAAATTAGACTTTGCTGCTGAACTGTGGAGGTAACTACTGCAGCTTGGCTTAGGTGACGTCCTTTTTAGTAAATCGCAGGGCTGGCCAAGCCACACTTTCAAAGACATGTCCAGTGGCCCCCTTGAGGAGGCAGGTGTGTGCAATGAGAGCAGAGCAAGTGGAGAATTTCACTTTCCAGCAGGATCACTGCCAACTGTTTGTGAACGCTTTCTTCAGAGTACTCCCACCTCCTCTTTTCACGGAACAGAGGTAGTTGCATCTCTCTGGCTGTCCTTGGAGTGTATACTGCATCTGCATGACCGGAAAATGTATATATATAAGAGACAGTTGTGGTTCGTGTTTCTACTACACAGTGAATATTCAAGTAAAATAAAGAATGAGTTAAGAGATAATATTACAATGCTAGCCTGTTTTAATGCTACATATGGTGTAGATCATTTTAATGATATATAAGGTTGTTTATTTGGGATTTGGCATCTGACTTTGACTTTATTGGAATAGAGTCACTTCTCCAAATTAGCATCTTATATTTCAATTTACTGCTTTTGTACAGGTAGGAGTTTTCAGCTGCTGACAACAGTGAATTTAGCACAAACTGCATTCATGCTACCGATGTTCTGGAAAGAGATCAAAAGGAAGGGTATTTTAATAATAAAAAAACGTAGTATAATCTACATTATATATAAAGATATTTACAATTGTATTAAATACAACAATATGTACATTTATCTGTGCTATACATTGTCAGAAACACTCTTGGTGTAATGAGAACCATGTCGTGGGTGGTAGTAAAATGAGGGGCTTGAGAGAGTACTTATGGTCTTGTCCAAGGCTTTAGCTTGTCCTGCAGCCAGCAATTTACTGTCTGTTGGAATTACAGGGAACACCATGTCCCTTTGTGATTGAACGAATGACTTTATTGTTTGAGTTATTTTTATTTCACACCAGCATGAAATTTTATTTGACATGCAAAGTGCTCTGTGGGTTTGCTTGTCGGGCAAAATATTTTACCTTGACTTTGCAAAACTGTAACACTATCATCTTTTATTTGCAGTGTGTGCTTAGGTTGATTAAGAAGGTGATCAGTGGAGGTTATTTATGGCCTGAGGGTCGGACACAGAGTTTGTGGCTCCCGGTTTAGCATTCACAAGGAGTTTCAGGTCCTTGTAAATACACAGTATTTCCCCAATCCCATTGGCAGTTTATGGATATGATCAAACCGCCTTAACTCCTTGTCCATCTGTCTCTGATAAATTGAAGTATATTTACTAGGTCACTGTGTGTGAGTGAACGTAATCCGTATAATATGTAAGGGTGTGTATTTTATCATTTGATGAAACAGAATTCTCCATATCATTCATATACTTGTTCTTAAGCATGTTTTTTATACATATATATTGAGACTTCACATTGAGACTTCACACTTCAAACAAGCATAGGCATATTATGTGGATTATTCCAAGGTTTCTTTAAGATTGACATCATTACTGTAGGTCAAGAAGCATTTTATCAACAAAAATTACAAAATATCTTGAGCTTCACTTACAGTTTTTTCCTATCGTTTTCGGTCATGGTCACTTTTACCTATCACTTTACACAGGGGGTTTTAGAGACACACACCTCTGCATATCTGTTAACCTTTGGTGCAAAATGCACTACAACAACCACACCACAAACAATGCTGCCATAACTTAACACATGTTTCCTCTCAGAACACTATGACCTAAAAAACACTAACATCTTGAAGCATTGCCAATTGCATATATAAAATGTTGCTGTGTTCTCCAGTTTGGCATAGATTTCCTGTAGTGTTGCATTGAAAAAAAGAGAAAAAACACAGACAAACACTTCTTTGGACTACTGTAATAAAGTTTGTAATATTACAGTATGACAATCCAAGCCAAGTATCTGCTGACAGTGTTCATATGTCGGTTTACCTCCCACAAAAGATGTCAAAATTGAGTGTGGTAAATTGTACTGTAATTGTAAATACAGTAAATACTGTAAGTATTTTATGAGAAACTGAGAATAACAATTTTCAGTTTTTGTAATGCAAATTACATACAGTAAGTACGTAATATATGATCCAGAAACAAATCACAAACACAACAGTTTTTTTCACTGTGCTTTACTTTTTGGAGATTTGGTCCCCTCCACCTCCACCTCCACCTCCACCTCCACCTCCACCTCCACCTCCTCCTCTGCCTCTGCCTCTTGCTCTTGCTCTTGCTGCATCCATTTTCCTATACCAACTACGTAAAGAAGTCCAAAGAAAATGCCAAAGATGGCCCCTTTTGTATATGTGGCAACGAGGCACAAATTGAAAAACACCTGGGTAGGTCTTTAGCTGAAATGACAGCCAGGTGTTTTGCATTGCAAAACTTATCCTCTGTTTTTTGTACAGATCATTGTATGTAGTGTTGCTTTTACGTAAAAAAAAGTAATTCCATGCCAATTCACCAAGAACTATGGTGCACAGGGGGGAAACAATCTAAATACAGTAATTACTGTAAAATAAAATAAATAAACAAAAAACTAAATATTTTTTCTTACTAAGGACTAGCTGCCTACTGTAGCTTTAAATTCTGTGTCTGCTGTTGAATTGCAGCAATGAAAATGGCAAATTCCAGTTCAGGAACCGTGATAATTGGGTTCCCTTTTAAATGTTTCAGACCAAATATCAAAAGTTCAGCTTTGTTTCAAAAGTGAATTTGAAATAGAACAATATGTGGTAGAGGACCTTTGTGTCCTTTTCAAAGCTGGATTTGATTGGGTAAAGAGCAAAGAGAAACAAAGACAGGCAAATTTGTACTGCTTTGAATATTAATATGACCCGGTGGAAATCATTACTGTTCCGTTTAGTTTTTTTGTTTTGTTTCCCCCCGCAGATCAATTAATATGCACAGTATGTATGCACAGTGGTGTTGCATATGAAATGGTCAATGTAAATGTAAACCACATTTAATTGACTAACAGGACAAAGACATACAGAGGCGGATACGTTTTTACAGGAATGTATTTTGATATTACCTACCAGAAAGAATAGTTCTGTTCAGATGTTAATTGTCAGCTATTAATTATACTTGCACAATAATGTTATATATCAAAATGTACCTCAAAAATCAGTTGAGAATATCATTGTAAGGGTAAGACTTAAACTTTCAGGAAATAGGTTACTCATTTTCTGCTTTTATGATTCAATCGTACATCATGTGCTGTGAAGGTGGAAACAGTAACAGTAAAACATTGTTTTGGTGATATATTTTTTACTTTTATTACACAGTCATTGTATCTGTGGGTATCCTCTTTATTGTCTTTCAAATTCTTTTGCCATCATTTTTTTCATTTTGGAAAATGGCTAGTTGTGACTTAACCTTGTTCACATAAAACCCAACCCAAGTGTTATGTGACCTTCATGAATCAGATGAAATGGTGTCACTTTGCCCCGAGCTTCTGCCAAAGGACATCACCAGCTAACCAGCTCCTTCAGAGACAGGGGTGGAATCAGGCACTGCAATCTCATCCACAACCAAGAAGTAGTTTAGTGTGTGCACGTTTTAATCAACATTGCCTCAAAAGATTTTGTTTTTATTGAAAAAACACTGTAAATGTATAATGTACGATTCAATCAGGCTGAGTGCTTACATCTTGACTGGTGAATCACAAGAACTTGAAGAATCAATTATTCCTACATGGACAGGTTGAAAAGTCATGGCAAAAAAAGAAAAGAATGTGTAGGTTTTAGACACAGGTTTTACCTTACATCCGGTCTTTGGCATGAAGGCAATACCATGGACATTTGTCTGGCATAATGGTCATTTTTTTTGTTTTTTTTTAGCATTTATATAATGAATTTAAGGTAAAGTAGTCCTGATATACAATAATGGAAATATTAATGATGAAAACAGCAGGTGAAGGGAGGGTACATGTTCAGAGAGCACATAGTCCTATTACGTTTAGAAAAATGAATTGTTACTTATATTTCTTTGCTCTCCCATTTAAATCGTGAGAGTATAGACAGATGCATGAGAGGAAAAAGGTCTTTTGCATCAAAGAAACTAGTTATCCCCCACTTGACTTCATTTATGATCTTAATGTATAAGTATGGAAAAGAGAGGTAGTGAAGATTAGATGGAGGGAGTGTGTTTGTGTGTGTGTGTGTGTGTGTGTGTGTGTGTGTGTGTGTGTTTGTGTGTGTTTGTGTGTGTGTGTGTGTGTGTGTGTGTGTGTGTGTGTGTGTGTGAGAGAGGGAGAGTCTGTCTGAAGGAGAGAGAGTGTATGTGTGAAGGAGAGTCTGTGTTTGAGGGAGAGAGAGAGTGTGTGTGTATGTGAGGGAGAGAGAGTCTGTGTTTGAGGGACAGAGAGTGTGTGTGTATAATGGGAGGAAGATTGTGTGTGTGTGTGTGTGTGTGTGAGGGAGAGAGAGATGAAGAGACTCCCTTTTGTATCTGCTTATACAAGATTTGCAAGACTAGAGCAGCGCCGTCTTTTCTCCAAGGGGGTAGGATTAGTTTTTCTGTTAGCACAAAGAGCTACTTACCTGATGAGTTTGAGAAATGTGACCTGTCCCTGAAACTCCAGGGTAATATCAACAATTATGGGAGACTGTTGTTGCTTCTCATTACCTGTAATCTTCCTCCTCAATTTCAGCTCCTGCTGTTGTCTCCGGGTCCCTGCAGTGGTCTACACCGCTGTTTGTATTTCAGGCCTACTTGGCCTACATTTCTACAATCCTGAAACAGACCCAGTCCACAGTCTCAGAAAAGAGTCACCAGAGATTGCCTCAAAGTTCTCTCACTTTCCTCTCCTAACTGAGAAAGTCTGTTAGGTCATTTTTACAGGGTTATCCGTCTTGTCAAATTAAACTTTTATTATCATTACTTGTGGTATTGGAGGTGTAACGAGGCTGTGCCACTGAAAACTAGGATGATGTTTTGCTGAATTTGTGTGTACCGTTGCACATTCCACTCTATGCCTGGCATTTTATGATCTCTTTTCTTCTTTTTCCAAAGACTCCTTGTTTGAGAAGAAGAAGGGGTTCATTTTGTGTCCTGTCTTAAATACAGGTGCTGTGTGAGACAGAGGGCCAAGCTTACCTTTGATTCGGTGTGTTAACATGGTGGCCTTAATCTTCACAGCACTGTGCTTTATATCCCTCTGATTCCCAAGGCTTCTCCTCTGAAATGGAATCCCTTTCTCCATTTTCTTCTCACCTCTCAAATATCTAAAACACCCTGTCCCTGGGAGGTATAAACTCAATGATGCCACTGCATGTACTGGCTGTCATGAAGCCATTGCTTGTTTACCTGGACATGTCGACACAAATACCACCACCAGCCCCTCCTGCTGCAAGCCCTTTTTTCAGAACAAGACACCAGTACTGTCAACAGTGGCAAAGACATCTTTCTAAGAGACATACAAAGACATTGTGCTTAGAGACATACAAAGACATCTTGCTTAGAGACATACAGAGACATCATGGTTAGAGACATACAAAGACATCTTGCTTAGAGACATACAGAGACATCATGCTTAGAGATATACAAAGACATCATGCTTAGAGACATACAAAGACATCTTGCTTAGAGACATACAAAGACATCGTTCTTAGAGACATACAAAGACATCTTGCTTAGAGACATACAGAGACATCATGCTTAGAGACATACAAAGACATCGTTCTTAGAGACATACAAAGACATCATGCTTAGAGACATACAGAGACATCATGCTTAGAGACATACAAAGACATCATGCTTAGAGACATACAGAGACATCATGCTTAGAGACATACAAAGACGTCATGCTTAGAGACATACAAAGACATCTTGCTAAGAGGCATACAAAGACATCGTGCTTAGAGACATACAAAGACACCACGCTTAGAGACATTCAAAGACATTTTTTAATGACACTAGTTTCCCTTTGTGAGAACTGAGAGGTTGAGTTCCTGCAAAAGGAAGGATGGGCTTGTCAACTAACCACTAATCCACTTATCACTAGAAGGAGTAGAAGCTGTGTTGCTTTCTGTGTCTGTTGTCAGAGGTTTAGATGTGTTGTCGGACAAAACACTGTCAGATCTCAATATCTTGCAGTGCACAGTTAAAAACATAGTCTTGCATAGTTACTTAGACCCCTTGTGTTCAGGATTAAGCATCATATGAGGGTCCAACTGTTCAAGTGATTATTTTAAGTCACCATACTGACTTCCTATTCTTGTTGTTCGTCTGTAGTTTCATTTTGCCCACCTTAACCAACTAAATAAGTACGTAAATGTGAAATGTCAGCTTCGGTCTTGTTTTTCTAAACATGGCAATTTATTGTTCGCCCTCAGTGCCTCAGAGATCAAAGGACTAAATTCCACCGTCACTGTTGACGTTGTTGTCTCCAGGCTTGTACGATGTAGAACATGTGTAACATGGCTGTCATCTTAGCATGTTCATGTCACAGTGAGGGAAGCGCCTCTGACACTGATTCTACCTGACAGCCCCCTTGTGCTCATTTATGTCCCCCTCTGGCAGACACTACAATTTCATCATGACCTCCTTGTCACTAAAAGGGAGAAAAAAAGTGCGCAACCCCCAAATAAGTGGGAGAGGTCCGGTCTTGCAGTGGGAGAAGGACAGGAGGGAGGACGTGTAAAATGTTGACACTGTGCTCCAGAGCACAGCGGTGAGTGTGCTGATGTCGAGCCAATGAGCTTGCTTGAGTTCCTCATTTGATTGCATCGCCGGCATGTTGCGGAAATGTCAGTGCTTCTCAGCCGGCGGTTTCTTACCCCTCCTACCCCCCTCTCCCCAGTCAGCAGGGCAATGATGGACTCCACGGCTAAATTAGTAGACAAGGTGATGGACTCTATCACTGTGTGTGAGTGCACATGTGTATGTGACCGCGAGAGGAAAAGGGCGTATGTGAAATAAAAGAAAAGGAGAGTTGTTGTGTGTGTGCGCCACAATGAAAGAGAGCAAGAGAGCGGTAGAGAGAGAGAGAAAGCCCTCTTGACTGGTGGACGGATACTGTGGCATCTGAGCCCGTCTGCTCGGCCATGCCAGTGACCTGAATGCAGATTGTGAGAGCCCACATCAGCCGAGAGGCACTGAGGCATACACACACTGGGCTGCTTTGTGATTTATGGCCTCCGATGCAGTCAATAACGGCCTTGGACTGAGATGCAAAGCTGGCCAAGATTAGATTACAAGGCTGGGCTCTGCATTGGGCTTTCTTCATTAAGGAATGTCAGCACCTTACATGTAAACTGCTGGCCAGCATCTGTTTATGTGCTTCTCTGTGATGACTTGGCCTTAGGAATTGCCGCAGTGCATACATATATTTGCTGGTGTCTGATGGTATGCAATGCTGCTTGGCCCTTAACTTTTGTATTGGTATTTACAATGCAGTGATAGATATATCCCCACCAACAGGGAGAAATGTGCTTCTTGGACAGCTTCTTAGGCTGCTGAGAAGATACCTGCTGTCGTAAAGATGAATGGGGGGTTGCACACATTTAAAGGTGACCTATCTGTTTAAAGTTCTGTTTTTTTTTTCACGACAAAAGAAGAAAAACAAAGATGCTTCTAGAGCTACAATATAAGGTTCAATAAAAAGTCAGCCTTGCATTATCTTATACTCCATTTGTTAGACTTTTATGGGCTTGGGAAATGTACAAAAATTTAAGAAAAGCCTGCAACAAAAATCAAGATGATTATAGTGAGCTGGAATATAAAGAAATGCTGTGCTGTTGTTATGCCTAATTTCACTGTCAGTTAACAAGTATCCTTCATTTTTGTCATCGCGTACTACATATGGCAGCTAAGGTATATGTATTCAGGGAAAAGCTAGTGGTGAGCAGGGTTGGAAAGGGTACTTTTGAAATGTAATAGGTAACAGATTACTAGTTACCCTGTCAAAATGTAATATTGTAATTACTTCATCAAAGCAATCTTATTTATTAGATTGGATTGCTTTTAATTACTGTTTGATTGGCAGACGAGAGGCGGTGCATATTTTTTTCTCAGTAACTGCTAACGGATTTCAATATCATTGATTTTGTAATTGAATCGCGAAACTCGTTACACTTAACTAGCTACTCCCCTCTCCTGGTGGTGAGACACCTTTGGGTTGACACACAATTTTCGAAATGTGGCCTAGATCTGGCTGTCTGACGCATGTATGATTGGGTTCAGGATAATGAAGTCAGGCTTGACTTGATGTTCACCTCCATTACATTTCCATGTGGCATGGAGGTCACAAGTGTGTGTCAAGAGAATTTGCAGTTTCCAGAGAAGAGACACAACCCAACAGCTCCTGTTGAGAATATTGTGCTGCTAAATGGAGAACAGTTTATGAACAGCCACACTGTATTACGTATGTCTTAGAGGTTAGTAGATCACTATCTAGTCCATTTTGTTGCTGTCTCCCTCTTCACTTAGCTGATTGTTTTTTCACATTGCAGATTTCAAAATACTTGCAGAGTGCATGCCAGTGTTTGTTTTTGTTTTGAACTTACCTATTATATGTGTTGTTTAGCAATGTACAAAGTTATGCTCGTATGCTGGTCATATTTTAATTGCATTTAAAGAATAAGTTTTCCATTGGTTTATTGCACGTGACAAAACTGTCAGTCATAATATACATACTTTAGGTGAAGGATAATGTTTTGAAGTGATTATTGAAGACTGCGTTAACAAATATACGCTATTAAGATAATTTCATTTAAAACTAGAAGATCAACTTTGCTTTCTAAGAGCCAGTGAGTGAATCAGAGGCAGCAAGCTGTGGGGGAAACTCACTGTGTGTACTGGGTGGTACTGTCATCCATCATAAACACTACACAACCATCAGGGGAGATGGAGTTGCTTGGTCTGTATGAAACAGCAAATGCGATTATCATGACCTTTACTAGAAATATTTGAAATGGATTTGCTCCTGATGCACTGAACTGCATGTAGTTTGACAAAGGTTGCCCATATGTTACAGAGGTTTTTTTTGTCTTACAGTGTGACTGGTAATCCTCAATATCGTATATGCACAGCTATGCTAAGCAGTTCACTGTAGGTTTTAGGGCAAATATATTCTGCATCTAGATTTTTTTTTTTAGAAAGATGTGGTTTGTAAATTGATCATTATAAATGTATTCCCACTCCTGGTTGATATATGACATTGTTAACCATCACACAACCCTACTTATAATTGCCTTAAGGAAAAAGTAACTTACATGATTGAAAGGCGCACTTGCAAAAACAAGCATGCAATTCACACATCTATTGAAAATAATGCAAGGTACTGCATTAGTCAGTCGATAATACATAGCCCATTATATTAATATTCTCATGCTGTAGGGAGGGAATGTGGTGTATGTTTTACATGAGCATAGAATGATACATATGCACATTAAACAATGACCTTAGGCTGGGCCACAGGCAGCCTCCTGAGCCATAGTAGAGCTGACAACTCGGTGTCTATTTGTAGATACTGAACTGTTCAATGTAAATATGTAAAGACCTATACAAGTTAGTTGAATGCAGACAGCAATTTTACAAGGTTAGCCTACATGAACAAATGAAAATGCTAGATGACTATGCTAGGAATTTGGTGGAATAAATTGTTCATGGATGAAATGAAAGTAGCCCAAGTCTCAGTGATTGGTCCCTCAGGTGTGCCAGTCCACATGTCACACTATGTCATTTACCAAGTTAACTTGAACTACAAGCTAACATGGATCAAACGTACACAGTACGATGCTGTCACACCAGTTTGGGCTAACCGTCACACTTCAGATGTTAGTTTAATGGTGCATCATACCATGTTAGTCCAGTGCTAACTCCATCTTTGTATGAGAAACTCACTCCCAATCATTACAGACCTTTTGTTGTTTGCGGGCAGCTTTTGTTTGAAGCCCGAGGTCAAATATTTCTCTCCTATTCTTGATAGAAAAGCAGCTACACAAGTCACTGACAACGATGGATGGCTTCATCAATATGGTTACTGAAAGAGAGTTCCTAGTGTGTGACAAGACCTGTGTTTGCTTTTGTGGTCACAAGGGCTCATAGCAGTGTTCATTCTTGAAAGGCAATTTTGATCTTTTATCGTCAGCACACTGCAACACTGTTCAAAGACATGGAAAATAATGACAGATTTCCCTTGCTCAACAAAGACATCTGTGAGGCTACATGTTGGAAACTAATAAGGCTCGCTGTAATGTGGTTACGGCAAGCATTAGCCTGATGATTTGATTGGTAGTGGCTGACATGTCAAGGCGTTTGCTGTCGTTCACGTGATGACTTACCATGCTGGACAATTAGATTAGTGGTGAATTGCTGACCCTGTCCCCAGCATTTCCTTGTGTATGTGGCTGTTGCTTGCAATGCTCTCATAAGTCAAGCTGCCGAGTCATGAGCCACTCTTCTAATGCTCTCTCCTTCCATTAAAGCCCCAGAATTAGAGACCCTTGTACCAGGTCTGTCTGTCTGCCTGCCTGCCAGCAGTGTATCTGACTCAGCTGAATGAGTGACACTACCATGTCCAAAAATAAATAAATACATAAATAACCTGACGAGTGTGTTCTGCACATTGGAAAGTACTGTTTTTGTTTATGTCTTTTTGTTTCTTTGATGTGTGTGTGTATGTACATGTATGTGTGTGTATATACTATATATATATGTGTGTGTGTGTGTGTGTGTGTGTGTGTGTGTGTGTGTGTGTGTGTGTGTGTGTGTGTGTGTGTGTGTGTGTGTGTGTGTGTGTGTGTGTGTGTGTGTGTGTGTGTGTGTGTGTGTGTGTGTGTGTGTGTGTGTGTGTGAGAGAGAGAGAGAGTGTGAGCAAGTCAGTGGGATACCCTGTGGTGGTTCTTTTTGTCTTTCATAATTACGTTTTGTTGTTGCTGTTCGGTCGAATTCTTTTGTATTGTCTTATTATTCTAGCCACTGAGAGTATAACTGCAATGACAATTAGGTTATGTTTAAACTATATTGAAAGTTCTGAAAATAATCCTCAGATTGATTAAACTAGAGTGTTGTTTTTGATCTAATTGCCATAAATCAGGGGTTTGGTTGAGTTATAAGTAGGAAGATTGGCAGTTGTAAGCTGTTTTGTTATGTAGTCCAGTAATTTGCATTGATTAATGGACACTTGATTTTCTCACTGTGTGGAGTTATATATCAAAGCTGTAATCTGCTGATTTCTGTTGCGGTTTATGAAAATACACCCACCACCTTCTAAATGCACTTAGAGGTGAGGTGAGGTGAGGTGAGGTATTTTTTAAAGGGATTTTTGAGTTCATGCGGGACGTGTATTTTATAAGTTAAAAGGCTGTGTAACTATGATGGGGTTGGTCTCAGCATATTGAGTAAAGCGTAAAGTTAATGAAATGATATGAAAATCACACATGATATTATCCTACACAATGATGATAATGATGCATGGATAATACTGATGTTATTTTAACGTTATTGTTACCAACATTTTACAAAGATAGATCATTCAGTCAACAGTATGTTTTTTTTAAATTAAGAGTTCTTATTGTCCTTACATGTAGCAGCTTTTTCTTTTTGATTTTAATTCTGGTTCTCATTTGTAAGCCCAATCAATTAAATAATGAAATTCTAATACATTTTAGCTTGTATGAATTTTTTTAACGTTGAATGTTAATTAGTTTAGCTGCATTAGTGTAGTATCCTAGTCTATTATATGACTTGATGTTTGAGAAATCCTTTGCGATCCTTGAGAAATCTGCCCAGTACTCACAATGGATTTGTATTTATTTTTCTGCTGTCACATCCTTCCGTACAAGATCTATAGCAGAACGTGAGATCATCGGGAGGGGTTATTATGTGGTGTAGGCAGACAATGTCGGAACTGAAATGCTTTACTCCAGCACCATCCAAAACATTGCATCACGTTTTTAACGAGTACTCGACTGTAATGAGAATCACCTTTCCATTGACCTGGGATTGTGTAGGTCTGTATGAACCCATATCATATACCTTCTATACTATAAGAGAGCTTCTCAGATTTAGAATACAATCTCAATGCTGCCTTTGTTGTACACCTCACTACAATATTTCTGTTATATGTCAATTTGTTCTATTCTGTTTGGGGGGTTCTTTATACAGTTCAGACACCAAAGGACAGAGGTTCTATATACAGTTCTAACAGACACCGATGGACAAAGGTTCTTTAAACAGTTCTAACAGACACCAATGGACAAAGCTTCTTTATACCGTTCTAACAGACACCAACGGACAAAGGTTCTTTAAACAGTTCTTACAGACACCAATGGACAAAGGTTCTTTATACAGTTCTTACAGACACCAATGGACAAAGGTAGTTGAATGTAGCCAACCTGTTTTTTCTGTCGTCACTAATGGAGCCACTTCCAGAGGGTGAGAGTTTCAAAGTTGCAGTGCCACTTGTAGAGCTTGGCTCCATTTCTCTCCTCACCCCAGCCCTTGTAACAACATGGTTTCAAGGCTTAACTGCAGCAGCGTTTTAGCACCAACTAATCTCTCTGTGGCTTAGATCTGGTTTGGATTGGCTTTTTTGTTCTGTGGTTGCTATTTGAATACCAAGAATGTAATATTGAAGATACATGGTGAGGCACACAGTAGTCCTAAAGATAAACTTCCTAGATTAGAGGCCTTCATAACCCTTTCAAATACTTGCAATGGCTCTTGACAGGTGACACCGCCGTGTTACCATGTGTTAATTTAAGCAGGCACATGTTTAATTTACACCAATAAAATCCTAACACTTCTTTTCCTCCTTGGATATAGTTCTCCTCCCATCAGTGTTGCGGGGGTGTGATTCTATTAAAGGAGAGAACAGAGATGAGGTGGATCAGTGCAATCAGAAGGTGGTACAACCTTCTGACTGGTGACTGGAGGTTACTCAGCATCATTGTGCTGGTTTCATGTCCTGTGCGGAAGCCTGTGCATGGATGCATGCTAAAGTATGGGGCCGGTGGACCATGAAGATGTACTTACTCCATCCGAAAATCAGAAATTATTAAAGATGCCCTTCATTGGTGGGTAAACTTATTACAGCAGGCTGTAAAGGATTCACTCTGTTTCCCTCGGAAATTCCCTCAGAACTAGTTTTGTTCAAAGGAGCTCTTCACCATGTTTAGTTGTCAAGCAGCATGTTTTCCTGGAATTACACCCTTCCCAGGATGGCAGATTCTATTTTTGTGCCAGAGGCTCAGTCTGTTGTAAACTCTTCAGTCTCTTCAGGGAAGATGCTGTTTGGGATGGGAAAAAAGTAAATAAATAAACACATCCTCATGTTCACGCTGGTGAATTGACTTTTTCCCCCAGCCCTTCCGTCCTCTCCTCTTCAAACCCTTCCTAGCACCACTCAGGCTGCAGGCTTCTATGTCATGACTCCACAGAAATGACAGCGCTCTTACATCTTTTGGAGG
Source organism: Sprattus sprattus (assembly GCF_963457725.1). Lineage (NCBI taxonomy): Eukaryota > Metazoa > Chordata > Actinopteri > Clupeiformes > Clupeidae > Sprattus > Sprattus sprattus. Next base: position 56,589,245 of record NC_137921.1, on the reverse strand, counting down.
CATTAACCCTAATCCTGTCACATTACTGGAGTGGCACGTCGGTTGTCAACAGCAGAGAAGTGTTTAAAGTAGGTACAACCTCAAAGCAGAAGCTATATCCCCCCACCCCACACTCCTATTTACCTGCTTATTCTCCTGTGAGTCGGCTGAAGTCTACAGGAGAGAGGGCTGCAGTGCTGGGGGGACAATCTGTTGTCTGTGGCTGTCTAGGATGGGGCAACTGTACACCACTATGGAGAGGCTGTTTTGTGTGGAGTGCTAAGGTAAGGACAGGGGAGGAGATGAGGTGGGGGCAGTGGTGGCCTCCTGTAGTGGCGCCCCCCGGAACAACGTGGCGGTTTTTCACCGCTTCTCCTCATCAGCAGCAGCAGTGTGTGTCGCGCACTCTGTGGGGGTGATGCTAATTTGAATAATGGTTGCCGGCTAAACACCTGCTTCAGCTCCGCCGGCCCGGCCGCACCCGTGTGGGGTTATTATTAAATGTGCCAGAGCGCACAAACCCTGCGATCTCCACAAAAGGCTCGCTGTGTGTAGTCCCACTCATCAATCTCGAGATGGCCACTTTATCTTTCCTGTACCTAATCATTCCCTGGAGAAATGGCCCCGACACAAATTAATACTTGTCAGTGGCCAGAGGAAGAGAGATAGAGAATGGCAGAGAGAGACAGGAAAAATGCCCAGAAGATCTTTGCCAATCAAAAAGTCCTGCATTTAGGATATGAGATCTGTGGCCAGATAAGACAGATCTTTTGTTAATGTGTCCAAGGTGTTCGCATATTATGTGGAAAAGATTTTCTAGGATCATATCAAATGTGGGTCTTTTGGTCTCTAGAAAAGATATATTTAAACAGATAAAAAAAGGACTTTTCTGTATATGGAGTGTTTTAATTAACACATGATTTACTCTGGATAGTTTTTTAGTAGAGTTGCTATCTTAAGGAGGAGGCATATGGAAGGCCATTATAATCCACCCCGTGGAGCCATCAAAAAGTCATGTGAGGGTGATTTGAATCTGGAAAGGATTGATACCCACATTTGTTCAGAATCATCAATACAGAATACACTGTGCTTGCTTCATCACAGCCCCCTGGTTGAGAGGCAACATATTGTGTGCAGGAGGAGCCCCATTATAGCTGTAATCTGCTCTGATGGCTGGTTTGGCTTTGCTGTTACCACCGATAATCTTGGTGGGGCGCAAGTCACAATGGTGACCAGGTTTGGGGAATGTATAAATATAGACGTATCCAAATAATCTAGGCTTTGAAAAAATAGCAATGGTAATATTCAGGTAATAGCAGAATTATTCTACCGCTTTCAGAAAGGCATGTCTGCATTAAGGCCTTCTTTCTGTCTCTGTTCATTTTCAGCTTGCTTGTATATTTTCCTACTGTCTCTAGCTTTTTAATTCAAACAATTAAACTGTGTCCTGTGTGTGGAAGAGTTGTGCTGACATTTTTTATTTGTATTCAAGGCCAGACATTTGACAGAGATTATAGCCCAATACATTATCCTGTCATGTTGCCATGTGTACAGTGTCAAAAAATTACAAGAAATTGGATTAGGGTCGGTACAGGATTCAGCTCAGTCAGACGGGATGTCAGCTTCACTTTGTGCAGATCACAGTGGCACAGAGTCAATTCCACTCGGCTCTGGGACATGAAGTGTGACTGCAAAATCGGAAGAATATCACTTCTCATTTTTTTTTCCAATTGAGATTTTGTAGATCAGTCTAAAAAGAACGTGTACCACAGGGTTGAACATGCCCCTGAAGCAAACAGCAGTACCAGTTGGCAAACATGGGCTTAATCTGCTAGTGTCATCTGCTGCAGCCATGCCTTTATAGTTGAAAAATGTGTTTATTTCATATACTTGCATAGACTTACATAGAGAGAACACAGTTGTCTCCAAAAAGCGACTCCACTTGATTTTAATTAGACAAGGCAATCAGTGGGCGTTCTGAACAAATCAACTTCCACAATGAGTCAAAGAATGCAAAGGATAGTGACACAGAAAGACAGCTTCATCAACCTCTTTGATTTGTGATGATAAAACATTTGTGCTATAAATCCGCCTTTACATAGATTTCTTTTGCGATTACAATTTACTGGATGGTAAATCTAATCCATGGCGTCTTTTTCCTTCCATGGACACTATTAAAACAAACAGTTTGTTTTGACTTTGAAAACCTGATAATGACTCCAGTGATTAATGCGAGTAATTTACCTCATGTCATGACCACACCACTTTGCTTTTGCACAAGAAAAAACAACAACTTTAAATTGGAAAGATCCAACAAGTGAAATGTTGGCTGTTAGGGCAAGTGCTCAAAGTAATTAACAGATACTGTGGACTGTGGCAAGAAGTTACTGCGTCTCTCAGTCCCAACGGCTTCTGAGCTTAGATTAAAGTTTTAGATACCCAATGCTCTCTGGGAGACAAAATCTGGCTGTATGGTATTTGCAACACCATTAAGTGTACCTAAGCCCTTTTGGGAGAGGGCTTTTACAGACTTTTAAGGATCGAGGCATAGTGCCGTGTGTGAATGTATTTGGACATTCCCCCTGAAATTGAAATGAAATCACAGGATTCTCTCCCGAGTTCCCACTTTCTTCAAACAAACAAACAAACAGGAAATATATAAATAATTAATTAGTGCTTCCACTCAAATGGATGGATATTTTTGTCCACCCTTGTGATAGCTGTTAAGACCCAGAGTGGAAAAACCCTTTAGTGTCTCAGACGATCACAGTTGTTGTAGCCCCTCCTGGGGTTTCCGCACCAGTGACTTCTGGCTGATATGGAGGACTGATGAATATTTCACAACTTGGCAAATGCAGAGAATGGATAGGCTAGAAAACCTGCAGAGAATGGTAAGGCTAGAGATTATGCAGAGAATGGATAGGCTAGAGATCCGGCAGAGAATGGATAGTCTAGAGAGCCTGCAGGAGACTGATTGAGTGGGGGAAAGAAAGTGTGGTGTAAGACACAATGCCCTTCATGCATTCACATACAACAGGTCCAGAGAAAGTGCATTGTGAGGATGTCATCAGAGATGCTGATGATGATGATGATGATGATGATGATTGTCATGCCAAATTCACCACTGCAAATACCTCAGGGACTGGATGACTGTATGATTATGCCCAAGGAAGAATGAATCATAGAGAACTGTAAGAGGGCATTTAGGATAACGAACATGCTACCAAAGTTTCCCTTAATCATCTCCTCTTTCTGGGCTCTCTTCCCAAACACCCCATTGGATCTCTTTTGGTCAGCTGCTACCTGCTTCACAATTGCAGCTAACTGTGCAGATTGATGCATCAGTTGGACGGCTTCTGAGGGTGAAGCTCTACAAGAGAAAGGGGGCTGTTGTTGAGTGGAATGATTGGTCCACGCCTCCCAGCGGGACTCCTGCAGCCGTGTTACAGAGGAGAAGGGGATGATTCATGATTGACTGGCATAGAAGGAGAAGAGGGTATTTATCAAACGCCAGAAGCTCTACTGTGCCAGGATGGAAATGGAGTGCTAATTGAATGTTGGATGGCTTTGGAATAATGGGCAGAGATTTCCCTTCATCAGCGCACATCACTACAATGGGATAGGGGACAGTAAATATTTGAACAGGATAGAGCAAGGGGACCGGCCCACACTCAAAAGATTGGCATGCTTCATAGCAGTGACTGTGACTTTCCTCTTGCAAAATGTTGCGATTGAAACTAATACAAATAGCGTTTTTTTAAATAGTGCCGGAAATCAATCTTCTCTCAGCAAGGGTAGGATGGGAAAGTTTTCTACTTTTAATTACGGTATCTCTGTGGAGGGGGGGGGCTGAGCACATTTCCTATTTTATATGTCAGTGTTTTCGTCCTTTGTAAAATGAAATCATTCTGATTGAATATTAGTTGCTGTTTACACGTCTTGGAAAACGACTGCTTTCCCAAAACTAGTTTGTTCCCAGTTACCTTTTTTCAAGTATTCCGACAACAGCAGGGAAGTCGTTATCTTGTGCAGAACCCATCCTAACAAAGTTACCAGAATCACTGTTCTGATCATGCATCCTATCAAACACAATATGAAAGGTCCAACCCATCTCTTCCAATCTTATTGATTTGAATTCAGATTGGAATCGTTTATTCTGATCGTGTCATTCATAGAATGTATCACCTCCATCAGCACACATGTCTCAGTAGGTGTCAGACGTAGTTGTTGCAGGATCAGTGCAGTATGCCTTGCCTAAATTCCTTCGAGGCCTTCAGTCATACTGCAGATGGGAGCACATCCCCAGTGAGGAGCTGAGATTGCTCTACATTTCAGCTGCTTTCTGAACAAGCACTAGAAAGGAAAATGATACACCTCTGGCATGAATGACTACCTGGAGCACTCACGCTGAATGCTTCTATTACAGCTGCTGAAGTAGGCCTGGGACCACAACATGGGTATACAGTACACCACCCGGTACAGAATTATTGACATGTATCAAGCTTAAATTCTTTAGAACTGTGTGGAATTCTCGACAGCCTATTTAACTATAGCGTTGGTTCGTCAAAGAGGCCATGTGCTTGTAGTGTGCAGCCTTCTGAGGAAATTTGGCCTGAGATAGGCAAGCAATGGCTTGTATAGATAGAAGACATGAATGTTGTGTAACAAGATTCAGAGGGTCTAATTTGTTTGCTTAATTGAACTCTCATCCTGGAAATAAACATGACATTTGAATTTTCCTAGGGGGTTATTTGGAGCCATATTCAGAGAAGACGGATGTGTCAGTTATGTATTCCTGCCATCTGTGTACATTCAGGACCTGAAGTTGACCTAGTTAGCTTGTAAGTATCACTGAGCAATGAATAAATAATGTTCCACTTTGACTTGGGTGCTATTGGCCTTGTGTCTGAAAGGCCAGACTGAGCCCTTGGGTGCTCTGGGAATTGGGATGGTATTGAAAAAGCTGGTCCCTTCCTTGTCCACCTTTGTTGCATATCCTTAACCCCCAACTGCTCCAGTAAAGCTGCCCAGTGGACCTCAGAAAAGACAATGGTTTATACGGCCACACATAGGCCATCCAAGACAGCGCTGTATATGAGCAGAGTTTCAATGTTTTAAAATGATTTCTTTGGCAAATACACAATCCGTACCTTACTTTGGCTAGGGTAGCTCTTGCTACAATGTCCAGATGAAAGGAGAAGCAGCTGCTGTTTTGAGATGTCAAAGAACATCTGGTCCACTCTTCTCCCTGGCCCTCACAGCAGACTAATTGAGTCTGGAGTTTGGAGGGCACCATTTGAAACTGAAATCCCAAAAACACGGAGTGAAGTTGTGATAACTCCGTTTCCTCTTCTCATCAGATTAACACAGCGGAATGGAGTATCTCTTCCAAGGCCAAGGGGAAACCTCATCAAGAGGCTGCAATACTCTTTCATTTAGTCATTTCATATTTTAATACAAAATCAGTCATGCAATTTGCTTTGATATGAATACCTGATCCTTCATTTTTAAGGACTATTTTGGTTTGTATTCATCGCAACAATTGGCAATTTGCACCTCCTTGGCTACGTCTCAAAGAAAATTAGCCTGTCACTTCCTCACCGTGGAATTATAATGACTGTGATGCAATTTGGAGATTATACACACGCTTGCGCTCTCTTTCACACACTCACTCACGCACACACACACACACACACACACACACACACACACACACACACACACACACACACACACACACACACAAACACACTTTCTGTCTCAGTACACACAGAAATGCACACATACAATCGGTCTTACACCTACATTAGCATGCATACACACATACACTCTGTACACACACACAGACACACACACACACACAAAGACACAAGCATATATCTTGCTTTCTAACACACATTCTTCTTTTCTCTTTTTGTCTTTCGCTCTGTCTCACTCTCTCAATCTGTCTCTCAAACACAAACACACACACACATACACACACACACACACACACACACACACAGAGGGGTGCTTTACCAGCCTGAATGTGGTGATGGCAGGCTGAGGAAGTCTACTTTAGATGGAAATGATAATTGCTTGCATTTATCTGGATCAGTAGGGAAACACCCATCTGATCCGAACCAGTGCACAGTTTATTCACGTACTGACACTGTCACCTCTTAATATTTTGTTATGTAGCTTGTAATTGGAGCATGAGCTGTCTAAAGACAGAGATATGTATTTGGGCTAAGCCGTTGGACTTAACAGATCTATTCAGGGACTGCTGCTTGCCATGATGTCCTCTTACACAGCAGACTTGTGATCATTATGTCACTCCCTGAAGCTCTCAGTAGTTTACTGCACACAGGGGTTAAAGTAAGGGTTTTTACCTAACCCTAGCGTAGCTCATTTCAGCGTGAATGACAGGAATATGTGCAATAGCCTTAGGTTAAGAAGCATGGGCTGCATGCAGATGCTATGCCGTGAGTCTATGTATATGCAGCGCTAACCTTGGTGTTATTCTGAACTGAAATTAAGAACTTCCTCCATCAGCATAGTGAAGTTTCACTACAGCTGGGGTGCAGATAATCGATTTTTGCCTCGTGGTGGTGGTGCTGTGGATTTGCCAATAATTACATTCTGTGAAATGAACAAATGGATTTCAGGGTAGCGTGAAGGGGGGAACAAATGTGTCACATGATTGCGTTGCCTTAATCAAGGTCGTGTTCGGAGCCCAGCTGATATGGTTGGAAAAGGTGTAATGAAGATTCAAGTAGTAAAGATTTCTAGTGTTCCAGGTGCATTGTACGGAATGGCCCCTCATCGGCTGTGTGGTGTGGATGTGTGTGTGTGTGTGTGTGTGTGTGTGTGTGTGTGTGTGTGTGTGCGTATGTATGAATGTGGAGGGGCTGGCATGTCTGTGCGTGTGTGTGAGTGTGAAGGGGTGTATGTATGTGTAGGGGTTGGTGTGTGTGCGTGTGGAGGGGTGTATGTATGTGGAGGAGCTGGCATGTTTGTGTGTGTGTGTGTGTGTGAAGGGGTGTATGTATGTGTAGGGGTTGGTGTGTGTGCGTGTGGAGGGGCGTATGTATGTGGAGGGGCTGGTATGTGTGTGTGTGTGTGTGTGTGTGTGTGTGTGTGTGTGTGTGTGTGTGTGTGTGTGAGTGTGTGTGTGAAGGGGTGTATGTGTGTGTAGGAGCTGGTATGTGTGTGGGGGTGAAGGGGTGTATGTGTGTGGAGGGGCTGGTATGTGTGTGCGTGTGTGTGTGGAGGGGTGTACATGTGTGAAGTGGTTGGCAGCGTTGCTTCCAGGCGAGTCTCACAGTGTGAGCCTCTCTGTCTCTCTGGACTAGTGAATCCAGAGGCCCTGGAGAGAAAGCGGGGAGTTTTGATCTCGCTCCCTCGTTTACCGCTCAGCTTAAGGGGGGGGGACTCATAATTGGAAGAGGCTCATCAGAACACGATACAAATACCCCTGAGTTCCCAACCTGCCATGGGAATTTGGTGCAGGAGCTTTGCATTGAATTATGCAGTGGATTTAGGAGGGCCTTCTTCATCCTGGACTGGTTTTAAGATTCCAAACCCTTAACTCTGCACTTCAGCTTCTGTTCATCGAGGAAGTTCAGAGAGAGATACAGGGCTGTTAATAACAGACAGTATAATTGGTGATGCTTTATATGGAAATTTGATGAGCCCTTTACATTGTTTGTAGAAAATGGCTCTTTATAGGATAAAAAAAATAATCTTTATTACTGTGAATTTATAATTTCTTTCACAAATTTGTATTTTGCTAAATGTTTTGGTTTCATCCATGTCTGTTATCCCTCAGCCTTTAGGTGACATATTTGTGTGTAGCCTTTTTGTGATTGTCATGGCAACAGCCACTGAAAGGCGAGAGGTGGTGGGTGATGAGTCTCCTTATCAGCTGACTGAAATATTAAAGCTAGGGGGGCCATCTGATTTCAACATGGACCCAAACAGCTTCTTCCTGGAGGATGTCATTAATGTCTGTTCTTTTTTCCCTTGTATTGGCTGCTCTTATCTTATCTTGATTCAATGTTTGATTGCTTTTATTTCCCTGACTGCCCATGTATGGCTATATTTAAAATGTCTGCTCTTACCTGCGTTGCCTCTTGGCCTTTCAATGTGCTGTGAAATGTGTTGTTTCTTGGGTCTAATGTAATAATGTCACAGGTCATTTAGTAAACTTTTCCCTTTGTGCTCTCCTTCATGTACCACTTCAGCCCATTCTGTCAATGACTGGAATCTCCAACTTCGTGCTTCAAACAGCTGTCTGTTTGCTGGGATATCTAAGTGTGTGCAAGTGAAGAGCAGCCTCTGTGCAGCTCTGGAAAGCAACACATTCCAGTTGAAGTATATTCAGTCCCACAGAGCAGGTGCTGCTTGTTAGGAACTGGGTCTGGCAAAGTGCATGTGGTTTGTCTCAGTATAAATATCTCAGGCTGCATCTCCATCTCTTCTCCCCGGTAAATTAGAGTCAGTCTCCAGACCGCAGCTGTGCTCCCACGGTAATAACATTGTGCTTGCCCACTCGTCTTTGTAACAGATTTCACCTGAAGCTTCCTACAATCTGAAGGTCGATATTCTAGAACTCTCCTCACCCTCACCTTGAACTGCTGATTTCATTGTACAACTTCAGTTTGCAGGAAGAATGTCTTGTTATTTCTGGGAGGTCAGTGGGTAAAAAAATAATACTTTACTCCATATTTTGGCTAGTGAGGATCTCGTTTTGAAGACATCTGGAATGGAATGAGTCTTCAGTTTCCTTAACTTTCCCCATTACTGATTGTAGTGAAGGGAGGGAGCATCAGCCTGGAACCTGGGTCTACAGGGTAACAAACCTGCACTCAGACCGGAACGCCAAGGAGCCAGGCTCAATGGCTTGGCAGTCAGAGCACATATTCATGTGCAGTGACTGCACATCGTCCCACTCATCCCACGTCAATCTGTCTGGTTCAGTTGAACCTTCTATTATGGTGGGTAGTCTTCCCTGTGGCGTGTGATTGTTCAGATTTAAGCACTCTTGCATGTACAGCAGCCCATTAAAACAAATTAATTCTCTTGGAGATTTACAACTGTGCACATTCATATTTGCATTTGCACGCAAAACAAGGTGCTGGGCACATGCAGGCACAACATCGGAAGCACAATGTCAGAGGGAGAGGATGTGAAGAAATGCGTTCACACGCAACAGTGGTGCTAGGTCTGTGTAGGATGGGTTATCACACAATATCAGTTCAAGGCTGTGGTGGTTGAATCCCAAGCTGTGCTAAATGTATTGATGCACAGAACTAAAAGTGTTTGGGCAGAGGAGACAGACTTGTTGGCTTGGGATGAGCAAGGAAAAAGGGCCAGTATTATGTTGTTAATGCTGTTGGTAAAGTGTTGTCTTGTGTTGGATTCACAAACGTTCAGATTCTCAACAGGAACGTTTATTTGCCAGCAATTGTAAATTGTAAATTATGACAGTTGTAAATTGTAAATTAAGGTTTCATTACTGAGTTGAGTTTTATATGTTGCTGAACTCAAAGCCAGCTGGCAAAGGCCAGTGAGATGAAAAAGGATGTAGGAAAGATCAAGCAATAAAAAGTTACATCTGCTTGGGCCTAAAACTTGGCAAACGTGCTTGAAGTGCCAAGGAAGGTTGAGGTTTGGCGGCACTCATGCTCTGGCAAAATGAGGAACAGCCATTGAATGCTAGGCACATTCTCCCTCTACCTTTTGTCATTTGTTTTCAGGCAGTGTCCTTCTGTCTGTTAAGCCATTGTTATGTGGTTGGGTCCAGCGTTTGACAACAATCTGGTCCAAATGCAATAGGATGTGATGGATATGTCGTGTTATGGCTATAGACCCTATGTCATTTTCCCTGTCTTGTGCTATTTTCCTCCCTTTTCTCGATTGCCACTTCTTCCCCTCTCTTATGCGCTCACCTTCACTGTGGAGCTGTACTTGGTAAGATTAGCTGAGGGGAAGCAGGAAAAAAAAATAATTCCTCCGTGTTCTCTCTCCAAGGGGCCTCTCGTTCCCCCACTGGCTTGTTAATTGATTGTTTGCAATTAGACGTTCCCTCATGTGAAACAGCAGTTACTGTTTCAGCATCCGTCAGCAGAATTTGATCAAGCGAGCAGTTACTTTTGTCCATAAAGTTAATAAGGGCAATATTTAACTCACTGCTGAAGGAGTGTCAAGGAATTTATGCTTGATGAGTTAAAAGCGTTTCCTTGTGTCTGTGCATGTTTAACAACATGAGCTTGATTGTGGCTGTGTCACAGTACATGAACAGCAATATTAGTCCATTTTATTGATTCAGATCAGTCTGGGGTGACCTTGACTCATCACCATTCCTTGTGTAATGAGGGCTAAGTGTGTGTGATTGGGTGTGTTTGTGCGTGGATTGTTATCCGTATGTATCTCAAAGTGGGTGGGTCTGCACGTGTGGGTTCCTATCTTGTCTGCTACATGTGTGTGTGTGTGTGTGTGTGTGTGTGTGTGTGTGTGTGTGTGTGTGTGTGAAAGTGGTGAGGTGCTGTCACAATTCTATTTTATCTTCTGTCTGCAGGTCTAGATGATAAAAATCTTGCCTTTGACAACACAGTGATCTAGACGACCTTTATGTCAATAGGTCAGTCACAAAGCCTGAAATCACACTTAAAATCGTTCCATGTTAGTTTCTGTGTAGGACAGGCAGCAGGCTTGTCCTGGCTCTGCCTCATGGGTATCCACAGTATCCACAGTATCTCTGAAAGCGACTGTCTGCTCTTTCTACACCTTGAAAGGCATTGCAATCTCACCCCCCTTTTCCTCCTGTAAGTCCCTTGCACGGATCAATATCTAGTATCGGAATTAACCAACTGTGCATGTCGGGCGTATAATATTCCATCTTTTTCCATCGTCTGGCTGCATCATCCCGGAGTTGGATCGCTATGAAAAAGTGTCTGTGTCTGACCCCATTTCTGGGCTCTCGAATATGCAGCTCAAATAGTTACAAACCAATTTATTTATCTCCATGCTCGATTCGGCCCCCTTTGTGCCGTGTAGATTACCTGTTAAAGTGTATTTTTAGGTATTTCCTGTCCACTTTAACTGCACACGCTGAGGATGGTTTGCAACCGTGTCATCATGGTGAGACTGATGGAAAGCCCTTGCATTTTTTAACCGTTCTGAATATAAGACAAGATGGGAATGGAGCACTTTGATTACGCAATGGAAGTAAAAGGTTCTAGCTCTCTGTTTTTTGTGGAAGCTGAATTTATCTCAGGGATTCATATGTGATGATGACATGAAGGTCACGTGCCATTTATTGATGGTTAAAATGTTTAAATGATGTCTCTGCTTCAGATAGAAGCCGCTGTCCTAGAGGGATCATGCATATCCCTAACCCTAGCCCTAATCAGGCTTGAGCGCTAAAGCCAATGAAAACAAAGGACTATTTGCAGCGCTAGTGATATGCTGCAGTGTGACAGCCTGTCTGGTATTTAGCATCCTTGGAGCATGTGGTTAGCCTCTCTGTGTTTGCATATCATGCACTTTACCCAACGTGTTTAATGTTTCACTTCATCAAAGATGTTTTGACTGTCCACCACAGTCCATCTATTACATCAGAAACAACACAACTTAATATTGTCTTCATCTGTAATGATAAATACATGTGAAGCACAATCAGGCAAAACTAGTTGTCATTCAGGTTGCATGCACCGTGTGCTTCACTCAGAGCTCACCTTAGTGATTACATGACAAGGTTCCAGGACTGGTATTCACCCACCATTTTAGTGTGTTGACCATAGCATGAGGTTCAAGGAAATTCTTAGTTTTAACGCTTCACAAGATTGTCTATGAATTCTGGTAAATGTACATTATTTTGCACATTTCACAGGGGTATTAAGCCCCTGATTAATGTGTGCCTCAGGTGTCAAATGCAATCAGGACTATGAAAGACAATAACCTAATAGTTTACTACGATGTTCAAACCACTGACAAATTATTTCCCAATAACGTCATTTAGCAGACACATTTATTCAAAGTCACTCTTAACGCAGTGGAACAATGTGTTTAGTCAGTATCTGTGCCCAAGGGAAATTGGCCTCTTGACCCGTCACTGGCTAGCGTCCTACTGTTCAAGATGAACTGGAGCAGCACTACCAGCAGAGACATCTTGTCCTTTCAATTCTAATTCCGAGGGATAATGTGGAATGACAACCACAACTGCCTCTAATGGATCTTCTCTTGTGCATCAGTTACCATGCAGATTCACACACGCCATGATTTGCTTATTACGTCCCTCAAATGGAGTTTTTCTTACTGATGTCTTGGCCCTCGGGCACTGACTGACCACCCACTTAACTAGCCAGTTGAAAACGTTGCTTAGGTCTGCTTGAATCACGTCTCCATTTCTTTGCTTTTATTTTGACATTCTTAAAATGACTTTTTCAATTCCTGTTTTAACTCTTTGATGTCTGTATAGCCCCCAATGAGACATGAATACGCCCACACTCAGCCCTATGCATGTGTGTGCATGGTCCTCTACACAAATATTTACACTGTACACTTTTCTCATTAAACAGCAGATTAGGTACATGGTGATAGGGAACACTTACCACTATAAAGCAGATATAGATTTTAGCCAGCACTTGCATTGTTCTGATTACCATTTATGTTTATCCTTATAGGGCTATTTACTCAGTTTACATGAGACTCTAAATCATCCTTGTTTACTCGCACAGCCATAAAATGCTTTGGGTTTTGGGAATTCCATTATTTATTGCCGGAGAAATAGTGGACTAGGCACAATGCTACCTTTTTCATTTGTATTGAAATGATTGCAAATGAATGAAGCAATCTGTTTGGATTGTTTTACAGTAAGGGACTGAATACTGACTAGGCATGGCCAGGGATCACTGGAGAGCAGACGAAAAAAAAAGAAGATTAAAATCACTGAAGCAGATTTCATGTGCATTACGGCTACATTTCTTTTCCCACGACTCTGTATGCACGCATAAAGCATTTTAGTAATTCAGTTTTGGATTATGTATGAATGATGTCACAGCTATTCCCCATTTCCCCATTCTCATAATTTTTCGAGAAATTGCACACAATAAGTTGGGAATACTGTGTACCACAGGTAATATTAACTGTGAGAAAGTTAAGGAGCCATGAAATTAAACCGTGTGGTCAGTCAGTTTCATGCACTTAGGTCCTATAAGAGACAGATGACATGTATGCAATTTTTTTTGTTTTATTTTTTAGGCTTTTTTGCCCTTATCGAGATATGACAGTGAAGAATGACAGGAAATTAGTGGGACAGGGTGATTGAGAGTGGCACCAGGAAATGACCGTGGGCCAGATTTAAAACCCGGTCCCTATGGACACTAGGACTTGTGCATGGTTGGGATCACTGGTGTGTTTTGTAATATTTCAATAATTATACTTGTGACTTGATGAGATATAGCTATTGTAGTTATATAGATATAGTTATTGCATATTTACAGGTCACCTTAAATGTTACTTGACAATAATATTAGGAGACTTGCACCCTTTTACTTAAATGTGGAAAAGCAGTTCCCATTGTCTGATGCAGATATGTAGCATGGTTTCAATTCTCCAATATCCGTCATTCTCCATTGCAGTTGGACAGTCCATATAGGAATATCATTTTATATCAGTGAGTGAACCATACATAGATAGGTTGAGTATGCTCTATGTGATTGTGATTGGTTAGCTAGAGTGCATCGCTGCATCTGCTTAGAACTGTAATCATGCTATAATTGGGAACAAGGATAATTACGAGGGCCTGTTGTTTATTGTTCCTACATTAATTGCAGCAGCAATGCTAAACACAGCGTGTTCCTACATGAAACAGAACTTCATTTGTGGGCAAGTTCAAACATTTCATTAATTTGTTAATCAATTAAAAATGGATTCTGACTCATTTTAAAGCAGTGTTAATGGTTTATTATTGCTCTCAGTTGGTACTGAAGTGAACTTTTCTCAATCATAATTGAATTAGCTCAGATCTGCTGTGGTTGATTAATGGTGTGGGGCAGCTAAGAATCTATCACGTGTGGAGGTGAATATTTCATTATGAGTTTAGAAATAAAGGCATGGTCAGTGGAGCCTTGGCTCTTTTGTTTATACCCACTGTCGGGTTTGATTTTCCCAGTAAGGTGTCATCGTTGCCCGCCGTATTGGGTAGGCCTCGTGGGGAAAAAAGAAAAGGATAGAGATTAAGTGTTTGTCATAATCAATTAATGGGAGAGAAATTGTGCGACCACGACTTGTGCAGTGAAGGAGGAAGTGTCTGTACTGCCATGTGCGAATAGGACTGCATACGTTTTGTTTTGACTGAAGTGTGTGTGAGCAGCGTAGCACCTTGTAGTTTTCTCCAAGAGGAAAAACATTTTAACCTTGAGTGACCCCGTCTATGGAGAAGCGGAAAAAACACAGAGAACCAGCAAGAAAAAACAAATGAGTAAATAAGAAAGAACATAAGAACTATGGCCTGAGAGAAGACGTCCACAGGGTTCTCTCTCTAGTCTCTCCTTTCTTCTACAGTACAGCACAAGGACCTGATAAATCACCGAGAGTGGCTGGAATGACCATCTTAGGGGCGCCAGCAATACGATGTGGCTTTATACTGAACACAAGTCCTCAAGACCAGCACTTTGTCACTCTAATGGCCGCCAGGAGGAACTAATTGCCCTTGTGCACATTGGGGCAACTTGTCTGCATCCTTGGCTGAGCCAAAGACCATAAAGCTCTGTTCCTAAGCCAACATCACCTGCCCTCATATGGTGTTTGAAGCCTGTTTAGAGGTTTACATCTCGCTCAGCATGCAACCAGCAATTAATATCTTTTAATTATTTTCCACACAACCCAGAGTTCTAGCCCTTCAGCCTTCAGTGTGTGTGTGGGAGCTGCTTGGCTCGTTGAGTTTTATTTTTTCCTCACAATCACGGAATTGGCAGTTGCCCCTGGGGCTTGGAGCATGGTTTTTGTCACTCAGCCTTTTCCCACTGTAGGAACGGCTCTTTGTATGTATGGCCTCACGATGGCATAATCAATTTAAGAGTTTGTCTTGGGTCATTATTACCTGCTGGAGAGCCATCTGTTGGCCACGTCTGTGGGAGGAGAGTGCCAGGTAGCTGAAGCAGTGAAGTGGAGAAAGAGATGGAACAAGAAAAGGGAGAGATGGAGTGAGTGATAGAAAAAGATGGAGATGGGAGAGATGGAGATGGAGTAGAGGAATGGAACTGTGAGAGGAAGGTGAAAGAGAGCAGTAGAAAGAACAGGAGAGAGGGAGAGAGAAAAAGTGTGAGAAAGAAGAAAAAAGCAGGAGGGACTCAAAGCATGGGCTTCAGAACGGAAGGGAGTGAGACCAGCCAGATGGCCAGGGACACAAGCTTCTTCACACTGCCAAATGGCCTAGGCATATTTAAAAGTACCATGACTAAATATAATTACTCTCCATTCAAAGTCTATTCGAAGAAGCAGGCCGGTGGAGAACTTTATCGAGAGGTCTGCATGGCTAGAGAGAGGGCCTCTCTGAGGGGCTCAAATGAAAAAAATTGGAACGCAGCAGGATGCAGAAAGGAGGATGCAGATGCATAAATACGCTGTCCATGTGTGTAAATTGTACTGCTGTGATTAATTCCATTTCATATGCTGAGGAGGAATGAAATGTGAAACTGAATTAATGAACTAATTGAATTGAATTTTATGACAGCTTCTTAAAATGTATATGTGTTTCAATATTACTTCAATATTATTAGTGTTTAATAGATTGCTTTTCATAGTATATGTTTAAGTGTTCAAGGGGAAACCAATTCAGAATGTATTTTACACCACGTAACCATGTAGTAGAATGTCTCATCAAAGAGAAGCAAGAGCTTTCTTTATCTCACAAATATCCAACACTAAATTGGAATATTCAGGAATATGCCTACCGACCAGGCACTGCAACAGTTAAGTGACTCACATTAAAATTGACAGACTTCTCTTCCATCAATCTGATGAATTTAGTTGTGCAGTCATCCAAATACATTGTGCATTTACCTTTAGGGTCTAGTTCCATATGAGTGGGGAGCTTTAAGAGCCAGTGTATCTAAATGCACCAAAACACACTATAGCCTATCTGTGAACAACGACCATGAATTTATACAAATTGATCCGTGCTTGGTCCACCAATTTGCTTTATTCGTTTGAGACTTGCAGTTGGGTTTTTTTAAGTTGGGTGTTAAAAGTACAATTGCATTCAGCCATGCATGACCATGACACTGACTAACTATAGTGAGGCCAAAGTAATAATATCAATGTATTGCAATTTATATTGATTTGATAGGCTATATTAGGCTGTTTGTAAAATTAAGAAGCATGATGATGTCTGGTAGTGGATATGTAATAACAGCTTTCCCATATAGCCTATGTAATTCTTCGTGACAATGAGTGTAACTCTGAGTGTACATTTTTTTTTTACTCAGGACCAGAGACAAAAAATGTCAATTCACCCTAATAAGACTTTTTATATGTACCATAAATCTTCAAATAAAGACCGGGATTCAATTAGACGCCGGGCTTCAGATAGTAGCCGGGGGCGTGGTCGATACGGACAAATAAAAGCCGGGCCCCAAATACAGACCGGGGGGTAAAATAAAGTAGCCTATTTTACTGTAGCCTAACAGCATCAGTCCATCGGCACAAAATAGACATCACAATTAAATTGAATGCATTTCATATACACATGTTCTCCTCATGTTTAATGTTGTTGGCTAATTTCATGGGCTGTTTTCAGGACTTAGGACTACTAGGCGAATTTTGTATTGTTCATGAAGGCGCGTCTGGCAATTTGTTATTGTTTAGTTAGCCTAAATGCACGTATCGTAGCCTACTGTTGTTTATCTTTCACGTTTTAGTAGGCTAGGCTACTTTTTCCAGAAGTGATCATAAAGCAGTAGAATGTGCCACTAAGGCGAAACTTTGATATTAAATGCAAAGAGAAGGTGTATGCTGAACAACATTCGGGAGAAAAAGCAGCAAAGCAGTTCAAAATTTACCCGAGACGACTTCGATATACTGCAAGAAGCAAAAGAATGAACTGAATGCAGCCAAAAAGACCAGAGTCAGACTAGCAGGTGGAGGTAGGATATGGCAGCCAGCCTTGTCGAATGGATTTTTTTCAGTCTGCGATAAGCATAATAGAGTGTCTAGAAAAATGATTAAAAACAAAGCTTTGGAAATCTTTCCGTGACTGACAGTGGAGACCATAACTTCGATGTTTATTGTTACGTTAACACTTCTGCACATAAAGCGCTACGCGATGTGCAGGAAGTGTTGAACGCATATACAATGAATGATATTAGCCTACTGTAATTATGCCCATTACTTGATTTAAACAATACAATTCTATAACAGAAGATAAGTAAGAAATAAAGGCCTGCCCCCTAATACAATGCTGCCCCAAATAAAGTGACTGAATCCACTCCACACGTCTCGTCCATGTTAAAGGAACAGTGAGTGAATCAGGTCCCTGCTCCCCGTGTGGCAGCTATGGGAACTGGACAGTGTCCCACCAAACACATTAGCTGATCTCTGACGCTCAGTATTTCTCCTCAGCTCTATGTGTGATCGCTTGAACACCATGGACAATTGCACACACTCCACTGCACTCCAGATATAATAGTAGCATCAATTGTATTGTATGTGCGTATAGCGTGTGTGTGTGTGTGTGTGTGTGTGTGTGTGTGTGTGTGTGTGTGTGTGTGTGTGTGAAACAGATGGAGAGAGACACTTTGTGTGTTCACGTTTGGATGCTTGGACCTGTATTAAAGTCACACAGCATTCCCACAAGCTTATATTGCACCCAGTAGGCCTATAGGTTTTATTTTGTGTTCGTTTTGTTTTGACAGTTAGCAGTGACAGCCCTGGTACATATCTATCTATCTATCTATCTATCTACTGTATCTATCTATCTATTAGTGGTGTGGAAGGGAAAGAGCTCATTTTCCACAGAAGGTGACATTCTGTTGTGACAATGTTAGGTGATAATGAGTGATCTATCCTTCGGAGAAAACCAGCGTGCCACCCTCTATATTTAGATGCACTCTCCTTGGCTTCGTGTGACTTTCAGTAGAGGCATGCTCATGTTTTAAGCCTTAGTGACATGTAGAACAAGGAACAACACATATTTCACATATTAACAATGTTCTTTTGTGAAATACAAAGCAACTTAACATGGAAGGTCATACTTGAGGTTTGGATTAATTTGAGAAAGAGTAGCAACATGGTGTACTTATTGTTTCTTAGAGAGATGAGATTTAAGTTGTTGTGAGCTATGAACCATGTTCCTGCCACATGGATTTTATTGATTGAGTAGGCTGGGGGATGCTCAAGTGGGTGCCGTAATGAATCAGAGGACGATACATGCATGGCTGGCTAGTTACATTAATTACTTAGTTGGATCAGTAGAAGTAGAGGTTATTGGTTTAATCGGTGAAGTAAAGGTTGCTTGGATGGATGTGTTATTAAATAGGGAGTTGAATGGAAAGATGAATGGGCGAATGAAATGTTAGATATTAGCATGAGGAGATGGTTCATGAATGGATGGAATTTGAAAAAATAAATGGGATGGATAGATGGATTGATGAACAGAGATAAATGTACAGGGAGAAATAGGGATTGGGTATGGACAGAGGGGGGAATTATAAATGAATGGATTGGTAAAACGTTGAATGAAATTATGGCATTTATTATTATTATTATTTTGTATTATTATTACAACATTTGATGTTTGTTTGGGTATGCAGTTAATGAAAAAATTGATGGATGGAAAAATAAATGACAGACTGGACAAGGTTAAATATTTAGTTTTGGAAACAGTTTGCAGATTGTTGGCTATAACAGCAACAAAAAAGAAAAGGCATAAGTCCCACAAACTATTACTCTGATGGCATAAGGGCGTTGAACACAATTGAACTTGCAAAAGGCATTGGGCTAGAGTGAAATAATTTGCGTTCATAAAAAGAAAATGAAATCAGACTTGCTTATTTTTTTTTACATCTGAGTGGGGAATATATTACATTGGGTGTAAAAGTATTGCTTGTTTTTATTCAAACTTTAGCTTTGAGGAGGGATATTATTGCTTTCCTATTTGGGTCAAGGAAACTCTCCCTGGGTAAACAGTTGTTACATTACCTGTGTAAGAGTTCACCTGGTGAATTTAGCCCATTTTCACCAAACCAGAGTTCTGCAGTGAGCTTTAAACTCATAAACAAACAACTAAATACAAAAC
Source organism: Sprattus sprattus (assembly GCF_963457725.1). Classification (NCBI taxonomy): domain Eukaryota; kingdom Metazoa; phylum Chordata; class Actinopteri; order Clupeiformes; family Clupeidae; genus Sprattus; species Sprattus sprattus. The sequence goes on along the minus strand of NC_137921.1, from coordinate 56,569,984 downwards.
TAAATTAAGACACTGTCTGAGCAGAGGACCCTTTGAGTGAGAACTTCCAATCTACTGCACACCTGTTGCCTGACTAGCTTGGGTGCTTATTAATGAGCCAACATTAACTGATGAACTTAATGAAATCAGCTAAGTGGCATATGGCCTCCTCATGGGGAAACTCATACCTTCAACTTGATAAATGATGCCTTGGGTTGTGTTTTATATTAGCATTTAATTTGCCAGGGTGGAGGGTGTATTGATGGCAAAGATCAAACACACACTTAGCCAATGGCTTGAAGAGGGTCCCACTTGAAAGAGAGGCCTAGAGATGGGCTAGCAACAAGAGCAGACCCATCCCTCAGCCGTGACCTTTGGGAGATTAAAGACCTGGCTTTGTTAGTGATGGTGGGTGGATGCAGTTCAAGAAAAGTTCATGAAAATTAACAGGCAAGATAAATTAGATTTTTACATACATGTACACACAGTAGTTGTTCTTTTTTTCATGGACATTTCAATTTTGGGTTATGTGTATCTTTAGTTTCATTATTTTGTTGCATGTTATTTAGATTTATTATAAATGTAATTGCATGAATAACTAGCATTTATGATGAAGTACTGGTTGTTAATTTCTGGAAGTGTCTGCCTCAAAGAAGCTCTGTCATTTAGCATTTTTAGATTTCAAACGTGGGAGCTCATAGTAGGCAGTTGTGTGGGTGCGCTGTGCACTCCATGAAGGCAGTTTTTTAGGTGTTAATTAAGCTCATCATATAGAGATTAGCTCTGCTGTTAATCACAATGGTGCAACGATGGAAGAGAGCATCCGGCACCCCTGGTCTGTCGAATTTTAATGAATGATTGTTTGCCTAATTCAGACTATAATGATCTCGGCTGCATTTCCCGTACAATGTCGGAGGTTTGCATTGTTAAACTAACATCTGAAAGACGACAGTTTCCCAAAACTGTTTTACGAACATCGTACTGTGTAAGTTTGAACCATGTTAGTAGTTCAAAACTATCGGTTTAATATTGGTTAATGACATTTTGTAGCACCGGGACTAGCACAGCGGCGTATTTTAATGAGGGGCAATTAACTGAGGCTTCCATTAATCATTTTTTCCCCAAATTTCTAGGTCATTCAGAATGGGTGTCATTTTGGTGTGAAAAGTGCCGGGGAAATAGATGAGATTTAATATAATCCTACATGCCACTGGTCTAGTGTGTTGTCTGCTCCTGCAATTTCAATGAGCGTAGCTCTTACACAAATGCACAAAATGTCATTGGTTCCTGGGACTGTGTAGGGCATTCAAACTAAAACGGTAAAGATACACTATGGAGGATCTAGTGGTGAGGCCGCAAAGTCTCCCTTTTGAAGCATGTATCATGTTACTTTAATACTCTCCTCTCGAGGGCCACCAAGATAATGTTGGTACTATCTTAACAACAGCACCAGTAAAATGTTGGTGATCTCACCTGATTGGATATGCATCTACAAATCAACACAATAGCAGATCAATTAAGTAGTATACATGCAGGTGCCACCCAAAGTGGGGTGTCTACCAAAGTGTTCATATTAAAGATCAGTCACAAATCAGTTTGATAAATCAGTCTGATAAAATGTAATAAACTATCAACTTTGATTTATAAGAAAAGTAATAACTACAACCAAAATGACCATGGCCTCGTTTCCCGAACGCGCACTTAGCCTAAAAAGGACTTGAAATCGGTCGTAAGAGGGATCCTACGTTGCAGAGCGGTTTCCCGACGCGGCACTTAGCTTAAGTTTATCTTTCGTTGAGAAGAATTCTACGTGTGGTCAGGACCAGTAGTAACTTCACACTTAGCGATGCAATCCAGTAGTAACTTCACACTTAGCGATGCAATCCACCAGGGGCGTCGTTCGGCCTATTATAGAAGAAATCCAAACGATGTTTCTGTGTATAGCACATCATGAGAATGTCATTGTTTCACCTGCCTATTCCCATCAAAATAGAAATAAAGAATATTGAGCATTTGAAAATAAAGATTATACAAAATAATATGTTATTGAACTAAGGAGATGGCTTTTCTGACTGTGTAGTTAGGCTGCAATTTTAGGAAATTGACATGTCATTGAGCCGGGCTGGAAATCAATCAAGAGGGTGGCACCCGCTAGCCTATATATATTTATTGAGGTATTGTTCTTATGTCGACACTTGTTATATTGGAACTTCATTCATGAGCCTATACATGGGTTTCTTGTATACAAACATTGAAGGCTACGCACGCAAATCCGCGGCAGAAAGCCATCTACCCTAATACAAATGAATACAGAAAGCCCAGTTTAAATGTATTGTTTATTACTTATTTAGCCTACCGTTCCCTATTCTGTTGCCATGAATGCTTGCACACACCCTCAACATATTCCCAAACGTAACCTTGTACATTGTTGAGCCTTTTTCTATATTTGATTTGATTTGATATTTTATTTTTCCTGGCAAACGGATGCTTCCTCCTAGGTATACTGAACATCTTACCAACTCTGTTAGAGCAGTTCACCACACAACAACTCCCTGTCATGTTGCCTTTCTCCACAGCTTTCTCATCCACTTCTTGCGCACGCAACCAGTGATGACGTTGCCGAGAAACCCATGTATACACAAGTGAGAAAATCGACTCGTCTGACATCGATGAACAGGCGACCTCCACCCTAAGAGATACTTAAGAACTCGTGCACGTGGCGCTCGTGCACCTGACTTTAAGATGATGTTCGGGAAACGCTCGTAAATAGAAAGTGTTACTGAGTCTACTATGTCGCCAAAATCCACGTAGAACGTTAAGATACGTCATTATCGGGAAACGAGGCCCATATCAATAGCTAGTGAAGGCTGAGAGAGAGAGAAGCTGCTCTCCTGATTAAATCACACAATAAACTAATTCCAGGTGTACCAAATAGTTTTTATTATTGTTAATTTTACTATGATATGATATGATATACGATATTGTTATAAACATTAAGCTGTATTTTGCATAATGCTGTCTGTTTATTATTATTATTATTATTATTATTTTTATTTGTATTCGTTTTGTTGGTCATTTTGGACAAAAGCATCTGCTAAATACAATTTTTTGTATCTCGAGACAGCGAATATTGGTTAATTACAGTATTTCTCTGTTCCTAAAACACATTTTTTCAAAGCATGCCTCGGTTTCTCTTAGCTCTAAACACAAATCCCAAAACCACTCACACAAAATGCAAAACCCTTTATATCTCTTGCAAAATGACACTTTGGTTTCAAAACACTATTATATCACCTCAAAAGGGCATTTTGTTTTCAAACAACAAACACAGACCATTATTTGAGTAGACATTCTAAGCATTGATTGAACACTGATGTGCTCAATGGAAAACACTACTATGAAATGGGAAAACACTAGTATGAAGGCCTTATCAGGAGTATTATGCCTTTTCATCTCCAGTGTTACTGTACACTTTCTCCTGTTGTAAAATATTGTAACTGTATAATGTTTTAACTCAAAAATGAAAGAAAAATGTAAAATAATAAAAGGCCAAAAAAACTAGACTGCATCCTGTTCTTGCTCAAGACAATATCGACAATTGTTGTGTTGTGAAACATCTGAAAATACAGTTTGATTTGAACATTTGATTGGATTACAATACAGTACAGTAATGTTTCTGTGCTCATAGGACGTAATCAGTTGTGGAAACGTATATGACTTACTTGCACATAGTCATATCATACTGTAATTGTTTGACTCTATCAGAGTTTCTGTCAAAAGGCACCCTGTACACCTGCTTCATTCTCGAGATGTTCTGCCTTAGAACATGGTCCACTGTGGCTAGGCTCTTTGTATTGATGTTTAGGAATATGTCTTGGTCATCAATGGTTGCACTTTGTATTTGTTTACGTATACTGTAATTTTACAAATACAGTACAATGTAAAATATTCTACAGTAAAATACAAGAATACTATGCTCCTGATACAGTAAGGCATTCAAACTAGTGTTTTACTGTCATAGTAGTGTTTCTTACCCATTCTCTCTTCTGAATGTCCGGAGAATCGGTGCAACTGAGAAGCGGCTTATGTTTGGTTGAACCCTCTGGCCAGCCTTGCCAGCCTCCTGCATGGTCAAACCCATGTTGACCACATGGTTGAACACATTGGCCTGAATCTCATCAGAGATACAGTAATGGCTCTCCGTCTTGCTCTTCCTCTTCATCATTTTCCTCCTCCTCCTCCTCTTACTCTCACTCCTCTGCCCCTCTGATCACCACTCACTTCAATGTTGCCATAAATTGTTCTCCAAACTAGGAGCTAAAGTTTTGATTTCAAATTGCACAACAGCTTTGGAAATGGAAGTTTTGTCATTTGATTAGCAGTGTTTTCTGTTTGAACACAATGAGGTTTTGGCATTGATGAAGCATGCAAAGTAGAGAGGACGGTGCTTAGTGTTTTGAAGAAAATGTGGTTAACAATTGAAAACTGTGTCTAAAGCAGAGAATTGTGTGTTGTGGTTTGAAGAAAGTGCGGTTAACAATTGAAATCTGTGTTTAAAGCAGAGAATTGTGCTTAAAGTTTAGCAGAATTGGTTTAGGGAGTTGGAACTTGGGTTTAGTGTTCAGAGAAACAGAGGCATGTTTTGAAAAAATGTGTTTTAGGAACAGAGAAATACTGTAAAACATGCATTTTGTGAAGGCTTGAGGGCTGTCTGTTAGTATATTCCTGTAGATTTAGTTATACACAAACTATGTGTGCACATGTGTGTATTCTGTGTGTATTCTCTTAGCTTTCTTCAAGACGCAATGTGAAGTGTGATTGTTCAGCAGTAGTAGATCACTATGTGGTAACGACAAGGATCAGACATGGAAATGAAAGCAGAGCATAGGAAATAGTGACACAATTATGTTGAACAAACTATACAAGAACACACATACCGTATTTTCCTGACTATTAACAGCATCACAGCATTTTATGTAATTTTACAGTATTTCTCTGTTCCTAAAACACATTTTTTCAAAACATGCCTCGGTTTCTCTGAACACTAAACCCAAGTGCCAACTCCCTAAACCAATTCTGCTAAACTTTAAGCACAATTCTCTGCTTTAAACACAGATTTCAATTGTTAACCGCACTTTCTTCAAACCACAACACACAATTCTCTGCTTTAGACACAGTTTTCAATTGTTAACCACATTTTCTTCAAAACACTAAGCACCATCCTCTCTACTTTGCATGCTTCGTCAATGCCAAAACGTCATTGTGTTCAAACAGAAAACACTGCTAATCAAATGACAAAACTTCCATTTCCAAAGCTTTTGTGCAATTTGAAATCAAAACTTTAGCTCCTAGTTTGGAGAACAATTTATGCCAACATTGAAGTGAGTGGTGATCAGAGGGGCAGAGAAGTGAGAGTAAGAGGAGGAGGAGGAGGAAAATGATGAAGAGGAAGAGCAAGACGGAGAGCCATTACTGTATCTCTGATGAGATTCAGGCCAATGTGTTCAACCATGTGGTCAACATGGGTTTGACCATGCAGGAGGCTGGCAAGGCTGGCCAGAGGGTTCAACCAAACATAAGCCGCTCCTCAGTTGCACCGATTCTCCGGACATTCAGAAGAGAGAATGGGTAAGAAACACTACTATGACAGTAAAACACTAGTTTGAATGCCTTACTGTATCAGGAGCATAGTATTCTTGTATTTTACTGTAGAATATTTTACATTGTACTGTATTTGTAAAATTACAGTATACGTAAACAAATACAAAGTGCAACCATTGATGACCAAGACATATTCCTAAACATCAATACAAAGAGCCTAGCCACAGTGGACCATGTTCTAAGGCAGAACATCTCGAGAATGAAGCAGGTGTACAGGGTGCCTTTTGACAGAAACTCTGATAGAGTCAAACAATTACAGTATGATATGACTATGTGCAAGTAAGTCATATACGTTTCCACAACTGATTACGTCCTATCAGCACAGAAACATTACTGTACTGTATTGTAATCCAATCAAATGTTCAAATCAAACTGTATTTTCAGATGTTTCACAACACAACAATTGTCGATATTGTCTTGAGCAAGAACAGGATGCAGTCTAGTTTTTTTGTCCTTTTACAGTTTTTCCCAATCGTTTTCAGGCATTTAGCGAATCATAGGTCAACTTCATCTAATGCTCACATCTTCTTTGCACAGCAAGAGTCTTCTCTGGCGAATGGGTTAACCATTTCTCATTGCTTTCACACAAATTTCTTTGAGTTTTAACACACTTTTCAAAACAGTTTACACACTTCTCAGAGAAAGACACAAAACCTAATTGAATAACCATGTCAACACATTGCAGACACTTAGTAGCAGCCTACTGGCACTGCTCTCTATATTCTAAATATCGTCAGCACCTGTGTGAACTCTCTGTGCAAAACTAATCAAGCAGTTCTCAACCTCTAAAAAAGGGTCAACAGATCGAAGTTGATACTACAGTAAGCATGTATCGAATAGGCCACCAGGATGAGGACAAGGAAGAGGTTGTGGTAGAGGTAGAGGGGCCCCTGTCAGGGGATGTGGCATTCGTGTAAGATGCTCAAATGAAATTAGGGCAAGAGTCATTGATCTATAGTGAATCATGACCACCATGAGAGAGGCTGGCCAAAGGGTTCTTTCAAACCTGAGCTGTCATACTGTGGCATCAATTGTTTGTACGTTCAGCAATGACAATGACACTTTGCTGGCCTTCACAGTCAATATAATGTATTGTGTTTCACTGTATTTGCACTCTTGGCAACAACAATTTCTATACTTTTGTAAAGTATGTTGTCACAATACATTGTATACTGTAGTTTCACTAAAGTTACTTACAACATGTACGGTCGAATTCTGATTACTTTACGTAAATGTACAGTATTTACAGCCTATTGCACTATTTTTACAGAATCAACACACTGGCCCAAACTGGTGGCAGGGGGAGATTGTTCACTGCAGAACAGAGTTGACCTCATTTTGACGTACAGAATATACATGTAATGTGGAAAAAGGACTGCAATACTGTAAAAATGTTGTGTCAGAATCTTTGCCATTTTGTGCACAGTAGAACAAATGTTACGTAACCATATATATCATCATGATATAGTGTTTAGCAATACAAAAACAGAAATACAAAATTTTACTGTATACAAATGTTCAGGTTTCGAATACTTTCTGACAGTATTCCTTAGTAAGCAAGAGTGCTCAGTACAAAACCCAAATTGTAGTAGGTTACGTTGTCAGTGGTAAAAAAGACAATACTGGGAGGGTGTTGCACAAAAGTTGAAGTGATGCTTTCATAGGTTGATATTGAAAGCTGTATTTTGAGTTTTGCTATCCATTGTTAAATAAATGAGAAAACATACATTTTCAATTGAGCACAAATTGTAGGTTTTGAAGGAATTGTTTGGTTGTGATGGGTGTGTGATAAGTTTTTGAGAAGGTAGTGTCATTCTGCAACCATCATATAGTGTTTTGGTCATTTCAGCTTCAGTTACAGTATTTCTCTGTTCCTAAAACACATTTTTTCAAAGCATGACTCGGTTTCTCTTAGCTCTAAACACAAATCCCAAAACCACTCACACAAAATGCAAAACCCTTTATATCTCTTGCAAAATGACACTTTGGTTTCAAAACACTATTATATCACCTCAAAAGGGCATTTTGTTTTCAAACAACAAACACAGACCATTATTTGAGTAGACATTCTAAGCATTGATTGAACACTGATGTGCTCAATGGAAAACACTACTATGAAATGGGAAAACACTAGTATGAAGGCCTTATCAGGAGTATTATGCCTTTTCATCTCCAGTGTTACTGTACACTTTCTCCTGTTGTAAAATATTGTAACTGTATAATGTTTTAACTCAAAAATGAAAGAAAAATGTAAAATAATAAAAGGCCAAAAAAACTAGACTGCATCCTGTTCTTGCTCAAGACAATATCGACAATTGTTGTGTTGTGAAACATCTGAAAATACAGTTTGATTGGAACATTTGATTGGATTACAATACAGTACAGTAATGTTTCTGTGCTGATAGGACGTAATCAGTTGTGGAAACGTATATGACTTACTTGCACATAGTCATATCATACTGTAATTGTTTGACTCTATCAGAGTTTCTGTCAAAAGGCACCCTGTACACCTGCTTCATTCTCGAGATGTTCTGCCTTAGAACATGGTCCACTGTGGCTAGGCTCTTTGTATTGATGTTTAGGAATATGTCTTGGTCATCAATGGTTGCACTTTGTATTTGTTTACGTATACTGTAATTTTACAAATACAGTACAATGTAAAATATTCTACAGTAAAATACAAGAATACTATGCTCCTGATACAGTAAGGCATTCAAACTAGTGTTTTACTGTCATAGTAGTGTTTCTTACCCATTCTCTCTTCTGAATGTCCGGAGAATCGGTGCAACTGAGAAGCGGCTTATGTTTGGTTGAACCCTCTGGCCAGCCTTGCCAGCCTCCTGCATGGTCAAACCCATGTTGACCACATGGTTGAACACATTGGCCTGAATCTCATCAGAGATACAGTAATGGCTCTCCGTCTTGCTCTTCCTGTTCATCATTTTCCTCCTCCTCCTCCTCTTACTCTCACTCCTCTGCCCCTCTGATCATCACTCACTTCAATGTTGCCATAAATTGTTCTCCAAACTAGGAGCTAAAGTTTTGATTTCAAATTGCACAACAGCTTTGGAAATGGAAGTTTTGTCATTTGATTAGCAGTGTTTTCTGTTTGAACACAATGAGGTTTTGGCATTGATGAAGCATGCAAAGTAGAGAGGACGGTGCTTAGTGTTTTGAAGAAAATGTGGTTAACAATTGAAAACTGTGTCTAAAGCAGAGAATTGTGTGTTGTGGTTTGAAGAAAGTGCGGTTAACAATTGAAATCTGTGTTTAAAGCAGAGAATTGTGCTTAAAGTTTAGCAGAATTGGTTTAGGGAGTTGGAACTTGGGTTTAGTGTTCAGAGAAACAGAGGCATGTTTTGAAAAAATGTGTTTTAGGAACAGAGAAATACTGTAAGGGCTGTGTGTGAGCTGTTTTGAAAAAGTAAACAGTGAATGGAAAAATTCGCCAAAGCGATTGAGAAAAACTGTATTATTTTACATTTTTCTTTCATTTTTGAGTTAAAACATTATACAGTTACAATATTTTACAACAGAAGAAAGCGTACAGTAACACTGGAGATGAAAAGGCATAATACTCCTGATAAGGCCTTCATACTAGTGTTTTCCCATTTCATAGTAGTGTTTTCCATTGAGCACATCAGTGTTCAATCAATGCTTAGAATGTCTACTCAAATAATGGTCTGTGTTTGTTGTTTGAAAACAAAATGCCCTTTTGAGGTGATATAATAGTGTTTTGAAACCAAAGTGTCATTTTGCAAGAGATATAAAGGGTTTTGCATTTTGTGTGAGTGGTTTTGGGATTTGTGTTTAGAGCTAAGAGAAACCGAGGCATGCTTTGAAAAAATGTGTTTTAGGAACAGAGAAATACTGTATTAACCGCACCTTGCCATGTAGTTCTGGTGCGAGCGCTACTAGCCATTTCAAAGTTGTATGAAGTAGGGATAGGCATTTCAAGCAAAAATACTACTCATTGCCCCCCCCCCCCCCCCCCCGACAACCCATCACCCCCTGCACGTGCACAGGCACACAAATATCCCATTACCACTCACAGTGAAAAACATTTCTTGAGCACTTATTTAGTGGTGTGGTGTGCTAAACATACACATTAGATTAACTGTTAGTTGATCGCCTGGCGACCTAATACCATGATAAAATTATCTTCTGGCATGCTCAAGTGTTCAAGAAGGACATTACATTGATATTAGAGTAAGCCCTTGCTCCGTTGGTGGTCCATTATTTCTCCCAGCAACTTTCTTAGTGTTTCCTGGCTGCTATGGTTATCTAGTTGCTAAGCAGATAATGAATGGGCAGGATTGTGACACACATAATGCCAGTTTTGCCTCTTGCATCGCAACTGCATGTTCCAGACTACGTAAGTTATGAAACTAAGCTTTCTGTTTGCTCGTCCTAATTAATTTCAGATAGTAAAAGCCATGAGTGCTCATGTCTCTCTCCTCTTGAGTGAATGCTTCCGATTGTCTTTTTTTGCCTGATACGAATGTGTACAATATCTCTCATTATAGCTGGGCCTGTTCGATTGCCTAAATAATCCTGGCTTCGCATTTCTAACAGGCAAAATGAATGTTTGCTCTCTCTCTGTTAGATTGTCTTCCCTCCAGGGTGAATGCAGTAGGTGCTGGTAATTGATCTGATATCCTTGTTGATATGTTTTCAAGCAGGTAGCCTCTCTATGAGGAACACCTTCCATTTCCTTTCCATTCACTGTTTATTGATTGGAATATACATATGGGCTATCACTCACTGGAGAACTGTGGTTACTTTATGAATACTATGAGCATCACGGAGGCACGTCTAAGCGGTTTGGATCCATCACTGACGGAGAGTCCATGAGCATCTAATGGGAGTTTGTTTACATGCTAACGTGAGAATGGCTGAAGTTGATGCCCATAAGCACTGGCAAATAGTACGGTTTCAGATCCTGCTGATTACATTGCTAAATCAAATGATGATCTTAACCATCTTTGTGTGAAGCTTGATACTGATATGTGGAGTGTGTGTGTGTGTGTGTGTGTGTGTGTGTGTGTGTGTGTGTGTTTGTGTGTGTGTGTGTGTGTGTGAGAGAGAGAGAGAGAGAGAGAGAGAGAGTGTGAGAGTGTTTGCATGAGCTCTCAGGCACAATGTTTCCTTGCATGAAAACTCATTGTATTCCATTTCATTAGGCAGTACTTTGACAAGCCTTTTTCTTAAACAGTCAGGTGGCACATCACTGAATAACAGCTATAAGGAGTAGAAGAGCAACACCCAATAGAGCTACAGTCAAATAGGGAGGGGAATTTGCTAAATCGCTGAACATTCACTGGCGAGTGAGATTCCCAGACAGTATATTGGCATGTAGTTACCTCCAGCCATAATGTTAGTGAGCTGTGCATGTGCAGGTGAACATATGGGCCGTGGTGATGTTTTCTTGTCTGACATTTTCAGACATGGCCGATGAACACTGAGATTTAATGTCTGGAAGATCCGTAAACCAGCACTCATTCTTCCCTTCTAGTCCCCTTGGGGTCACATATTTTATTTATGCATTCTATAAAAATAAAGGTTTACTCCACTGGCTAGAGGCAAGCAACATATTCTGGGGACTGGACCATATGCTCTCACTAATGGATACGGTGAAAATGTGAAAGGTCTCTGCAATTCCCCTTTGTCTTCCCTAGCGTGTCTTAGCATTGCCTCCTACCTGTGGCCTGTGGTTCGGCTATATAGCTCCTAATGATCCAAGAGAGAAAGCAAGTACTGAGAACATACATCTGATGCATGCCCATAGTCAGAGCCTGTGTGGAATATTGTTGGTTGAATTATTCTCATTTCAAATCACACAATTGAGTCTGGAAGTGTGAATTACCAATGTGTGTGCGCGTGTGTGTGCTTGGGAATGTCTGTTTGTGTATGAGAGAGGGAGGGCAGGAGAAAAATATGACAAAAAGATTTAAATAAAATCTTGTTCAGTTTAATTGACTCACTACGTGTGATAGTAGTCATCACTGTTTCTTAAATAATTTTGAGATCAAATTGTTAAATGATGAATTTATGATTTTTTTTGAAGAGGTTAAGCAAAAAATATGAAATGTGGCCTCAATGTGTCATGTTTCTGTTTCACTTCAGTTATTATTTAATACTTTAAGCATAACAGTACGGTATCAATAATATGTGTTCGAATTTTTACCCCTAATTCCCGCCTCAACAGGCTCCGCTGTGGTGAAGGACGCCAGTGCAGCTCTGGAAGTGTATCCTTGCCTATTAGCTGCAAGGTGTTGCCCATCATTTTGACTGCTGTGTGAGTGTTTTTCTGGACCCCAGTGAAATGTGCAACAGCTGAATTGATTGACAGCCGACTTCATGCTCTTTAACTATGGAAACTGACAAGGTCATGTCTGAGCAGATTATGGTTAAATTGGACAGCACTTGAAAATATCCCTCTTCATTCCATTTTCTGCTTTTCACTGGCCTCATCTGTTGTCTGTGGACTGCCTTATAGCGTCTCCCTCTCAGACGTATCAGTCAATGACTCCCTCATTTACAAAGTGTTTATTTTTTAACTTACAATGAATTTTAAAATACCTGTTCAGTTAGCTGATTCATATGCAAATACATGACAACTAAATCAAATAAGTCATGAATGCTAATCTGTCCATGGAGACCATAGAATTGCAAATTCATAATGGATAATAACTACACAAATATTACTTATGAATCCACATGGCAATCAGAGTAGGTCTGATAATGCGGTGTTGCTAAATGCAATATGAATCAATGCAATCCTTCTTGGACACACACACACACACACACACAGAGAGAGAGAGAGGTTTGCAAATCCAGGACTCTGCTGGTTGCGAATGCTAAGCTGGCATTAACACACTGCAGCGCTTCCATTTCAGTTGTCAGCGGCGCATCAATCACCAGGGTGAAGTCAAAGGAGGTATATACGTCCCTGTCTAATTGATGGCTCTGTTGGCGAGTTGAAAGGCGTTAAATTGCTGACGTCTCCATGATGGAATGTCAGCTGTCATTCCGGAAGCAAGGCCTGCATCTCATCCCTACATGAACGACAGCAAGCAGGGAGGATAGAATGAGAAAGAGAGAGAAAGGAGGAGATGAGGGAACCACAACAGAGAGAAAAGATGGAGTAGAAAAGCGAGAGAGGGACAAGGTGGAGTGAGAAGAGTCGAGAAGTTGTAATCCCTGGTCAGGGGTCAGAGATGAAATGCAAGCCCCTTTAATAAGACTTTGAACTATTACACTGACTAAAATGGCTCCTCAGTGACGGTCCTCATGTTTGATTGAGCAGTGTGGTTGGATGGCTTCTGCAGAGATATTTTAATGCTGAAATGTTCACACATGCTTGGGGAGGGGAAATGGATTTTGTGCATTTTCTTTGAGATTTTTTGTGACTTATTAGGCTGTTTGGACTACGATGGTGCTGCTGGTAAAACGATAGTTAAATCGGATGTACTACTAAAAACAGGGGCCTACTAGTTTTATGAATTTGATCCCACCAAGTCATCAACCTTAATGATCTTTTTAGGAGCCGCAGTAAACCTGCGTGCTCTGACTGTGTCCTTTGAGAATACTCTTTACTATGTAGTAGCAGAGGTGAAAGCCCAACAGCACAGCCTGCAGGGACATCAATCCCAGAGCCTGTAATTGTCATGGTATTGTAGGCCACACTATTACAACCAAAAGCCAACATGAAGAGGACATTTATTGAAGTGTTTTTTTTATGCAAAACAACTTTTTGTCAAGGTAAATAATTTGCTCTCTGATTTACTCTCAATTGAAATTCCTCTGTGTCGGAATTAATTGGTTGTTGGGGACCTTGGGCTTTATTCTGAAATAATTGATGGCATTTTTTTTTTTTTTTTGTGAGCAAACCTGATTTGAATGTGGAGGGGTGTTTCAGATAAATCTGGAAACTGATATGATATTAAGAAATTAAGAAGTAGACTTGCATGGTTTTTGGAATAAGAAGTCATTTTTAGGTGAGGATCCCATCCTGTCAGTTTAATCCAAACAAAGGACAGTGTAATTCATGTGACCAAGCATGTTCTGCTCCCTAACAGGGCTTTCAAGAAAAAATATGACAAAGATGACAATAGTCCACATCAGTTCATCTCCATGTTATCTTGTGATATCCCTGTATGTTTGAAATGCCCAAAATTGACACATCTCACAAAGCCTTAGTCCATTCATTATTATATTATAATCGTGGTGTTGCAATATGTACTGTTGAAAAACTCCCAGGCTGATATACTGTATATATAATTCCTCATTGTGTTGTGTGTATTTTTCTCAATGTGCTTATGTTTCGATACGCGGTTAAAGACAACCATTAGAATTCAGTTGCATACTAATACGTATGTATATGCATACTATGTGTGCTGATGTCGGTGTGTGTGTGTGTGTGTGTGTGTGTGTGTGTGTGTTTGTGCAGGTGAGGACATGGCCTACAGGAAGGTGCGTGCTGGTCATGGGGGCTCGTTGCGCTCCCGGGACCTGGAGAGTGAGGAGCTGCAGGCTGTGACTCTGGAGCTGGAGTGGGACATGGAGAAGGAGCTGGAGGAGCCGGGTCTGGACCGCTTCCAGCTGGAGTGTGTCGAGCGACAGCCCGTGGGCAGCTCCGCCGGAGGAGGAGGAGGAGGAGGAGGAGGAGGAGGAGGGGGCCCTGACCTAGACCTGGAACCCATCCAGCCCTCCACCTCCCCACATGGACGATTCCAGCGCCTCCAGGAAGAGCCCAGCTACGGATCCCGCTTCACCCGGGCAGCTTCCAAAGCACAGAGGAGGGCTGAGAACTGGAGCTGGGCAGTCAAGTACATCTTGGCCGGGGCAGGGGTGTTTGTCCTGGGGCTGGTGATTGGACGTTACACGACGCACAGCGCAGGGAGTCAGACATCAGGTGTGGCGTCAGACGTGGACGTGCTGGATAGGGTGTTGAAGGGCATCGGAGCAGAGGATCTGCAGGCATTGAAAAGGTAATGCCGGTTCTTTATGACATTATTAATGACAGTATTAATAATCATATATCATATCTCATCTTTCTCCTGAGCGCTCTGGGTCGTTTAATCATAATATAGTATAGGCCTACATATAGAAACAAATTGCCCAAGTCTGATATACTGCAGTGGAATCTGCACAAATGGCACTGAAAAATAAACATGTTCTTTATGCAAATGGATTAGCTTTGACTGGGCTGTTGGGCTTGATTAATAAAGATAACAGCATATTTCTTTTGTAAGACATAGATATGGTAACCATGGCAATATGCTACAAGGGAAGAGACAAGTGTTTGCCACTCAATAAAGAGCCACATATGAATTGTGCTTTTCCATCAGCAGAAGCTGATAGTTGAACACTCAACAACTGAAGCCTTTTCCTCTGCTAATGCTTAATCAGATCATGAATAATACTGGTACTCTAGACCCGCTAGACTAAAGAATGTGCAAATTGTTTATAGGATTCCAGACAAACCATCTAATTTACACCAGCCATTTGTATTTTATAATGATGATTGCATGTTTCCACACTGTGTTGGTGGTGTGTTAAGTACTAAGTTAGCATAGAATCATTGACACTGGATGTGGAAACCTGTTGATTCTGTGTTTTTTTTTTTACTGAAGACCCCTTTAAATAGATGGGGTCAAATGTGAACACTGTGTTGGAAAGTAGAAGGCCGGCGGCATCAATGTCATGGGGCACTTTACTCTCCCTCGGGCCAGACCCAATAGTTCATATTGTATCATCATATAATTTTGTGAAGACCTGTCGAGGCAGGAAGCATCAGCTTCTGGTAAAGTAAAGTGCTCAACTCTATGTCAAACTTATGGGTATTTCAGTATTCGTGTACATGTAAAATGTGCAATTTAAACATATTGTCTTTATGATGCAAAATATTTATACAGTTTTTACAGTTGATCAATTCATTGTTTTTTTTTAATTCATTTAATTTGCCCTATTCAGTATTTATTTATATAATATTTATATATATAATTCATGGATCAAGCGTTTTAGCTAATATGCATTTTTCTGGGCTCATTTCCACAATGGTTGACCATAGCATATCACCAGTTAAATGTTGCTCTCTCATTTACGCATAGAGGAAAACTTGCTGTTACATCCATTGAGGTGTGTATTCAATAGAAAGAATTTGGTATAATAATCATAATAATAATAATAATAATAATAATAATAATACATTTTATTGAATGGCATTCAAGGTCACCTTACATCACTTACAAGATCAGTAATGCAATATAGAATGAGCTATAAAATACCCAGTAACAGTAGGACATGTATGGGGGAAATAGTTTCAAAGTTTGTGCACATCATTGAAGGCACCCATTGTGCTGAGATTGATGGCTGGTTGTGCCTGTAGACCTGCTGATGAAGATTGCAGGGAGCTAGAGGAAGTGTAAGTCTGAAGGAGGTGTGTGAGATAAACGGGAAAGATTATGGAGAGCTTGAAATGTTAATAATACGATTTTAAAGTTGATCTGTTGAGCCACAGGGAGCCAGTGAAATTGAATCAGCAGGGGTTTGACATGTACAGTGGACTTTGAACATGTTTTAATCCTTGATGCAAAGTTGTTGATGAGTTGAAGTCAGTGAATAAGATTGTTGGGGATGCTTGCCATGATCGCATTGCAGTAGTTAATGCATGATGTGACCACAACATTGACCAAGACTTCCGCGGTGTTTTAAGGCAGTTATACTCTAAAAATGTTTAGCAGATGTAAGAAGGCAATCCAGGAGAGATTGTTTGTCTGACTGGAGACACAAAGGGTACTGTCCAGGATGACACCACGGCTCATAGCCTGAGTGGAGTAGCGTATGGTGCAGTCATGTATGGAGAGGGGGAAAGAGTTCCTCTTTGCAAGAGCTGTTTTAGAGCCAACAATGAATAGCTCAGTCCTATTGCTGTTAAGTTTCAGATAATTCAGTCATCCACAAATTAATGTCATGAAGACAGGTGATGATCCTGGTGGAAAAGACACAGTGGGCTTCGGAGACATGTAAAGTTTTTTGTAGTCAGCATAACAGTGAAGGATGAAAGGATATAGCAGAGTGTGAGGAGATAGATGATAAATAGGAGAGGCCCCAAAACTGAGCCCTGGGGACCCCCTTGGTGACAGCCGAGCTCTCCGACTTCTAGCTCATTATTTGGGCAAATTGTGTCCTGTCAGCGAGGTAGAATGTGAACCACCGATGTACATTGCCATGGACTCCAATGTTGGCTAGACGTTCTAGAGAAGCCGTTGAGAAACGGTGTCAAGGCTGCACTGAGGTCCAGGAGGATGAGAGTGAAAAGTTATCAACCGTGCAAAGGAGGTAATTAGTTATCTTAACCAAGACAGTTTCTGTGCTGTGTTCAGGGTGAAATCCAGTTTGGAATGGCTCGAAGAGATTGTTGTTTTTAAGGTGATCCTGGAGCTGAGATGCCTTTATCCTCTCGAGGACTTTTGAGATAAATTGTAGGTTGGAAATAAGCCTGAATAGGTTGGTGTACAAGCCTATGGCTTTTTTTTCACGTTTTAAAAAAACCAAAACATTTCTTTCACTTTAGCAGGACAGTAAGTTTGACTGCATTTTTATAAATGTGTGTTCCCTTTGGAGCTTTTTAAACATCTTTCTAAACATATACAGCTCTCTATAGCACTCTTAGGCGAACAGACAGACAGACACTGGCAGGCCCAGGAAAGAGAGAGACAAAGTGTAAGGAAAAGATCTTGAACACAAGAGCACAGTGGCCTGTATAGGGAAAGTTAGACACTACTGTAGAGACAGATGTGGCCTTTGCTGGGACAGCCTCCCTGGGACCTGCTCACCACTAACAAAGACAGTCCTGGAGCCAAGAGCACAGCCCATCCTGTAGGTGACAGGCAGCCTTGTTGTCTGCAAGCACAGCTGTGGAGTGGGCTGACAGGCTGGGGGGGAGGGGGAGGCTCCCAAGCAGGTCCTAATGTGAAATTAAATGTCGACAAACCCCAACTGGGACAACACTGCTTTATTTTGAGGCAGGGATCATGGATTGCTTGCATATTTGTGTCAGTAAGATAACTCAGTACTCGGGCTCAAGTGACACAATGCCGACTTTGCGAGCAATCCTTGTGGTTTCAGCCGTGTTTATTATTTATTTAGTCACATTTATTTTTCAAGCCGCATTGCCAGCAGCCGACCGCAGAAGCACTGCAAGAGGAGAGAGGCAGGCAGCACGCTGATGGGTGGGAGGCTGAAACACAGTTGAGTCAAAATATTGTGATGCTGTTTGCATCCAGTGCGTCAAAACTCTCTCTGCGTTATCTGCTTGGCTTTCAGGAAGAGAGTACATGTTTACAAAGATAATTGCATTATTTACTTTATGGGCACAAAGCCTGCAATCTCTTGGGGAGAAATTGCGCTCTAGTGGGATTGAGGATACTGTGGCAGCTAGGAGCGGATTAACCAAAGAAAATGGTGCTTGTGAATGAAACAGTGCTACCGCATGAAAAAACCAAAGCCATATTCATAAGCAAAGCTTTCACCAGCCAGCCAGACAGCCAGCCAGGCGCCTCAAATGGAGAGTTAGAGGCGCTTTTGAAAGGCCTTGCGTAATTGGTTCAATACAAATGCTAATAACGTCATTAACAGCAAACGTAGCTCTCAGATCCAAGCCCTCTCTCGCCTCCCTTTCATCGTCTCATGATCATCTCAATCCTTAATTTTGGGAGGTTTTCAGGATGAGCTTGCCAGATAGCCTTGTTTGTTTTTAAAAGATCCCGAACACTGAAATGGGGGTAAACAAAGCCTTGGTAGACATAGCAAGACTATCTGTCCTGATCCCATGCAGTGCTCTTGTGCTCTTGCATGGTTGCAATTCCCACTGTTATTCTTTTCTCGTTGTTGTTCTTCATCCCTCCTTTTTCCTATTGAAATGAATGATTGAATGTTTATTTGTTCTAATGTCAATGTAACCAATGTCCAACGTCAATGTAACCAATCTGTCTGATCCTCAAATATTCTTGAACCGTTTAAACCAAAGATTATAGTCTATAATCTCTGTTGTAAAAGCATGCCATTATGTTCACATATCTGGGTGTTATCAGAGATGCCAATACTACACATATCTAGCTGGTAGCAGTTAGCCCTATGGGACAGTTTGTTTATTTTCCAGTGCAAGCAACCTCATTGTGTTGGTAGTGATGAAGTGATGAATGGCCATTAAATGGAGCCAGTCAAGCATTCTACTGCTTATCTGCTATAATTTTGAAATAAATTAAGATACCACCACAAATGTGGGTTAATATCAGTTTCAGTTTTTGCTTGTGTTAATTCTTAATACTTAAAAGCTAAGATCTGTGATAACTAGCCACTCAACTAGTTCCATCCAACAGCTAAGCAGGTAACTTAGCCGATAACAATAAAGGCCAATATACTGTAGGTAAATGTCTGTTTCTGTTGTCTTCGTTTGTGAAAAAAAAACAAACAGCTTATAAAGACTTGGGTACCACTTTACAATAAGACTCCATATGAATGGTTTATAAATGGTTTATAAATAGGTTATTAATAAGGTTGTAAACCCTTTGTTAGTCGTTAATAAGCCCTTACAAATGAGTTGTAAACATAGTTTTTATACATCGATGCGGGACCCACTGTCGATCCTTTAACTTGCTCTACTAGCCCAATTGCACACTCCCTACCATTCTTGTATCTATTACTAGAGGGGGGGGAGGCCTCACAACGTGCCCCCCCTCCAAAAAAAAACTTTACAATAAGGCTCAATTCTGCCAGTTATAAATGTTAGTAACTGATTACTAGATGATGATGTGTTTCACACTTTACAATAAGGCTCCGTTTTGCCAGTTATAAATGTTAGTAACTGATTAATAAAGAGTGATTTGTTGTGTAATAAGTAGTAAGCAGTAACTTGATCTTGGATGGATGGATACTTTATTAATCCAGAGTGAAATTTTGGGACATCCAGTAGCATCCAGACACAACATCCACAAATCACATCCACATAGGGAGAACACGTTCAAAAGGAGTGGGATCGGAACGGAAACACAAGATTTATATATATTTATAATGGAGTCTTATTGTAAAGTGGTACCAAGACTTGTTAGTTAGCTAGCAAGCCAGCTACTAACCATTTAAGTTACTTGATTGCAAGCCATGGCACTAAATGTATACTCATATTTGGCCTTGGGGACACTACAGTACACTTCAGTTAATAATACAGAAACATTGGTCACTGTTGTTTTGGTTTGTAATAAGCAAACAGCCCATTCAAGTAGCTAGCCAGTTAGCATCTCGTGGTAACAGGAGTTACTTTGCCGGCCTTGGCTTTTTATGATTTCTTCCAAACCAAGACATCAACGAAACGGGGGGTTTATGATAAATATTTATCTCCTGTTGACTCTGTAATAGATGTCTTATGATCGTATGATCTTTGATAGTGGATACTTGCAGTCAGAGGGATTACACTTTTTCTGAATTGCAGTTGCCAGCAAATCGGCTGGTATTTAGTCATATAAAGGTAAAAAAAAACATCACCAGTCTCTGATATGCATGTTCGACATGCCAGCTTCACAATTCATCTGAAGGATAGAACATGCACAGGGATATTCCCTACAACAGTTTTATTGTCCAATAACTAAATCAATACATACATTAATATATTGCTTGGCAAGCTCATACAAAGAAACCAGCCATAATCAGAATACATGTGAAGTCATAAATCACTCCATCCCGGTTGGAGGTCAAATCAGATTCATCAAGCAGATGCTATGTTTTATTTAAAGATCGTTTATGTTGGAGAGTTGCACCCTAACTACATTCACCATAGTGGAGACGTGCATCCTTACAGTAGTCCTTAAAGAGTGGTTGACTATTTTTGTGTATCATTGATTGCATATTGATTAACAAATATCATCTGTGCTTTAGAGATAAAGAGAGTGCACGTTTATGTGTGTGTAATGGTTGCCAGCGGTAACAGTGCTGTCCAGTAAGTAAACCTTGTTCCCCAGCACCTTAAGAGACGTGCTCGCAACAGACTTTGCTCTTGACAGAGTTAGAGTCCAGTGGGGGACTGTGTGTATACAATGCAGGGTTCAGAGATTCTGAAGTGATGTTGAATGACTGTATGAGAATTGTAATCTAGTAATAACAATATGCATATTCATTCATCCATATACTGTATGAGTGTTCTTTAATAGCTTGTTCAACATAATTATGTCACAATTGCCTGTGCACTGCCTGATCCACACAGTTACAGTTAGCCGACTCTACTGTTGTTGAGCAATCATAGTTTGCATTTTCTTCCGTAAAAAAACCCATCTAGTTTCGTAGTTTTTCTCTTTTTTTTCACCGCCATTTACACTTCAAAGAAGGTGCGGATAGAAAAACAGTTCCAGTGAAATGGGATTAACCCAAAATCCTTGGAAGAAGAGAGTTTCCCACTGTCCTCTCTAACGTTTTTCTTTATCTCCCCAAGACACAGGCTCCTAATTACACCTCATAATTGATACCGTCAGATGCACGGTGCTTACTGCTCATCTGCTGCTTTTAAATAAATATTTGCAAGGTTGAAGAGGGTTATACATTAGGACAGAAGCCGAGTAGGGACCCCCTCCCTGCAAAGAAAAAATGAAAGTCTGACTCAGGAAGAGAATGTGGATGAGCTTGACAAAGTTGCTACTCTTATACTATTCATCTTTGTATCTCTGTTGCAGGATGTTATATAGATTATGAGTGCTACTTACAGTTTTTTCTCTTTGAATTGAGTTGTGGGTTCTGCACGTGTCAAGTCTCCACATTGTAGAGAAACAGCAGCAGCTGAGTCTCTGAGAGGCACGAGTGAATACTGCACAGAAGCTGTCCACGTTGGGCGGCTGCCAAATTGAATTTATATAGACAATCTTCCATTAATCATCAACTCAGTCCGTATTAACCTCACAAGTGGGGTGCCAATCAGAGACGCAACAGGAGATACAGCCGTCCTAAACGTAGCAATTAGAAATGAGTCTTCTGAAGGGTATGTGTCTCAATAAATCAGTAATTTTGCAATTTTAAGCTCAATTTATTGCAGGTTTTACCATTTTTCAGGGTTTTGGACACACCGGATTGACTGCTGTCTTAAAACGTGATATTAAATGGGGCTTGTTAAAAAAAAAAAACATTTTAAAGGGCAGATGCATGTTGGTATTAATGTTTGTAATGTTGGTATGTTGGCTGTAATTTTTGTTCAAAGAATTAGTTTGAAACATAATGGTAGTTTAGATTCATATTGATTACAATACACATTATACATTCGGCCTGCTGTTTGATATCCCTCTAGCAAACCCCAGTTGCCCCTCTCCATACTACATTGCACCATAACAAAAATCTCTTTTCCCATTCTTAAGAGTCCTACTCCGACCCTAAATACTAAACTTGTGTAATCTATGATGAGGTGAGAGACAGAGTGATATTATTCCATTTCTTATGCAGACAAGAATTATTTGTTTCATAACAGGCATGACATTTTGATTGAATGCTTTTGAATAAGTAGAACAGCCATAGTGTCACGGGTCGCTGCCTTTCTTGGGTTGATTACCATGGGGATAGAGTAATGACCCAGCTGGGTGTCTGTGAGAGCCATTCCCATGGCACAATAATGCTATTATATGATGACGGTTGTTTCACTAGATGTGCTCTCGCCATAGTGCCTAATAATGGGTATGAGCTGAAGAAAAAGAGAAGTTTCCTTTTAGACATTAGAATGGCTGTATTGTGTGTGTTGGTGGGTACTCGCGTGTGGGTGTGTGGGTCTCTGTGTGTGTGTGTGTCTCTCTCTCTCTCTCTCTCTCTGTCTCTTTGTGTGTGTGTGTGTGTGTGTGTGTTTGTTTGTGAGTGTGTGTGTGTGTGTTTAAAAGTGTTAATTTCAGGATATTTTTACCAGCCCTTGAGTCTTAGAGAATATCCTCCCACAACCACGGCACTGAATTACATTGTGGTGGTGTTCTGTGCTGATGTGCTGATTCTGCACCAGGGCAGCACTCTCAAGGCTAAGAAGCCCATCATTAGGCTATGCACGCAGCAATCAATACCGGCAGAATGAAATTGATATTCCTGAGGGTAGGGATCAATATTAATAACCATGTGTTACAATGGGCCCTCTAATAAGTGGGACTGTATCCGGAGCCCAGTGTCAGTTCAGAGGAGTCATGATGACACTCTCTCTTTGTCTCTCTGCTCTTGACGAGCTCCTAAACTCAAACAGACAGATGGAATATGGCTCATTGCTGTACTTACTCTTTTTTTCCCAGCCAGCCATTTCCCCTCTTTCCCAGTGAAACAAATAGCTGTGAAAAGGGTAATGACTATGTCTTTATATGGAAGCACACCTGTAGTGACACGCTGTGATGAATGTTAACTTGAGTGATTGTCATGGCAATGGGTGCACTGAAGAGAGTGTTGGCCCCGCAACATCTACTAGCTCTGATCCTTGGGGGCTCCAGTAAAGTATACAGTGATAGTCACATAGTGATAACATGTGGGAAGGAATCTACACAGTATGTCTGTTTCCACCCTAAATCAAATGGGCACAGTTGTCTCTGTAACGTGGCGCAGGTAATTGGCTTGATCGTGTCCCCTCCTTGTTTATTGAATTAGCTACACCAGTTGTCACCAAATGGAGATCATGGGGATTTGGGGAATAAATTAACGATTAAATGAATAAGTAAACACCCTCATTGTGCATGAGCCTCTGTCCAGTCATTACATGTAGCCCGGCTCATGATAAAAAGATCTTAGTTATAAAAAAGATATATGCTCACCCTTTAATTACCATTGGCCAGATTGCAGGCCATTTCATCAATACCCGCATAATGACCTACCCCTGGGGGGACAGTCTATTCTTGGAAACTGACCTTTAAAAAAAAAAATTCTTAATCTCATACTTCTGTTCTGTTGATTCTCCTCTGTGCTGTTGGTTGCCGTGGTGACGAGGATGTGCTGTCATATCCCATTAGTGCCTGCACACCTACTTCATGCCCAAACTTATTTCTTTTTTTTTCTTTCCCAAGTGCCAAGTCCAAAGCAATTAAAACAGCTCATTGGAGAAGCGGTTTGTCTGAGTCAGGAGTCAGGGCCCCTATCAAGCGGAGCGGAGGTCACTGCAGTGGGCCCATGACATTTCAAACAAACAGTGATTAAGCACGGGATTATCAAAGTGACTCTGCCGAGGTCGTTTTCATTATCAGGAAGCACTGGTGACGCGTTTGGCAGCGGCTCCAGGGCACGTACCGTAAAGAGGTGAACCTGTCATATTTCACGCAGCCCACCTCTGGGTGTGTGACGCGCGCCTCCACCCTGACCCGTGCACACTCTGCCATCCGGGCACAAGCCTGGAAGTTGGTCAGAGGATGCGGATGCCGTGCTCCTTCTTTGTATTCTGTCAGTATGAACCGTTTATTTATTTATTTTAAGGATCTTATTAAGATGTTGTTTTGGGATTTGAGAAATTTTCAATGAGCTTCTGCTTGACAAAAACAGAAGGGTGAAAAAAGTCCACTTCTTTCCCCTGCCAAGTCTGACTCATCTGGAGACTTTTTATGTGTTCATGTGCTCCTTTTTCAGTGGAGAAAAATCTAAAAAAGATCTGATGTAGTAAAATGTGTTGAGCGGATAAGAAGCGTCTGCCCACTGCAGCCCAGAGGCAATGTCGTTGGGCTACTTACCACATTATTTGGCCATGGTCAGAGATGCTAGATACCGTGAGAAGATGAGCAGAGGATTGGGGGTTGAGATAACAACATAACAGCATCATGTAGTTATCTTCCCTCGCCTTCTATCTCTTTCCCTCGACCTTCATATTAAATTAAAGCAGTGTGGCGCTTTTCTCTGAAAGAAAGCCCTTTTTGGCAAATCTTGATATTGTGTTCTGTCTAAAATCCATGAGGTTCTAGTCTTCTAGAGTTCTCATAGTATAGAGTTGAGATTTTGCCAAATTGAAGGCTTTGACAAGTAATTCCCTTGGAGTTGGTCATTGGGTCTTCCTGAGACATGGAGGCCAACCAGTGCTGCCGATGTGAAACCGGGGTGGTGACAGGTGGTCTTAGGCTGTTCAAGCGGAATGGGGCATGGGACTGACCTACAGGACATGACCATCTACAGGCTTTTTTCCTAACTCTGTGGATTTGAGGCGTATAAACCCTTTGTATGGTGCTTAATGGTGCTAATAGTAGCACTGACTGGAATTTTGGAGGTTGTTTACATCCTGTGAAGTAGCCTGGTAGTGGTAGTTGATTTGGCACATGAAAGTAGCAGTATGAAAGAAATGTTGAATATTGAAATACAATATTGAATACAATATTTCTGATATAAAAAATTATGATGAAAAATTAGATAATCCATGCATGAACCTTTGAAATGTTGTTTTGTCACAATGTTTAGTGTTCCTGAGGTATTATTAGATAAAGAAACCTTCACTGAGCCCATGCAGGGAAATTAATAATCTCACACAGGGTACATCTCCATTTCATAATGTTTATGCTAAAAGATAAGAAATATAAATATCATGAATATTCATATTGTCTATTTTTAACATAGTGCACGTCAACAATGCCATATTATAACTGAAAAAAACGTAGCCTAAAGTATCTGAAATATTTAACATATTTTATGAATGTATTAATGACACCGTATGTAAACCTAATTCATAGAAAGTGTTACCAAATCTGAAGTTATGCGCACAACTGCTGAATAATGGAACTTCTGCCCTTATTCTAGATCTCTCTGCACAAGGGTATATTCAGCGTGCGCAATATGCAGTGAAATGCTCATTTGGCATAGATGCACAAAGCAATTTGATCATGCCATTGCATTAGCCTGCGGGTAATTAGCTGTCAGTTTGCAGTGGAGCATCAACTTTGAAGGTGTGTAATCTACCATTTTATCTCCAGATATTCACCTGCCTTTGCTGTGTGCATCTGTAATTTTACGCTGATTAGGAGAGATATGGGATTTTATACCTTGGATGCATGCAATACAGTAGATGCTGTTACAGACAGAAGTGTGCTAAGTACCCTCATTTTACATGTGGACTAAAAAATCCCTAGATCCCTTCATAAAGACAGACAGCCTAGCCTTTGATTTAACATGTGTAGGGCAAGGTTCTCAGTGCTCTCCTTCAATGATTATATTATTACAACTCGACAGGCATGCACAGTCAAGATTGATGAGTATCTTTGTCTTTGGTATAATGCATCAAGTAAGAAATCACGCTCATTAACATGCAGGAGATAACGATGGCATCTTTTAATAGAGTTTAATATCTTGGAAAGTTTATCAAATTTCATCAATAATTCAATTGATGGCATGCCTAATATGAGGCGTCATTTCAATTTGTTTATTCAAGAGGAGCGCAGATGCCACCGTAACGCACCACGCCTACTCCGCATGTTAATTTCAGCCATCCGCCTACGGAGGGCCCACACTAGTCGCAGAGCCTTTGACTATTAAAGCTACCTGTATTCACCATCTCCTCGTGCGGAATTGCCCACTCCAAGACCGACCACCCTCCCTTTTCAGTGGCTGTCCATGTAAAGTGCAACTGGATATTCAGCTGTAAGAATCCCATCAGTTTCACCACAGGGATCCCCGTTGTGCGGCAGCCCCTACGGTTCAATACTGTAGGTGCTGGGAACCTGTGTCCCCTCCAGGCTGCTGCTGGGTGGGAATAATTAAGCTGCAGCAGTGGGCCTCCGCTCATCCGTCCTCCCTGACACAGCGTGCAGACTTCCCGTTCTTGGCCCCCTCTCCATGTCGCCCTATACCTGACTGAAGCCTCCCTCCAGCTGGGAGCGTCACCCCGCCGGCCCCCCTCTCCTCCACCAGCGCTGCTCAAACACGACAAGACAGACGAACGTCGGGAAAAGGTCACATCTGACGGGTGTCAAGCAGCTTGGTGGAAATGATGGTCTTCGGCAGGTGGTGAGGAAGGGAAGACTGACATGGTTGCTAAAGCACTTGAATGTATGTGCCTGGCTGACTTGCTCTGCCGTAGTATTTCCCCTGTTTCTCTTGTTATTTGGTGAGACACATCCAGGCTAGCAGTTTGACTTTAACAGCTTCTGATATGTTGTCTTCATTTGCCTCAGAGCCACCTTCACACATTTGCATTTTATTCTGTCGGCCGGGCTTAAGTGTTCCTAAATGTAATGTGACGTCCATACTTAACCATACTGCCCCCTTGCTAATGAACATTTTCATGATGCAACAGTGGTTGCGAGGTGGCTGGGTTGGCGACTGCTACTCTTGAGCCTGGTCCTTGCGGGGCTGCAGGTAGGGCTCTCGGAGGCTCGGTCTAATTGCCCTCAGAGCGGTGACCTGCTGTTAGCTTGGCTCTGGGGGGGATAATTGGGCGGCTTGGGGGCTATGATCACGTGGGGACGAGCTCATTAGATCCACAATGGTGCCATGATTACGCTCACTGGGATTAACGCCTGCCTCGTAGGGCTGGGGGTAAACGATTATTTTCAAAACGATTAATCTGGCGATTATTTTATCGAATAGTCGACTAATCTAACGACTAATTGGACGATTAGTCTAACGATTATTTTTCTGTTGCTCGATTAAAACCATAATGTATCTCAAATAAATACCCCAAAAAATCTTAATAATATACTTTAATGAGCACCGTTTTGCACAGCAAAAGTCCAACAATGCATTTCATGTTTATCTAGAGTTCACAGTAAAAATGTTTGGTACTCAAATGAGCCCTATCACATTTGGATGTGGTGCTCATTAATTTAAATGTTTTCAGTGCTTATTCATTCATTGATGAGCACTGCGCACCACCTTATGTGCAGCCCTGTCCTGGACATTGCTTGGCTGCATTAGTTGACATTGGCGATCTAACGTGGTAGTGAATCATGATACATACTATAAGCTGGCCAACGTT
This sequence comes from Sprattus sprattus, assembly GCF_963457725.1. NCBI lineage: Eukaryota > Metazoa > Chordata > Actinopteri > Clupeiformes > Clupeidae > Sprattus > Sprattus sprattus. The sequence continues at coordinate 56,542,407 of NC_137921.1, read as the reverse complement.
AGTCTAATGTTAAGTGTTTGACTCGTAAATGACCACATCATGAGTTAGCTCTCTGTACCGTTTGTTGGTGCTTGGTTGGCGTGTTCTGCAGCCGTAAGTTAACGTTTACTAAACTGACACAGCTGTCTAGCCGCTGCCACTATAGTAGCTAGCTAACGTAACTACTAGCAACCAAGCACGAACAAACTGCACGGAGAGCTAAGAAGATAGTTAGCTAGCACCACCGAAGTGCGCAGAGCTCAACACAATACACTGAACAAACGTTAAATACGAGAGACAATAGGGTGCGTTTGAGAATGGAGATAGAAACGTACCCCATTGTCTCTCGTGAATGGGACAATAAGTAACGTTGGTTACATTAATTTAACGTTTGTTCAGTGTGTTGTGTAGCTTGAGCTCTGCGCACTTCGGTGGTGCTAGCAAACTATCTTCTTAGCTCTCCGTGCAGTTTGTTCGTGCTTGGTTGCTAGTAGTTAACGTTAGCTAGCTACTAGTGTGTCAGTTTAGTTAACGTTAACTTACGGCTGCAGAACACGGCAACTAAGCATGAACAAACGGCACAGAGAGCTAAGCCATGGTGTTGGTCAGCTTATTATAGTATGTATCATGATTCACTACGTTAGATCGCCAATATCAACTAATGGCGCCAAGCAATTCCCTGGGTTTCTGCTCTCTCAGTCCTTGCGCAATGTTTGTTTCTGTTTGGGTCAACCACGTGTATGTGGCGAAGCGTCGACGTAAAAATATGGCGTCGACGTAATTTTGAAATCGACGCGTCGACGTCATCGACGCATCGCTACAGCACTACTGCCTCGGGGCCAAGAGGTCTTCGACCACTGGACAGACAGTCCCCATGCGCCTGCACCACCTCTTGCTCAAGAGTGGAAAAGTTCACATTGAATCTTAATAAGGTGGGCAAACTGCGGCGCCGGAGACTCCCTGTATGTATTATTGAAGCACAGAGGCACTTTGATGTTTTTCATATGTAATTTCTCCAGGTCCCTCAGCTGCAGTACCACCAAGGGGGCTTCAAATGCCAGTGGTGGATTGGAGGAAGATGCAAGGGCCACTGCACTGCAGAGTCACCCCTGGTGTTTAACAGATTGTGTATACATTTTTCACTATCCCCTCAGTGTCAGATGCTTCAGTAGCTTGTCACATTTCCTATCACCGGACCGCTGAGTCCTCTGGCATGCTTTTTGGGTGCCCATGTCTGTGTTGTATATGTATGACCCCTTTCTCTGGTTCTCAAGGCACACCACTTTTCATTTTCCCTTTTCTTGCACCCATATTTGACATTTTGATAGGCTTTGCACATATTCTGTTTCCTCCAGAGAGGGGGAGGACTTGATTACAGTTATTTCCTATAGCAATCACAGCCTTTTAGTCTATTCGGAAAGGATGCCCTTTAGGCCTATATGTTTATCAGCTGAGCATCAATAGTCAGCATCACAGTGATTTTCAGCACTCTCAGTTTTATAAGGCTTTTGTCTCTCTCCTATTTACTATGCACATCCATTGGGGAGGACAGACAGAGTATGAGCTTGGAAGAGCAGAGGCAATGGCATTACACCAGCCTGTGAACCAGTGTGCATTATGAGTGTGCCTGAGTCTGCTTGTCAGTCTGTGAACCAGTGTGCATTATGAGTGGGCCTGAGTCTGCTTGCCAGTCTGTCTGTCCTCCTGTGCATGTGGGCGTGGGTGGCTTGCTTTGTGCTTGACTTGAATGGATAAAATCTGTGAAACATTTTTTTCTTCTCCCTCCCTTTCTGCATTCTGAAAATAGCTCCAATTGCTTCCACTGTTGCATCACGCTTGCCAGGTTACAGCTTGCTGTGTGGAGGAAAGAATAGCTCATTAGGTCCTCAAGTATTTGTTTTGCTGAAATAAAAATCACAGGTATGTAGCAAATACGGATGGGAGTCTCATGGCAGTGACTTCCCTAATCATGGCTGTTGTCTTCTACATCACACTGACATGCACTGGTAGTTAGCAGTGGAGGTTCTAATTCATTACATTGACTGCATATGGTAGTGACAGAAACAAAGCTCCATAGTACATGTTGTGGCTTTGAGACGCTGATTTGAATGACACCAGAGATGTTCTCTTTATGATAGACTTACCATGATAGGGTAATTAGAACATTAAATAAGAACTGTTACCATGGAACAAATCTAAAGTCTGTCTTCATGCATTTCTCATAATATTTAGAACTAATTGGATTAGATTTAATTATTCAGGGTTTATAAACAGCCGTAAAATGAAGCCTGGGATATCACAATATTTGAATTACCAGTGCTTTCTTAGCATGTTCTGTAACACACTCTTCTGTAACACTTAGGCATAGAGTGCTGTTAATATGGCTCCCTGACAGACCCACAAGATTATCTTATTAATGATAAAAATAATAATAATAATAATAATAATAATAATAATAATAATAATAATAATAACTTACTGCCACTAGATGGCTCTGTTCTGGACGCAGGCATACAACACATTGCTTTGCAGGGCACTGTGAAACTGATTCCTGTGGAGATTGACAGAAGACAACGATCATCCCAGTGCAAATATTTTTTCTATATTGTGTTGCTGTGTTCTACTGGTGAAAAATCCTTTATTCATTTAACAGTCTTAAACTGACTCATAGGCATCTCCAGCCTTGGTCTGTAGTTCCAAAGGACAGAATAGAAGGCTGGTGTAAATGGCCTCTTTGTAAGACTTCAGAGTCAGAGTGACAGCTTCCCTCTCTGGGAGACATCTTCTTGCCTCACCTCAGTGTCTTACCCACACAAAGACAAACGAGCTGTGTGTGGCTTGACAGGCCTCCAGACTCAATAAAACATGTTTAAAGTGGATTGTTTTGACAACCAGCAGTAGCCACAGTTTTCTGGATCACATGAACTAAAAAGTATATGTATTTTTATATAATTTTGAATTCTTTCCAGTGTGACTGTTGTGGAAATATGTGCTATCCATTTACTTCTTTTGAATTGTAACAGGATTCAAGTGCAGAATGATGATGTTGAGCTCCACATACTTTAAGTAGTGGGGCAACGTCTGTGCTTTCTGGTGCTCCCCACAAGTATCCAGTGTCTAACGGGAACCTTGCTGAAGTGTTGTAGTGGATTAATCAATGTCATCATTGAGAAGAGGCAATTAAAGCCCAGGGTTACAGAGTTAACTCTGTTTCCGTCTTGGCTTCTTCTCTTACACCCTCTCCCCTGTCCCTCTCTCTTTTTCTCCCATGTTATGTGTTTGTGTGTGTGAGAGAGAGAGAGATGGGGAAAAGAAAGATAGAAAGAAAATGAGAATACCAAGTCCATTTTCTGCTATACTCACATTTTGCTGTCCGATGTAGCTTGATCTTTCACAAGACCTTGCCATACATTTGGAATAACAAAAGCAATCCTGAATACTGAATGCAAATAGCAACATCAAGAATGAATAATATAAGAAAATAATACCAAAATCAAATGTGCAGTAGCAGCATCATCTCCTCAAGCTTGAGGGAGCAGTTCCAGCCTCATATGACCCCCACCTACACACATTTGTACCTTCCCACACACATGCACACACACACACACACACACACACACACACACACACACACACACACACACACACACACACACACACACACACACACACACACACACACACACACACACACACACACACACACACACACACACACACACACAGACGCGCACACACACCTGAGAGTAGGAAGTTAGAGAGCAGAAGCTGGAGCACGGCTCATAGTGACGGTCCCTCCTGTGTCCTCATTTCTCTTCAGCTGGCTGGTCATTTATGGATGAGTCCCATCCAGCATGCCACTGCTCAGCTCATTCCTCTCCGCTCAGCCCCTCTCCGCTCAGCTCGCTTCACCTCTCCAGAATGAAGCCCCAGCTCCACTGAGATCAGGGAACATGTGTTTTCTCCTGAGAGCCTCTCTTCAGCCGGCCTTTTCCGAGGTAATGGCGGGGAGAAGAGGGTGTAATGCCACATCCTGTGTGTATATGAGCTCAGGGAAGACTCCAGGACGAGGCGGTTCCGTGTGTCTCTGAAGAGCATGCGGCACAGCAGCGGCTCAACAGGGATTTGCTCAGAAAAAAAGGCCTGATTTTTTTATCGAGGGGGGCTGCGACAAAGAAACTTGTGCATCACAATTTGACTTTGGATACTCTGTGTTGCATGAAGAGAGGATTGGGTTTGTTTGACAGCGCTGCTGATGAATGGCTCTGCTCGGAGTCTGGCCTGATCCCAGCACCTTATTTGTAAGTTTTTAAAAAGACAAGGAGAGAGCTGAACATGAGAGGAGCTCAAAGGAGGCGGGACAAGTTCCAAACAGGCCGAATTTCTAATAGGCTATCTCTGGGAGGCTGAGCAGCTAATTGGATGACTCTACCTGGCAGAAGCTTCTGATTGGAGGACTCAGGACTTGAACCTGTTCCATTTGTAGCCAGGCTGCATGATTAATTAAGAGATACAAGTAAAGACATTAATACTAAATATATCACTGCAGGCTTAATTTCATTATTCAAAATATTCTAATTCCTTCAAAAATAGGTTCCTGGCTGCAAACATCTGAAGATGACAACCCCTAGATTGTCCAAAGTGGCTGCATCCTTCCAAAAGAGAGGAAGAACATGTTTACCTGTTGTGATGCCCAAGATAGAATATTTTTGTGTATAGCAATCACTATAAATCTCTGAAGCCCTAGAGACAAGCTTAACTCAAGAAAACTGCCTAGGGATCACTCAACATGGGGGCTGTTAGCCCGTGTTCGAGGGTAGGATATGAGGATACTTCCTGAGAAGTTCACTGTATCCCATTTAGGCATTCTTATCCTTGCTTATGTAACTGAGAAATCGTGCATTTTTTACTGGATAACTTTAGTAAAAAAGTTTTTCTCATACAGTAGTTAGATAAGTACAAATAACCCTGTTAAAGCCCGAAGGGCACAAGGTTGACAGGGTTTTTTTTTTTTTTTTTTTTTACGAAAAGTGTCCTTACCATTCTTTAGTATTTAAGTATTTAGTGATTAAATAAATGAATACATGCACCTTTTTTGAGAAGAAATATTCCAGAAGTTTCTTTTCATTTTTATGATGTGGATGATGATCCAATTCATTTCTAGGTCTTATTTTTGCAGACTCCCTGGAAGAGATGGCCATCCTTTCACACACCACTGTGTGCTGCATTGTATAGATAGTTCAACAGGGGTGCACTCAGATGGTGTGCATGGAAAGAGACTCAGAAACCCACCAATGATTTATCTAGTTCCAATTGTAGACCAATTTCAGTGTCCTCTTCAGGGGACAGAGCAGGTCAGATAAAGGTAATCCAATGTTCAGTCGACCTGGGTTTAACCGATTTCATGAGGTAGGATGGAAAAAACATTTCAGCACCACTCACACATGTGTTATTTTGGCAGTTAAATTTCAGTCGTTGATATTTCTGCTCTGACACAAATCGGTAACTTATAAAATGGGGATAGATGTAGTGTGTGTGTGTGTGTGTGTGTGTGTGTGTGTGTGGTGTGTGTGTGTGTGTATGTGAAGGAGAGGGAGAAAACCTGACTCACTATGACTCACTATGCAGCTGGATTTATACACCTGGGCATTAACGAGTGTCACCTGCACACAGACTCATTAACACACACACACATACACACGCGCACATACACACACACACACACACACACACACACACACACACACACACACACACACACTGCAGCTGTGTGCGCAGTCTATAGGCCAATGAAGAAAGACCTAGCTTCTCTATTCATCGGTGGCAAGGTATCAGAGTCCTGTCTGTCTCCTCCTGCAGTCCCCACACCCTGTGTGGCGTTGAGGCGGTAGGGCGGGGAGAGAAAGCGTCAGGCCAATATCAGTGTCTCATTTCAGGGCAGAGGAGTACAACACACATTCCACCAATGCAGGTTTTTCAGCAAGGTTAACACAGTGACAACACAGCATGAGGGAATGTGTTGCCAAGCGATAAGAGTGACCAAACTCGCACACATTCTCCACACTAGTTCCTTACTTCACCTTTCCTGCTAATCTCTTACACCATTTCATGTTTACACTGTGCATGCTGTAGCCGCCTGCACTCTGCTGGGTCTGAAGTGCTAATGGTTTAGCCGGACAGCTAATCCCTTTTTTGCATCCCACATTGATCCCTTAATGCGTCTCACCATTGTACGCACACACAACAGCATCCCAGCATGTGCTGCGTCTCATTTACTGTCTGGTGAAGGAGAGAAGGCTGTAATACCATAAGAGAGAGCAGGAGAGGGGGGGATGAAAGAAAGAGAATAACACTGTTGGTAAGCATGCGAGGTGGAGGGGAAGAGGAGACAAAGGAGTGTGTGCGCTGAAGGAGAGGAGGGCTTACTGCGCTGACTTTAACGCAGAGGAAGGTGAAGTGACAGAGGGAGACAGAGGAAGAGAGAGAGAGATAGAGAGAGAGGGAGAGGGAGAGAGAGAGAGGGAGAGAGAGAGATAGACACATTTGAACTAGAGATGCATTTCCGCTAGAAAATGCAGATCTGATTGCCCTGGTACAGCAGTCTAACCTTGCATACCGTAACCTATGCAATTATGTTGGTGCTAACACTTCACTTTACGAAAGAAGGGTTTGACTCACCTAGCACCTGTTCGATGAGCAATAAATATCATCTAACAAGGCGCAGGGCAGCGATTCCCTAACCTTAACCCAGGGGTACTCAATTAGAAACCCAAAAGGTCCACTCGCCAAATTTCCATTCAGTCCAGGGTCCGGAACAGTGACGGTCAAAAACCAAAAACATAACTCCCACAGAAAAGTTCAAACTATGTGCAAAAGGTTATGTGGTCTGGACTTATTTGTGTGAAAGGTGACACTTTGTTTGTGGTTTAAACTTGGGCCTAAAAGGAGTGAGCCAGGCGGAGGCACTGATGTAAGTGTTCATTACTGAGTGTGCTCCTGTATTTATTTTTCACCATATTCATGGTTGAAAAGGCAGACTCACAACACTATGTTGAGGTATGCAGGCTCTTGTGTGTTGTGTGGGTGATCTAACTATTACACTGCATGTTACTTGGTATGATTTCAGATGGTTTATTTTACTGCCCCGTTCCTCAAGAGTTCTGCTGGGTATTTTTGTTCGAAGTGTGCATGCTTTGTTTCATAGTGATGTTTCACGTTCCCACTTTGGACAAGGGCAACCGTCTCGTTGCAGATTAAACAAATCGGTTTTGTGCTCCCAAAAGGCAGCACAATTGCATACTTGTCAGTCCACTTTGTCTTAAATTCGCGATATTTGGAATCAACTTTTCGTTTTTTGTCGAGTTTAAAGCAGGCCATTATTTTCGTTTGCCTCAGAAAATCTGCTGTTTGCCGTTCACAAATCTAATTGCCCGTGTTGTTGCCATTGACACACACACAACCTGCGTGACCCACAGACTCGCGACCAACATTGAGTGAGTGAGTTTTCATAGTGATGTTGTTATTACAGCTCCTGATTGGACCTCTGGATTGGACATGGGAGATATAAACCACATCGAGTACCAAATTATATAGCGCAAAATAACGCACCAATGAAAACTCGCTTGGACATGATTCAATTAGAATGTTGATTTTGGCTGCGGCCCACATTTGATTGTGTCTGGGTCCGGATGCGGACCGTGGCCCGCCTATTGAGTACCCCTGCCCTAACCCTTTAACATCAATGACCCACTGACATTCTGGCACACGTAGATAGACAACACACACTCTCATTATATGAAATAATCAATGTTCAGGATGAGTTGATTGTCTCCATTCATGTGCTCAATATTGAGATCTTGGAAGAACTTGATGACTTTGTTCCTCCGAAGAGCGTGTGTTGTGTTTGTCTTCTCTCTACAGCAAGAGATAGCAATCAAGGCTCTTGTCATTGGTGGTGGATTGACCTACATAGTGATATTATTACTATAACTACATCCTATATAATCAAGTGACAGCCATGGAAGCAATACTTCTGCCACACATTTCTATGTTGGTCCAGAAATAGAGCGCCTCACTGCCACAGGTTTTCCTTTTTTTTTGCTCCACCAAAATGTTAAGGGCAGATTTTGCTTGACGATGGAATTATCACTCAGAGGACAGGGCAGGTGAAAGAGGATGGAATCTTTTTTATTCATCCCAAAAAGGCCAAAGGGCTGTAGAATTCATTTTTGCTAAAAATAAAATTCAAGAAATGAAGCAAAATGAACAGATGCGACCTAAATAAACTTTTCCAGACTACTCACTACCACTCTGAGTCCAAGGTTTCTCACAAACTGAGATCAGCGCGCACACTTCATCTGTTCATTACCAGCTCCCATCCCGACTAAATGAAGGAACTTAAATAGGTCTTGAACGCCCTGCTGCAATTTATACCAAAATAATAAACATGAAGGGTTGTTTCAGGACTAAAACAGAATAAAGCTCAAACAGCATCATAAGGGCATATTATAATATATATCAAGGCATTGAAACCATATGATAGTTTTACATGTATCACAAATTATCAGATTAACCTCCAGTTGACCCACACTGTTATTTATACAGTCCAAGTGGGCCATTCGGTCCCCTATAAAATCTAACAATTTGACAGAGACAAAGGACATTAGTAAGATTATATACAAAATATAGCAAACAAACAGTCCTTGAATGCATGCTACTCGCCCCGTCACGAAAGAGTATCACAAAGCGTATAACCCTATGGTGTCTGAGGTCTGTCGGAACCTTTGAGGCCGTTTGACATGCTTTGATATTTATATATTTTTCCTACCTCCGACCCTCACTGTCACCCACTGCTGCAGAAACACTCATTAATGCATTAGTAACATCCAGGCTTAAATACTGCAACAGTGTCCTCTATGCTTCCACAAACAAGGTCCTTACTGAAATAAACTCCACTACATACTGAACTCTGCCGCCCGCCTACTTACCAGTACTCACTCAAGTGACCACATCCCCCCAGTCCTCCATGACCTTCACTGGCTCTCGGTTAAACACAGGATAAACTTCAAGACTCTACTCACCACCTACAAGGCCCTCAACAACCTGGCTCCCCCCTACCTCTCCGACCTCTTCCACTAACATGCCCCCTCCCTAAGCCTCAGGTGTGCAGATGCCAACCTCCTGCAAATACAGAGGAATAAAGCTCCGTAACTGGGGTGATAGGGTGTTTTTTTCCGGCCCTACCCCCTCCCTGTGGAACTCATTACTAAACCACATAAAAAAAGCCCCCACACTGTCATCATTCAAAATGTCCCTCAAACCCCACCTCTTCAGCCCCCATCTCATGTTTTTATTCTTTCTTTAACCTTTTTTTGTCTTTATTAAAGAGTTTCCTGTTTGTTTTCTTTTATCCCACAGTATGTCAAGCGTCTTTAAGAACTTTGAAAAGCGCTGTGTAAGTGTGATGTAATATTATTTATTAAAATTAAAATGTTAAAAAAAATGTTTACAAAATGAAAGATAGAGTCTGATAATCTTTCATTTACTGTAAGGTTCGGGAAAATCTCTGATAATCACCCAGATATGTATACGTATTGACGACTAAAAAAAGCATCTGCTGTGGCCAGGAATCGAACTCCGGTCAATTGCTTGGAAGTCTGAAGTGCTATCCACTTTCCCACCAATACGATTCAGGAACCATAACCAGCCAGATATGTTGAGCACTTCGCCAGCTTGCACAACAACATAATTAGAGGGGGCTTACACCGCCATTGCTGTAATACAGGAGAAGAGAAGCAAGAGAGAGAGGTAAAGAAGAGAGGGAGGGAAAGAAGAGAGAAGTAAAGAGAGCAAGAGAGAGAGGTAAAAAAGACAGAGAGGTAAAGAAGAGAGAGAGGTAAAGAGAGCAGGAGAGAGAGGTAAAGAAGAGAGAGAGGTAAAGTGAGCAAGAGAGAGGTAAAGAAGAGAGAGAGGTAAAGAGAGCAGGAGAGAGGTAAAGAAGAGAGAGAGGTAAAGAGAGCAAGAGAGAGAGGTAAAAAAGAGAAAGAAAGGTAAAGAGAGCAAGAGAGAGGTAAAGAGAGCAAGAGAGCGGTAGCGTTAAGAAGAGAGAGAGATGTTAAGAAGAGAGAGAAGTAAAGAGAGCAAGAGAGAGGTAAAGAGAGCAGGAGAGAGGTAAAGAAGAGAGAGAGAGAGAGAGAGGTAAAGAGAGCAAGAGAGAGGTAAAGAGAGCAGGAGAGAGGTAAAGAGAGCAAGAGAGAGGTAAAGAAGAGAGAGAGAGAGGTAAAGAGATTAAGAGAGAGGTAAAGAGAGTTAGATAAAGGTAAAGAGAGCAGGAGAGAATGGAGAACACTCAGTATGCAGAGCACAGCCCTTGTCTCCTAGCAGTGCTCTGAATGAGGAGAGGTCGTGGTGGGGGTTGGGGGTTGTTTGCCGCTGTCAGGAGCTCAGATGCATCGGCTGGCTAAGGCCGTGTGTTTACCGGCGGCTCCCTGGGGCCGTGCACACAGGGCTCCGGCTCCCCAGCTATCAATCACAGAGGCAGGCCAAGCACCATCCCCGTGTATCACACAGGAGACCTGCGGAAAATCCCCAAATGTCTCGGGCCCATCTCAGAAAAGTGCATATAGACACAGTGGCTCACAGTGCAAAATCGCCCTTGCTTGAATCTGGTCATCGAGTGTTCAGTAAAAATGGTGCTTATCTGGCTGTACCAACTGTAGGCTTGGCAATGCAGCTGCTGGCCACAAGGGCTTTTTGAAAGTTTGTGCTGCTACCTGTCAGTACTGGAAACATTATCATTAATCCTCTGAATTTGTGGTGCATGTAGTGTTTGTTATACTGTGAACACCTTCATATTTGGCAGAGGGTGGTTTAAATGCGTTGTTTGTAGATGTGTGTGGGTGTGTGTAACTTTCATATATGACCTCAGAGTTCTCTGCATCGGTGAAAAACAATTTATATCTTCTTCAAACTGGAAGTAAGTGCAACTAGCCAAACTGCGTTGTCCCCAAAGAAACCTACACCTTTTAAGTGAACGATTGATTACAGATTCTAATTAGTCTTAAAGTTTTAGTCGGTGGCTTGTGGTATTGATCTCTGTGCTCATCTCGCACAGCTCGGCTGCTGACTGCTCAGGTAGGAGAGCTTGTGGTTCGGTGGAGTCAGTCTCATGTAGACTTTAGACTCTAATGGAATGCAGATAAGACAGACTGTCTGCTTTGAGGGCCAACCATGACAGGAAATGTGTTGAATTGTGGTCTGTACTGTGCCACCACCACTCAGAGTGCGTGTACTGTATGTTCTTTCAGAAGTGGACTGCTGTCTCATTTATCTACATTCATTTATGAGAATCTGGAAGATCTGCCTGTTTTCTTGGAAATGTATTCATTAAAATGCATTGAGCAGTTTTGGATTTCTTCAGATTTAACCCCAGGACAAAGCATTGGTTATGAGCTAAGCAGTCAACAGAGACTGTCATGACTGTATTGTTGAAAACATACATTTTCATGTACTTTGAAGAGCCCAGCTTGTTTGAAAAATGGCAAATAGCATAGTGTGTGATCAATCATTCTACATAGTGTGTGCATTGACCCAGAGCAACATTCCTGCAGTGCTATACATATGTAATCTTAAAGATCTCAACTTCCCTCCATAGATTTGGACGGTGGTGGGTAATTGCATTTTTAAAAGGTTTTCTGGGACTCTCTAATTTGAATGATGTGGTTCAATTTTTTTTCTTCTATTCCTCCCTGCCAGCTGGCAATAGTTAAATCTACAAGCATGAAAGTGTAATGGCAAAGCCAACCATAGAACCACCGATATCCTTCTTCCTTTCCCAAAGCCAACCATAGAACCACTTATATATTTCTTCCTTTCTCAAAGCCAACCATAGAACCACCTATATCCTTCTTCCTTTCCCAAAGCCAACCATAGAACCACCTATATCCTTCTTCCTTTCTCAAAGCCAACCATAGAACCACCTATATCCTCCTTCCTTTCTCAAAGCCAACCATAGAACCACCTGTATCCTCCTTCCTTTCCCAAAGCCAACCATAGAACCACCTATATCCTTCTTCCTTTCCCAAAGCCAACCATAGAACCATCTATATCCTCCTTCCTTTCTCAAAGCCAAACCATAGAACCACCTATATCCAGTGTTGTACCTGAACACGCTCATTGAACGAAAGTTCATGAACTCGTTCATCATTTTGGTGAACGTGAACTGAACGTTCTGTATTATTGCCTGATGAACAATTCTGTGAACGCGTTCATTCTGGTGTCTGTGAACGGCACGTTCATTCTTTTTAATTTCATTCAATAAGGTGCCAGATTTCTAGAGACTTCCAGGCGAAAAACACATATTTAACAGCCCTGTATCCAATCGCTGCATGTGCTTACTTTTACTGTCTAAGCCTGGCAAGTGTGAGAGCGCCGAAGTTGCGTAGAGGCCGAGAGCGGTACAGACATATAGAGATTTCGATTTTTTTTTAGCTCGCAAGATATTGAAAAAAAATAACTGAACTAGTTCATTTTTTGGAGCTGTGAACTTAGTTCAACATTTTGAATTATGAACTATGAACTGAACTAGTTCATTTTAAAATTTGTGAACTATGAACTGAACTAGTTCATGTAGAAAGTGAACTTTCCCAACATTGCCTATATCCTTCTTCCTTTCTCGAAGCCAACCATAGAACCACCTATATCCTTCTTTCTTTCTCAAAGCCAACCATACAACCACCTATATCCTTCTTGCTTTCTCAAAGCCAACCATAAAACCACCTATATCCTTCTTTCTTTCTCAAAGCCAACCATACAACCACCTATATCCTTCTTGCTTTCTCAAAGCCAACCATAAAACCACCTGTATTGTATGTATTTCTTCCTTTCTCTCTCCCCCTCTCTGTACTCTTCACCATTCTTTGTCTCTTGAAATAAGATTGCCTACAGACTAGAACTAAGGTTATGGGATATTCCTTGCCTAGTTTAAAAAAGGACGAAAGTTATAGTTATAGTTTCACTTTACATTGAAGAGTCATATCCACCATTTTATAACAGTTGTTTAACTCAGGGCATCTACCAATCTATTGGCTGGTGTTTAAAAAACAACAAAAACAATAACAACAGATCAGCTTAAAGTTTTTGGAGCCAAATAAGCCATATCTGTCTAAAATTCAGAGCCGAAAGCTGGACAACTGCAAGTACCAAGGGTTAAAGTGTCAGAGAGGGATAGTGTTATGCCCTCAGTCGTGACAGATGATTAAAAAGAAAAACAGAACCCAGGCGGCAAGCTAAGGCTTGGCTAAAGGACAGAAGTTTCTGTAATCCCAGGATCAGAGATCCTTATGTGTGACCTCTTACACTGCAGCTTGTCTGGATGCCAGTTTACGGACCGGCGTTTTGAGCATCGGAGAGGTAGGGCAGCCAGGGGCAGTTTGATACGTGTGTGCCATCTCATTGACAAACTGACACGGCTCTCAAAGGCTGCTGCCAAGACTGGGGAGTTTATTAAGAGAGGTGGCAAGTGTGCCGTGCATGGCAGAGCAGTGGAACTGTGCTGGCACTTCCATTTCCACCTGTGACCAGGTCAGACTCCAGCAAGTGTGCCATAACAGCCACCATGTTAGTTTTTGGATAGGTATCTCTCTCTGAGCAATCCACTTCATCCTTTGCAATGGCATGACAAAAGTGGAGAAAAAGCACAAACTGATTATCTGAGTCAATTTTTTATGTTTTTTTTTTTTTATGTATGCAGAGAGCATACAATGCAAGCGGAAACAGCAGTAGCAACGTTTTCATGCATCGTTGCTTTGGTGTCAAAGGCAATTGACAAGTTGGCATTTGTTTTCTTTGCGCTTAGGATTCCCTTTGAATGCGACCAACTCATTTTTCTACTGTGTCCGTTTACTCACATTGCGCACACACATTGCATGCACGTCTGTGGGGGGGGGGGGGGGGAGTGAGTGCCTGTGTTTGTGTTTTTTCTGTGACGGAATGTTTATGAGAGCTTATCTCCAGCTGAGAAAGAGGTAGATGTCTCTTTTATCTCTTTCATCTGTCTGTTTTTTCCCTTTCAGTATTCCCTCGATGTCTCTGTTCGCCAAAATACTCCAGATGAATCGAAATGATGTGTACCTTCTCAGGACAACATGCTCATGGTTTTTCTCTTCTTTGTTTGGCAGCAGCAATGTGAGATAAATCTTTCAGACAATTGTGTCTTGTGATATTAAGAGCTGTTCTTTTTTTGCGTCCTTGAATTTTCTTTGTGTGCCTATGTTCAAAGAGTGTCTGATTCGGCAGAATGCTGACTTTTGCCTTTTGGAGACTCTCATGACAAGTTCTCTTCACATTGAGGAGATGGCATAAGCACAATTTAATGTCTATTGATTCTCCCTCAGTGCTGTACGCTGAGGGATATATGGTGTATGTGACCCCATAGGGTAGATCAACAGTGCTGGAATAATGTATATATTTTTGGTAACAATAGCGAATGAAAAAATGTAATGAAAAATGCCTTGTTTGACTCTGAGGTGCATATTGAATCCAAATCAGTTGTATATATAAGTTATATAAAAATGTCTTCTTCTGTTAGTCCCGTGTCTGCTCTATTTTTAGTTAGAGCTTCATAATATGGTAAACCCAGTTAGGTGTGGTTTTCGGTGAGAACGGGCGGATGTGATCACAGACACGTTTAACATCACTTCAAATTATCTATGCAGATGCCTGTCTCACCAACCCTCCCTCTCTCCCTCCCTGTCAGATGCTATGCACAGCCTTCCTATGCAGATAGGGCGAAAAGAATCCTGCTTTCATCTTATTTCTCAGCGGTTCACATAAAGTTCACCTGCAGATGTTTTTTTTTCCTTTTTTGTGTCTCTCAGACTGCCTCTTTGACGTCAGTGCCTGCCTTGTGTACCCTCTACCTTGTTTCTCGCTCTTTTGAGCACATTTACTTCCACTCATCCTCCCACCTCACCATCCACATGAGGTACCAGTATCTCCAGATCTCCGAGGTTGATAGTGCTCCCGGCTATGGTGATCTGATTTACTCCCTCTGCGATAATCTCCAAGTCCAAAAAAGAAGAGAGAGAGAGAGGATCAACTTACTTTAAACCTCTTTGATGATAGTATTCACTGCACAATCATTTTAGGTAGGAATTCCTAAAAACAATATGAAGTGAATTTTATAATGCCCTTTTAGTAAATGTATTTGTAATGGTCTGAGAGTGGAGACTCAAGGCCTAAAGTCTAGGAATTTTGATTGAGTTATAAAAGGCAAAAATGCTTACAAATAAAGATAGCATATTTGAACTAGAATGCGTTTCGTGAACGAACTGCGAGAGTGTGCTTGCTCTGCAGTGCAGTGGCCGAGTGCGCATATGTTGTTGAGGGGCCTCACAGACTGATATCTGAGAACAAAATCTGTATAGTACTGTGTTTTCTGTGGTCATAGCCATAATAGTTCCAGAGTTTCGTTATACTGACTTACTGAGCTAAGTGAATTATTGAAATTGTTATCTTGGTAAAAGGAAACATCTCTGCAACAATATTGGAATGAATGCGGTTACATAGTCAGCTTTACTTAAAGTGTATTGTAAGATATAGCTTGTTAGACTTAATGCACTAAGAGTTAGACTGTAGGTCTAGTATCTAACGTAAGCAACACTTTTACTGTATAGATAGAGAGCACGTGTATCACATTGGTTTATAGTCTGTCAAATTAGTTGTAGTTATTGGTGTTCGTTGGCATAAAAAGTTAGTCTTCTCTTATAAGCCTATAGTACATCTGATTAGAGCTAGCAACCATGAAAAACCTCTTCTGAAACTAAGAAGGATAACTATGACTAAATGTGACTAAAACTAATATGCATTTTTGTCTTAAGACTGAATCTAAAATAGCTGCCAAAATTAATACATCTCAGTGTTCATTTTGGCAGCTATTTTAGATTCAGCAGCTATTTTAGATTCAGTGCATATTAGTTTTAGTCACATTTAGTCATAGTTATCCTTCTTAGTTTCAGTCTAGTTTTCGAAAACTGAGCACACTACAACAGCTATGATGTGTCCAGGTACATCTTCAAACGTTTTTCAGTTAACCTAATGATTCAAGGTCTCTCATGAATCATTACTCCCAGGACACGGGTTAATGTTAACTCACGCTATCGGCCACAAGTTAACCATTCTTTCAGTATAAGCAACTTTTGCATAGCCCCGCACAGCTAGGATAGCTCACGTTACCGTAGTAGGAATACAAGCATTAGCTCACTATATCCACACAACTAAATTCATGAATTACTTCACAGGTTTACTTAACAACTTGAATTAAGGAAAATGATCCCCCGTTACGGCTAGCTGAAACTGCCAGTGGATACTCCCGTTACGTAGTCTTAGTTAGCCTTTAGCCCCGTACTCAGATGTTACAGCTGCTTAACACAGCTAGGATAGCTAACGTTACCGTAGTGGGAATACAAGCTTTAGCTCACTATATCCACACAACTAAATTCATGAATTACTTCAAAGGTTTACTTCACAACTTGAATTAAGGAAAATGGCGTCTCCAACGTTAACGTAACGTTAATTTATATGTTAGCTGCTACCATTAAAATTTCAGTCAGTACACTGAAAATGCTGCCATTCAACTCACCTTAACGAAGTGGAAATACGGTAGCTAGGTTAGAAACTGTAGTTACTCTTATTCTTTCTCATTAACCCTCTAGATCCCATAGCGGCCGTGGACGGCCTTCTTGTAGAATCCCATAGCGGCCGTCGACGGCCGTAACTTTTAAAGACACTGTGTGAATACTACAACATTAATATATGAAAAAAGACACCGCTAATGGATAGATTAACTTCTTACTTTTATTTTGAAACCGGAAACGGGATATGCTGTCATTGGCTTTTTTTAAGTATTTGCGAAATTAACCTCGCTACTGACAGATCGCCTAAGATTACAGTGTCTGTTGGAGTAAAGGCTAGAAATCAGAGACGTCTACATCTGTTCTCACTGGATGATACCGTATGTTTGTGCACCAATGACGACGACTAATCACGTTTGTATGACAGTAACGATCCTGTTTGAGAAGTCAGAAATAAAAAACCGTATTCAAATAGAAATATAAGTATCCTCCTGTTTATTTCTGACTAGCTAACTCGCCAGTAACGTCTTCGTATGGCAGTAACTGAGAAGTGTTGGTTTACAAATAGCACCAGCCTCATCGTATACATAGACAAAAGTCATAGCTAGATCAGTGATGTTTGAATAGACTGTAAAGCCATGACACTTTTATTAGCAGAGATATGTAACATTTAATAATTGGTCTTTGAGGGACGTTCAGTAAAGCTAATTTTCACGTTACCTCACTTGTGGAAATGGCGGTCAATTCGTGACTTTAGCAACCTACGAAGGAAGCACCCGCGTCTGTGGGTGAGAGCTATTATTTGCACAAATAAACGACGTGGGTAATCGGCTGTGTTTTCTGGTTTTCAGAAGAAATGTCTTACAATTTGTATCGTCATCTCAATTTCCATGACCAGTTTGCCAGCTTACTTGCTAGCTATCTACATTGACTGAGGTAACGTTAGTCTGAGGAGTTCGTCTGGAGTTGGTTGATAGCCAGCTATTGACTCAGCCTCATCACTTACTAAACTGATCAGTTTAAGATAAATAACATGTAGGCCTATGGTAAAAAAAACTTCATCTCTTCTAGTATTTCAAATCCCTCATTTGTTTTGAGCTGTAAGCTTATGGTAACAACAGTAGCTACAATCAATAGCAAGGTCATCATTGAACATTGAAAACCTCATATTGAAATGGTATTCAGCAGATTATTCGACAGCCAACTAGTAATATGTTATGATGTTAAATTTTAAGCTTGTACAGCTTTTATGCTGTGGAAAAGCTAATCACAATGAAATCAGGACCAAGGTATAGGACATCACTACTACAAAAATCTATAGTAGATGTGATATAGCTTGTCTGTATGTAGTACACACTGGGATATTGAGCTGATGTTGTGGCATAAAACAATTGACATAAAAATGGATGAAACAATAATGACTTCCACTGTGATGGCTTACAATAATAGGATAGTTTTTTCTTTTTCTTTTATGTGTCAGGATGTCAGTTGTTCCACCTCATCTGAGGGTAGAGAATTGAGTGAGGGTGCTGTGGCAGCAAAGAGAAGTGAGGACATGGGGGGAGAGGAACAGCGAGAGGCCTGATGAGCATAAGGAAGCTTCAGTAGGACATAGTAGGTTTCTCACTGACGGAATTGAAGATGGAAAGATGTCAGCTTACAAGTGGTGTTTGTATAGGTAGTCTGACATTACAGTCTGTAGTCTATAGTAGTCTGACATTAGATCTATAACTACCCTCACATAGTGTACTGGTATGCTCGATGGGTTAAGTGTTCTCGGAATGTGTACATGGTATTTGAGACGAGTGAAAATGATTGGAAAAAACTGTAAAAACAAACTTTTCCGTTGGTTTGTACATACAAGTTTTGTGTGGCAAGAATGCCAGGTGTGATAAGTGGTACAGTGGTTAGTGTTATTGGCTAACAAGTAGGCTATCTGACCTGGGTTCAATTCCTGGCCAATGAAAGATGATAGTGTAAATCACTTTGGATAGACATGTTTGTTTTAGTTCCCTTTTTGGGTCACTTTGTCTCATTGATGGCCCATGACTTTCATAAGCAGCAGTAATAGTGGGAAAATGTCTTCATTGACACCTACAGTACATCTATATTTTACATGTATGTACATTTCAACGCAAATACTGTACAGCGGTAGTTGGTAGCAAGGCTGCAAAACAAACAAAACAAAGATGTAAACTAAATCCCAATCAAGATGTAAACTATATACATTTATGTAGGCTAAAAACTAAATCTGTCTTATGTCAAGTGTATAATTTAATTTGTCTGAAAATACAGCATCTTTCCATCTACAGTGATCTAAATTGTGTCTGGTTAAAAAACTAAAGTTAACTGTTTTGAACAGAGTATCTAAATATCTTGAAAAAAAAAAAATGCTGTAGTTGCACAGCATTTTGCTGGTGGTGAACATTGACTGCATTTTGGATCTAAGCAATGGAAAAGTATCCCATTTAGTTGGTCTACTGCTGGATGTGTTAAGTGTTTTGAGAAAGAGTACATGGTATTGAACCAAGTGTGAAAATGATTGGAAAAAACTGTAATGGTCTCACTTTCGGAAGCTTGTTACCAGAGTCTGCTATCCCTGGGTTTGAACAGGGTAGGTATCTGAATAACTCCTCATACTTATTTCATGGCATTGGTGTCTGCCACATAGGACACTTGTAAGGCTGGATCAGATGAACAATAGTCAAGAAAAGAGGGTATATGATGGATACCCAGGTGGATGTTTATCCTCACAAACACCTTCACCTCCTCCACAAATGTATTGCACCAGGATGCTTTTGAAGAGGCATAGAGTTAGGTGTTTTCCACCAAATTAGCAAAAATGTTGGTAATCTGTATGGTTAAGTAGTGTTAATATTTTAATATTTATTCATTTATTTACAAAATATATAACAAATACTAATAAAAAACATTAAGAATATATTAAATATAATAACTACATCTGCTGTACGGTTCAAAACGTATGAATTTGAACTTTAGGGTGTGTGTAATGATTTGTATTTTAATATTTGTAGAAGTCACTAATACATATTTGATGTCATATTAACAAAGAATTTATGCCCTTTCAAACAAAACAAACTTGTAATTGTAATTTTTCTTTTGTTTTCTAACTGTAACTGTTTGTTTACAGAATAACAAAAAATGAAGGAATTCTCTGTTTTTCGTGGGATTTTGCTGCAGTGTTCTAGAATTCCGTTGGGGTATAGAGGGTTAACACAGCTAGGATAGCTAACGTTACCGTAGTGGGAATACAAGCTTTAGCTCACTATATCCACACAACTAAATTCATGAATTACTTCAAAGGTTTACTTCACAACTTGA
Source organism: Sprattus sprattus (assembly GCF_963457725.1). Lineage (NCBI taxonomy): Eukaryota > Metazoa > Chordata > Actinopteri > Clupeiformes > Clupeidae > Sprattus > Sprattus sprattus. The sequence continues at coordinate 56,522,455 of NC_137921.1, read as the reverse complement.
ATTAAGGAAAATGGCGTCTCCAACGTTAACGTAACGTTAATTTATATGTTAGCTGCTACCATTAAAATTTCAGTCAGTACACTGAAAATGCTGCCATTCAACTCACCTTAACGAAGTGGAAATACGGTAGCTAGGTTAGAAACTGTAGTTACTCTTATTCTTTCTCAAAGTTGAATTGAGAGGGACAGAGAAATGGGGTCAGCTCATTTTTCCGACGCCCCATTGGTCCGATGCGTCAATATTCCGAAAATGTCCCATTGATCCTACAGCCCTTAGTCTTAGATAGATTTTCACCGATAAATTGAAACCCTTTGTCCCGACAGTTCAATGTTCCGACCAAAAGCTGCTTTAGATCACCGTCACCTCATGATAAAATAATGCATGCCTACAGGCCTATAGTATTATTATTATTATTATTGTTACTATAATTATATAGACTAAATCGATAGAAAACTGTGAATCTCAAAACCAAAGCGGAATCATCTTTCCATGACAGCTCTCGAAAAGCAGCGCAAACAGGGTTCTTTCCATTAAGCTATCCTCCCGTCCTCGAACTGTGCGTGGCTGCAGTAGACCTATGCTGCTGTTAGCCCATCCGTAGTTGGTTTGTTTTGTTTATTTTACATTTGCAAAGACGCTGCTGGCCTAGACTTCACTAGCTCGACCAAAAATCGAAATAACTTGTCCGTGTCTGTCTCCATTGCGTCTCTGGTGTCTGGGCGCAAAGTAGAGAAGCAACAACGTGCGTCTGCAGTCGTTACAGCGGCAGTCTACTTGGCACCCGGTAAAAGAGGGGCGAGGAATATACGACCTGGGGAATTATGTTGACCGACCCCAAACAGCCATTGGTCGGAACATTGAGCTGTCGGAGCAATGGGTTTATGTTAATCATTTCGAATTAGTGGGCTGTAGGATTAATGGGAAATTTTCGGAATATTGACGGGTCGGACCAAAGGGGCGTCGGAATAATGGCATGCTACCCAGAGAAATACGGTTCCTCTTATTCTTTTTCAAAGTTGAATTGAGAGGGACAGAGAAAATGCGGTTCCTTGGATTTGACGGAGGTGTCAGTGAGAAGCACAGCTGCAAGCCAGTTTAATGACCCTATTATGACGTCATAATGGCAGAGACCTCTGCCATGCAAGTCTATGGAGAAAAAAGGGGATGAAAAAGAGGGATAAAAAAGGAGTGGCATGGGGTACCGCCACGAAAAGTCATAGCAGCTTGCACCGGATCGGGCCGGACGTTTTGGTGTTTGAATGGCGTCTCTAGCTCAATCGGGCGAGGAGGAGTTAGCTGCAAGAAAAACGTACGGAATAAAGAAAACTTGACGATAACAATACTGTGCTTCCCTTCGGGCAAGCACACTAATAACTAGAATGCGTTTCGTGAACGAACTGCGAGAGTGTGCTTGCTCTGTGACCGAGAGAACAAGTGCCTATGAATTAACATGTATTTACATCTACTCAATCAGTGTAGTGGGGCCTTCTTCCAATATATTTTAGCAAGCCACCAAGCTCAACCATTATATTTTGGCTCCACTGACGTTTAGACATATGAGGGTATCTCAGAGTTTCGTTATACTGACTTACTGAGCTAAGTGAATTGTTGAAATTGCTATCTTGGTAAAAGGAAACATCTCTGTAACAATATTGGAATGAATGCGGTTACATAGCCAGCTTTACTTAAAGTTTATTGTAAGATAGGCCTATATGTTAGACTTAATGCAGTTAGAGTTAGACTGTAGGTCTAGTATCAAACGTAAGCAACACTTTTACTGTATAGCTAGAGAGCACGTGTATCACATTGGTTTATAGTCTGTCAAATTAGTTCTAGTTATTGGTGTTCGTTGGCATAAAAAGTTAGTCTTCTCTTATAAGCCTATAGTACATCTGATTAGAGCTAGCAACCATGAAAAACCTCTTCTGAAACTAAGAAGGATAACTATGACTAAATGTGACTAAAACTAATATGCATTTTTGTCTTAAGACTGAATCTAAAATAGCTGCCAAAATTAATACATCTCAGTGTTCATTTTGGCAGCTATTTTAGATTCAGCAGCTATTTTAGATTCAGTGCATATTAGTTTAGTCATAGTTATCCTTCTTAGTTTCAGTCTAGTTTTCGAAAACTGAGCACACTACAACAGCTACATCCTCAAACGTTTTTCAGTTAACCTAATGATTCAAGGTCTCTCATGAATCATTACTCCCAGGACACGGGTTAATGTTAACTCACGCTATCGGCCACAACAAGTTAACCATTCTTTCAGTATAAGCAACCTTTGCATAGCCCCGCACAGCTAGGATATCTCACGTTACCGTAGTAGGAATACAAGCCTTAGCTCACTTGACCACACAACTAAATTCATGAATTACTTCACAGGTTTACTTAACAACTTGAATTAAGGAAAATGATCCCCCGTTACGGCTAGCTGAAACTGCCAGTGGATACTCCCGTTACGTAGTGTTAGTTAGCCTTTAGCCCCGTACTCAGATGTTACAGCTGCTTAACACAGCTAGGATAGCTCTGCTTAACACAGCTAACGTTACCGTAGTGGGAATACAAGCCTTAGGTCACTATATCCACACAACTAAATTCATGAATTACTTCAAAGGTTTACTTCACAACTTGAATTACGGAAAATGTCGTCTCCAACGTTAACGTAACGTTAATTTATATGTTAGCTGCTACGGCTAACTATCAGTTTCCATTAAAATTTCAGTCAGTACACTGAAAATGCTGCCATGCATTCAACTCACCTTAACGAAGTGGAAATACGGTAGCTAGGTTAGAAACTGTAGTTACCCTTATTCTTTCTCAAAGTTGAATTGAGAGGGACAGAGAAATACGGTTCCTCTTATTCTTTTTCAAAGTTGAATTGAGAGGGACAGAGAAAATGCGGTTCCTTGGATTTGGCGAGCGGAGGTGTCAGTGAGAAGCACAGCTGCAAGCCAGTTTAATGACCCTATTATGACGTCATAATGGCAGAGACCTCTGCCATGCAAGTCTATGGAGAAAAAAGGGGATGAAAAAGAGGGATAAAAAAGGAGTGGCATGGGGTACCGCCACGAAAAGTCATAGCAGCTTGCACCGGATCGGGCCGGACGTTTTGGTGTTTGAATGGCGTCTCTAGCTCAATCGGGCGAGGAGTAGTTAGCTGCAAGAAAAACGTACGGAATAAATAAATAAATAAAGAAAACTTGACGATAACAATACTGTGCTTCCCTTCGGGCAAGCACACTAACTAGAATGCGTTTCGTGAACGAACTGCGAGAGTGTGCTTGCTCTGTGACAGAGAGAACAAGTGCCTATGAATTAACATGTATTTACATCTACTCAATCAGTGTAGTGGGGCCTTCTTCCAATATATTTTAGCAAGCAACCAAGCTCAACCATTATATTTTGGCTCCACTGACGTTAGACATATGAGGGTATCTCAGAGTTTCGTTATACTGACTTACTGAGCTAAGTGAATTGTTGAAATTGCTATCTTGGTAAAAGGAAACATCTCTGCAACAATATTGGAATGAATGCAGTTACATAGCCAGCTTTACTTAAAGTTTATTGTAAGATAGGCCTATATGTTAGACTTAATGCAGTTAGAGTTAGACTGTAGGTCTAGTATCAAACGTAAGCAACACTTTTACTGTATAGCTAGAGAGCACGTGTATCACATTGGTTTATAGTCTGTCAAATTAGTTCTAGTTATTGGTGTTCGTTGGCATAAAAAGTTAGTCTTCTCTTATAAGCCTATAGTACATCTGATTAGAGCTAGCAACCATGAAAAACCTCTTCTGAAACTAAGAAGGATAACTATGACTAAATGTGACTAAAACTAATATGCATTTTTGTCTTAAGACTGAATCTAAAATAGCTGCCAAAATTAATACATCTCAGTGTTCATTTTGGCAGCTATTTTAGATTCAGTGCATATTAGTTTTAGTCACATTTAGTCATAGTTATCCTTCTTAGTTTCAGTCTAGTTTTCGAAAACTGAGCACACTACAACAGCTACGCTGTGTGTACATCCTCAAACGTTTTTCAGTTAACCTAATGATTCAAGGTCTCTCATGAATCATTACTCCCAGGACACGGGTTAATGTTAACTCACGCTATCGGTCACAACAAGTTACTTGGGATATGCTACCTCATAGTTAGCTAACGTTAGCTAGCTAAACGTTTACAGAGGCTAACGTGAAGCTTCAATCAAAAACTAGAATGCGTTTCGTGAACGAACTGCGAGAGTGTGCTTGCTCTGTGACAGAGAGAACAAGTGCCAATGAATTAACATTACATCTACTCAATCAGTGTAGTGGGGCCTTCTTCCAATATATTTTAGCAAGCAACCAAGCTCAACCATTATATTTTGGCTCCACTGACGTTTAGACATATGAGGGTATCTTTGTTGTTCTGTTTTTGTTTGTTTGTTTGCTTGTTTATTGTGAAAGGGTCTAGTGTGTTACATTTGGTCATAGCCTAATAGTTCCAGAGTCTCGTTATACTGACTTACTGAGCTAAGTGAATTGTTGAAATTGTTATCTTGGTAAAAGGAAACATCTCTGCAACAATATTGGAATGAATGCGGTTACATAGCCAGCTTTACTTTAAAGTTTATTGTAAGATAGGCCTATATGTTAGACTTAATGCAGTTAGAGTTAGACTGTAGGTCTAGTATCAAACGTAAGCAACACTTTTACTGTATAGCTAGAGAGCACGTGTATCACATTGGTTTATAGTCTGTCAAATTAGTTCTAGTTATTGGTGTTCGTTGGCATAAAAAGTTAGTCTTCTCTTATAAGCCTATAGTACATCTGATTAGAGCTAGCAACCATGAAAAACCTCTTCTGAAACTAAGAAGGATAACTATGACTAAATGTGACTAAAACTAATATGCATTTTTGTCTTAAGACTGAATCTAAAATAGCTGCCAAAATTAATACATCTCAGTGTTCATTTTGGCAGCTATTTTAGATTCAGCAGCTATTTTAGATTCAGTGCATATTAGTTTTAGTCACATTTAGTCATAGTTATCCTTCTTAGTTTCAGTCTAGTTTTCGAAAACTGAGCACACTACAACAGCTACGCTGTGTGTACATCCTCAAACGTTTTTCAGTTAACCTAATGATTCAAGGTCTCTCATGAATCATTACTCCCAGGACACGGGTTAATGTTAACTCACGCTATCGGTCACAACAAGTTACTTGGGATATGCTACCTCATAGTTAGCTAACGTTAGCTAGCTAAACGTTGACAGAGGCTAACGTGAAGCTTCAATCAAAAATTATTAGCTAGCTTTCCAAGCTAGCTGACACAACCTAAACACTCGACTGCCCCTTTGAAGTCAACTTAACGTTGGCTAATATATTCTAATAACGAGTTATCATTGACAGTTACAAGCTAATTTACCAAACTCCTTTCTGTCCTAAATTGAGCAGTTGCTGGTGTGAGCTACAATATGGGAGCTAGCAAAGCCATTTCTAGCTCTACTTCACAATACTGCTGCCTAGTGTAATAAGTTAACGTAAAACATAAATGTTTATAAAGTATCAGACATAAACAGGATACAACACACCAGTTACCAATTGATATTATGTGTTTATATATACCGAAAATGTCAGTAAATCCAGATGATGATTATGCTGCTGCTGCTGTTGGTCCCGTCGCAGGTCCCGTCGAAAACCCTGGAGTCGCGACCCTGTCAGTTGTTTCCATGTGAAATCAATGGAATGCTTCACTTTTTGGCGCCGTATTGACAACTGTCTGTCACTCGCACACTGTGCTTGTAAATTATTTTTCAAGTTTGCACGTACCTATTTATGCGAGTGAAATACTCGCACTGTAGAGCCCTGGAAGGTGTCTCTAATATTCCTACAGTTGAATGGAGAACGACTGATAGAGCGGGTGACGTCACAATGGCTCAACCTTCCCCATGTTAGTCAATGAGAGAAAAAGGGGATGAAAAAATGGAATAAAAAAGGAGTGACAAGGAGTACCGCCACGAAAAGTCATAGCAGCTTGCACCGGATCGGGCTGGACGTTTTGGTGTTTGAATGGCGTCTCTAGCTCAATCGGGCGAGGAGTAGTTAGCTGCAAGAAAAACGTACGGAATAAATAAATAAATAAAGAAAACTTGACGATAACAATACTGTGCTTCCCTTCGGGCAAGCACACTAATTATTAGCTAGCTTTCCAAGCTAGCTGACACAACCTAAACACTCGACTGCCCCTTTGAAGTCAACTTAACGTTGGCTAATATATTCTAATAACTAGTTATCATTGACAGTTACAAGCTAATTTACCAAACTCCTTTCTGTCCTAAATTGAGCAGTTGCTGGTGTGAGCTACAATATGGGAGCTAGCAAAGCCATTTCTAGCTCTACTTCACAATACTGCTGCCTAGTGTAATAAGTTAACGTAAAACATAAATGTTTATAAAGTATCAGACATAAACAGGATACAACACACCAGTTACCAATTGATATTATGTGTTTATATATACCGAAAATGTCAGTAAATCCAGATGATGATTATGCTGCTGCTGCTCCCGTCGAAAACCCTGGAGTCGCGACCCTGTCACTTGTTTCCATGTGAAATCAATGGAATGCTTCACTTTTTGGCGCCGTATTGACAACTGTCTGTCACTCGCACACTGTGCTTGTAAATTATTTTTCAAGTTTGCACGTACCTATTTATTCGAGTGAAATACTCGCACTGAGAGCCCTGGAAGGTGTCTCTTAATATTCCTACAGTTGAATGGAGAGGACTGATAGAGCGGGTGACGTCACAATGGCTCAACCTTCCCCATGTTAGTCAATGAGAGAAAAAGGGGATGAAAAAAAGGAATAAAAAAGGAGTGGCAAAGAGTATCGCCACGAAAAGTCATAGCAGCTTGCACCGGATCGGGCCGGACGTTTTGGTGTTTGAATGGCGTCTCTAGCTCAATCGGGCGAGGAGTAGTTAGCTGCAAGAAAAACGTACGGAATAAATAAATAAAGAAAACTTGACGATAACAATACTGTGCTTCCCTTCGGGCAAGCACACTAATAAACTAGAATGCGTTTCGTGAACGAACTGCGAGAGTGTGCTTGCTCTGTGACAGAGAGAACAAGTGCCAATGAATTAACATTACATCTACTCAATCAGTGTAGTGGGGCCTTCTTCCAATATATTTTAGCAAGCAACCAAGCTCAACCATTATATTTTGGCTCCACTGACGTTTAGACATATGAGGGTATCTTTGTTGTTCTGTTTTTGTTTGTTTGTTTGCTTGTTTATTGTGAAAGGGTCTAGTGTGTTACATTTGGTCATAGCCTAATAGTTCCAGAGTCTCGTTATACTGACTTACTGAGCTAAGTGAATTGTTGAAATTGTTATCTTGGTAAAAGGAAACATCTCTGCAACAATATTGGAATGAATGCGGTTACATAGCCAGCTTTACTTTAAAGTTTATTGTAAGATAGGCCTATATGTTAGACTTAATGCAGTTAGAGTTAGACTGTAGGTCTAGTATCAAACGTAAGCAACACTTTTACTGTATAGCTAGAGAGCACGTGTATCACATTGGTTTATAGTCTGTCAAATTAGTTCTAGTTATTGGTGTTCGTTGGCATAAAAAGTTAGTCTTCTCTTATAAGCCTATAGTACATCTGATTAGAGCTAGCAACCATGAAAAACCTCTTCTGAAACTAAGAAGGATAACTATGACTAAATGTGACTAAAACTAATATGCATTTTTGTCTTAAGACTGAATCTAAAATAGCTGCCAAAATTAATACATCTCAGTGTTCATTTTGGCAGCTATTTTAGATTCAGTGCATATTAGTTTTAGTCACATTTAGTCATAGTTATCCTTCTTAGTTTCAGTCTAGTTTTCGAAAACTGAGCACACTACAACAGCTACGCTGTGTGTACATCCTCAAACGTTTTTCAGTTAACCTAATGATTCAAGGTCTCTCATGAATCATTACTCCCAGGACACGGGTTAATGTTAACTCACGCTATCGGTCACAACAAGTTACTTGGGATATGCTACCTCATAGTTAGCTAACGTTAGCTAGCTAAACGTTGACAGAGGCTAACGTGAAGCTTCAATCAAAAATTATTAGCTAGCTTTCCAAGCTAGCTGACACAACCTAAACACTCGACTGCCCCTTTGAAGTCAACTTAACGTTGGCTAATATATTCTAATAACGAGTTATCATTGACAGTTACAAGCTAATTTACCAAACTCCTTTCTGTCCTAAATTGAGCAGTTGCTGGTGTGAGCTACAATATGGGAGCTAGCAAAGCCATTTCTAGCTCTACTTCACAATACTGCTGCCTAGTGTAATAAGTTAACGTAAAACATAAATGTTTATAAAGTATCAGACATAAACAGGATACAACACACCAGTTACCAATTGATATTATGTGTTTATATATACCGAAAATGTCAGTAAATCCAGATGATGATTATGCTGCTGCTGCTGTTGGTCCCGTCGCAGGTCCCGTCGAAAACCCTGGAGTCGCGACCCTGTCAGTTGTTTCCATGTGAAATCAATGGAATGCTTCACTTTTTGGCGCCGTATTGACAACTGTCTGTCACTCGCACACTGTGCTTGTAAATTATTTTTCAAGTTTGCACGTACCTATTTATGCGAGTGAAATACTCGCACTGTAGAGCCCTGGAAGGTGTCTCTAATATTCCTACAGTTGAATGGAGAACGACTGATAGAGCGGGTGACGTCACAATGGCTCAACCTTCCCCATGTTAGTCAATGAGAGAAAAAGGGGATGAAAAAATGGAATAAAAAAGGAGTGACAAGGAGTACCGCCACGAAAAGTCATAGCAGCTTGCACCGGATCGGGCTGGACGTTTTGGTGTTTGAATGGCGTCTCTAGCTCAATCGGGCGAGGAGTAGTTAGCTGCAAGAAAAACGTACGGAATAAATAAATAAATAAAGAAAACTTGACGATAACAATACTGTGCTTCCCTTCGGGCAAGCACACTAACTAGAATGCGTTTCGTGAACGAACTGCGAGAGTGTGCTTGCTCTGTGACAGAGAGAACAAGTGCCAATGAATTAACATGTATTTACATCTACTCAATCAGTGTAGTGGGGCCTTCTTCCAATATATTTTAGCAAGCAACCAAGCTCAACCATTATATTTTGGCTCCACTGACGTTTAGACATATGAGGGTATCTTTGTTGTTCTGTTTTTGTTTGTTTGTTTGCTTGTTTATTGTGAAAGGGTCTAGTGTGTTACATTTGGTCATAGCCTGATAGTTCCAGAGTCTCGTTATACTGACTTACTGAGCTAAGTGAATTGTTGAAATTGTTATCTTGGTAAAAGGAAACATCTCTGCAACAATATTGGAATGAATGCGGAACAGCCAGCTTTACTTAAAGTTTATTGTAAGATAGGCCTATATGTTAGACTTAATGCAGTTACAGTTAGACTGTAGGTCTAGTATCAAACGTAAGCAACACTTTTACTGTATAGCTAGAGAGCACGTGTATCACATTGGTTTATAGTCTGTCAAATTAGTTCTAGTTATTGGTGTTCGTTGGCATAAAAAGTTAGTCTTCTCTTATAAGCCTATAGTACATCTGATTAGAGTTAGCAACCATGAAAAACCTCTTCTGAAACTAAGAAGGATAACTATGACTAAATGTGACTAAAACTAATATGCATTTTTGTCTTAAGACTGAATCTAAAATAGCTGCCAAAATTAATACATCTCAGTGTTCATTTTGGCAGCTATTTTAGATTCAGTGCATATTAGTTTTAGTCACATTTAGTCATAGTTATCCTTCTTAGTTTCAGTCTAGTTTTCGAAAACTGAGCACACTACAACAGCTATGCTGTGTGTACATCCTCAAACGTTTTTCAGTTAACCTAATGATTCAAGGTCTCTCATGAATCATTACTCCCAGGACACGGGTTAATGTTAACTCACGCTATCGGTCACAACAAGTTACTTGGGATATGCTACCTCATAGTTAGCTAACGTTAGCTAGCTAAACGTTTACAGAGGCTAACGTGAAGCTTCAATCAAAAATTATTAGCTAGCTTTCCAAGCTAGCTGACACAACCTAAACACTCGACTGCCCCTTTGAAGTCAACTTAACGTTGGCTAATATATTCTAATAACTAGTTATCATTGACAGTTACAAGCTAATTTACCAAACTCCTTTCTGTCCTAAATTGAGCAGTTGCTGGTGTGAGCTACAATATGGGAGCTAGCAAAGCCATTTCTAGCTCTACTTCACAATACTGCTGCCTAGTGTAATAAGTTAACGTAAAACATAAATGTTTATAAAGTATCAGACATAAACAGGATACAACACACCAGTTACCAATTGATATTATGTGTTTATATATACCGAAAATGTCAGTAAATCCAGGTGATGATTATGCTGCTGCTGCTGTTGGTCCCGTCGCAGGTCCCGTCGAAAACCCTGGAGTCGCGACCCTGTCAGTTGTTTCCATGTGAAATCAATGGAATGCTTCACTTTTTGGCGCCGTATTGACAACTGTCTGTCACTTGCACACTGTGCTTGTAAATTATTTTTCAAGTTTGCACGTACCTATTTATGCGAGTGAAATACTCGCACTGTAGAGCCCTGGAAGGTGTCTCTTAATATTCCTACAGTTGAATGGAGAACGACTGATAGAGCGGGTGACGTCACAATGGCTCAACCTTCCCCATGTTAGTCAATGAGAGAAAAAGGGGATGAAAAAATGGAATAAAAAAGGAGTGACAAGGAGTACCGCCACGAAAAGTCATAGCAGCTTGCACCGGATCGGGCCGGACGTTTTGGTGTTTGAATGGCGTCTCTAGCTCAATCGGGCGAGGAGTAGTTAGCTGCAAGAAAAACGTACGGAATAAATAAATAAATAAACAAACTAGAATGCGTTTCGTGAACGAACTGCGAGAGTGTGCTTGCTCTGTGACAGAGAGAACAAGTGCCTATGAATTAACATGTATTTACATCTACTCAATCAGTGTAGTGGGGCCTTCTTCCAATATATTTTAGCAAGCCACCAAGCTCAACCATTATATTTTGGCTCCACTGACGTTTAGACATATGAGGGTATCTCAGAGTTTCGTTATACTGACTTACTGAGCTAAGTGAATTGTTGAAATTGCTATCTTGGTAAAAGGAAACATCTCTGTAACAATATTGGAATGAATGCGGTTACATAGCCAGCTTTACTTAAAGTTTATTGTAAGATAGGCCTATATGTTAGACTTAATGCAGTTAGAGTTAGACTGTAGGTCTAGTATCAAACGTAAGCAACACTTTTACTGTATAGCTAGAGAGCACGTGTATCACATTGGTTTATAGTCTGTCAAATTAGTTCTAGTTATTGGTGTTCGTTGGCATAAAAAGTTAGTCTTCTCTTATAAGCCTATAGTACATCTGATTAGAGCTAGCAACCATGAAAAACCTCTTCTGAAACTAAGAAGGATAACTATGACTAAATGTGACTAAAACTAATATGCATTTTTGTCTTAAGACTGAATCTAAAATAGCTGCCAAAATTAATACATCTCAGTGTTCATTTTGGCAGCTATTTTAGATTCAGCAGCTATTTTAGATTCAGTGCATATTAGTTTTAGTCACATTTAGTCATAGTTATCCTTCTTAGTTTCAGTCTAGTTTTCGAAAACTGAGCACACTACAACAGCTACATCCTCAAACGTTTTTCAGTTAACCTAATGATTCAAGGTCTCTCATGAATCATTACTCCCAGGACACGGGTTAATGTTAACTCACGCTATCGGCCACAACAAGTTAACCATTCTTTCAGTATAAGCAACCTTTGCATAGCCCCGCACAGCTAGGATAACTCACGTTACCGTAGTAGGAATACAAGCCTTAGCTCACTTGACCACACAACTAAATTCATGAATTACTTCACAGGTTTACTTAACAACTTGAATTAAGGAAAATGATCCCCCGTTACGGCTAGCTGAAACTGCCAGTGGATACTCCCGTTACGTAGTGTTAGTTAGCCTTTAGCCCCGTACTCAGATGTTACAGCTGCTTAACACAGCTAGGATAGCTCTGCTTAACACAGCTAACGTTACCGTAGTGGGAATACAAGCCTTAGGTCACTATATCCACACAACTAAATTCATGAATTACTTCAAAGGTTTACTTCACAACTTGAATTACGGAAAATGTCGTCTCCAACGTTAACGTAACGTTAATTTATATGTTAGCTGCTACGGCTAACTATCAGTTTCCATTAAAATTTCAGTCAGTAGGCCTACACTGAAAATGCTGCCATTCAACTCACCTTAACGAAGTGGAAATACGGTAGCTGGGTTAGAAACTGTAGTTACTCTTATTCTTTCTCAAAGTTGAATTGAGAGGGACAGAGAAATACGGTTCCTCTTATTCTTTTTCAAAGTTGAATTGAGAGGGACAGAGAAAATGCGGTTCCTTGGATTTGGCGAGCGGAGGTGTCAGTGAGAAGCACAGCTGCAAGCCAGTTTAATGACCCTATTATGACGTCATAATGGCAGAGACCTCTGCCATGCAAGTCTATGGAGAAAAAAGGGGATGAAAAAGAGGGATAAAAAAGGAGTGGCATGGGGTACCGCCACGAAAAGTCATAGCAGCTTGCACCGGATCGGGCCGGACGTTTTGGTGTTTGAATGGCGTCTCTAGCTCAATCGGGCGAGGAGTAGTTAGCTGCAAGAAAAACGTACGGAATAAACTAGAATGCGTTTCGTGAACGAACTGCGAGAGTGTGCTTGCTCTGTGACAGAGAGAACAAGTGCCTATGAATTAACATGTATTTACATCTACTCAATCAGTGTAGTGGGGCCTTCTTCCAATATATTTTAGCAAGCAACCAAGCTCAACCATTATATTTTGGCTCCACTGACGTTAGACATATGAGGGTATCTCAGAGTTTCGTTATACTGACTTACTGAGCTAAGTGAATTGTTGAAATTGCTATCTTGGTAAAAGGAAACATCTCTGCAACAATATTGGAATGAATGCAGTTACATAGCCAGCTTTACTTAAAGTTTATTGTAAGATAGGCCTATATGTTAGACTTAATGCAGTTAGAGTTAGACTGTAGGTCTAGTATCAAACGTAAGCAACACTTTTACTGTATAGCTAGAGAGCACGTGTATCACATTGGTTTATAGTCTGTCAAATTAGTTCTAGTTATTGGTGTTCGTTGGCATAAAAAGTTAGTCTTCTCTTATAAGCCTATAGTACATCTGATTAGAGCTAGCAACCATGAAAAACCTCTTCTGAAACTAAGAAGGATAACTATGACTAAATGTGACTAAAACTAATATGCATTTTTGTCTTAAGACTGAATCTAAAATAGCTGCCAAAATTAATACATCTCAGTGTTCATTTTGGCAGCTATTTTAGATTCAGTGCATATTAGTTTTAGTCACATTTAGTCATAGTTATCCTTCTTAGTTTCAGTCTAGTTTTCGAAAACTGAGCACACTACAACAGCTACGCTGTGTGTACATCCTCAAACGTTTTTCAGTTAACCTAATGATTCAAGGTCTCTCATGAATCATTACTCCCAGGACACGGGTTAATGTTAACTCACGCTATCGGTCACAACAAGTTACTTGGGATATGCTACCTCATAGTTAGCTAACGTTAGCTAGCTAAACGTTTACAGAGGCTAACGTGAAGCTTCAATCAAAAATTATTAGCTAGCTTTCCAAGCTAGCTGACACAACCTAAACACTCGACTGCCCCTTTGAAGTCAACTTAACGTTGGCTAATATATTCTAATAACTAGTTATCATTGACAGTTACAAGCTAATTTACCAAACTCCTTTCTGTCCTAAATTGAGCAGTTGCTGGTGTGAGCTACAATATGGGAGCTAGCAAAGCCATTTCTAGCTCTACTTCACAATACTGCTGCCTAGTGTAATAAGTTAACGTAAAACATAAATGTTTATAAAGTATCAGACATAAACAGGATACAACACACCAGTTACCAATTGATATTATGTGTTTATATATACCGAAAATGTCAGTAAATCCAGATGATGATTATGCTGCTGCTGCTCCCGTCGAAAACCCTGGAGTCGCGACCCTGTCACTTGTTTCCATGTGAAATCAATGGAATGCTTCACTTTTTGGCGCCGTATTGACAACTGTCTGTCACTCGCACACTGTGCTTGTAAATTATTTTTCAAGTTTGCACGTACCTATTTATTCGAGTGAAATACTCGCACTGAGAGCCCTGGAAGGTGTCTCTTAATATTCCTACAGTTGAATGGAGAGGACTGATAGAGCGGGTGACGTCACAATGGCTCAACCTTCCCCATGTTAGTCAATGAGAGAAAAAGGGGATGAAAAAAAGGAATAAAAAAGGAGTGGCAAAGAGTATCGCCACGAAAAGTCATAGCAGCTTGCACCGGATCGGGCCGGACGTTTTGGTGTTTGAATGGCGTCTCTAGCTCAATCGGGCGAGGAGTAGTTAGCTGCAAGAAAAACGTACGGAATAAATAAATAAAGAAAACTTGACGATAACAATACTGTGCTTCCCTTCGGGCAAGCACACTAATAAACTAGAATGCGTTTCGTGAACGAACTGCGAGAGTGTGCTTGCTCTGTGACAGAGAGAACAAGTGCCAATGAATTAACATTACATCTACTCAATCAGTGTAGTGGGGCCTTCTTCCAATATATTTTAGCAAGCAACCAAGCTCAACCATTATATTTTGGCTCCACTGACGTTTAGACATATGAGGGTATCTTTGTTGTTCTGTTTTTGTTTGTTTGTTTGCTTGTTTATTGTGAAAGGGTCTAGTGTGTTACATTTGGTCATAGCCTAATAGTTCCAGAGTCTCGTTATACTGACTTACTGAGCTAAGTGAATTGTTGAAATTGTTATCTTGGTAAAAGGAAACATCTCTGCAACAATATTGGAATGAATGCGGTTACATAGCCAGCTTTACTTTAAAGTTTATTGTAAGATAGGCCTATATGTTAGACTTAATGCAGTTAGAGTTAGACTGTAGGTCTAGTATCAAACGTAAGCAACACTTTTACTGTATAGCTAGAGAGCACGTGTATCACATTGGTTTATAGTCTGTCAAATTAGTTCTAGTTATTGGTGTTCGTTGGCATAAAAAGTTAGTCTTCTCTTATAAGCCTATAGTACATCTGATTAGAGCTAGCAACCATGAAAAACCTCTTCTGAAACTAAGAAGGATAACTATGACTAAATGTGACTAAAACTAATATGCATTTTTGTCTTAAGACTGAATCTAAAATAGCTGCCAAAATTAATACATCTCAGTGTTCATTTTGGCAGCTATTTTAGATTCAGCAGCTATTTTAGATTCAGTGCATATTAGTTTTAGTCACATTTAGTCATAGTTATCCTTCTTAGTTTCAGTCTAGTTTTCGAAAACTGAGCACACTACAACAGCTACGCTGTGTGTACATCCTCAAACGTTTTTCAGTTAACCTAATGATTCAAGGTCTCTCATGAATCATTACTCCCAGGACACGGGTTAATGTTAACTCACGCTATCGGTCACAACAAGTTACTTGGGATATGCTACCTCATAGTTAGCTAACGTTAGCTAGCTAAACGTTGACAGAGGCTAACGTGAAGCTTCAATCAAAAATTATTAGCTAGCTTTCCAAGCTAGCTGACACAACCTAAACACTCGACTGCCCCTTTGAAGTCAACTTAACGTTGGCTAATATATTCTAATAACGAGTTATCATTGACAGTTACAAGCTAATTTACCAAACTCCTTTCTGTCCTAAATTGAGCAGTTGCTGGTGTGAGCTACAATATGGGAGCTAGCAAAGCCATTTCTAGCTCTACTTCACAATACTGCTGCCTAGTGTAATAAGTTAACGTAAAACATAAATGTTTATAAAGTATCAGACATAAACAGGATACAACACACCAGTTACCAATTGATATTATGTGTTTATATATACCGAAAATGTCAGTAAATCCAGATGATGATTATGCTGCTGCTGCTGTTGGTCCCGTCGCAGGTCCCGTCGAAAACCCTGGAGTCGCGACCCTGTCAGTTGTTTCCATGTGAAATCAATGGAATGCTTCACTTTTTGGCGCCGTATTGACAACTGTCTGTCACTCGCACACTGTGCTTGTAAATTATTTTTCAAGTTTGCACGTACCTATTTATGCGAGTGAAATACTCGCACTGTAGAGCCCTGGAAGGTGTCTCTAATATTCCTACAGTTGAATGGAGAACGACTGATAGAGCGGGTGACGTCACAATGGCTCAACCTTCCCCATGTTAGTCAATGAGAGAAAAAGGGGATGAAAAAATGGAATAAAAAAGGAGTGACAAGGAGTACCGCCACGAAAAGTCATAGCAGCTTGCACCGGATCGGGCTGGACGTTTTGGTGTTTGAATGGCGTCTCTAGCTCAATCGGGCGAGGAGTAGTTAGCTGCAAGAAAAACGTACGGAATAAATAAATAAATAAAGAAAACTTGACGATAACAATACTGTGCTTCCCTTCGGGCAAGCACACTAATAAATAAATAAAGAAAACTTGACGATAACAATACTGTGCTTCCCTTCGGGCAAGCACACTAATGAATAGCCTATTGCACATTTGTACTTGAGTAGAACAAACTTTTCTACTTTTCTCCAATGGTCTTTAATGTTTAGGCAGTATAGTATGAAAATTACCTGTCTTCAATGTTTAGGCAGTATAGTATGAAAATTAACATTTATGTTGGGTATCACAATATGCTCTAATCTTAAGCAAAGGTTGAGTACCTTTACCATTTTATGAAATATTGTGAGTCCATATGTTGATCATTGAACTGTGAAGGACATCAAGGTCATTTGTTATTTTCTTTCCCATTGAGTGGACGTAAGGCTCCACAGATATCTGCCATCTCTGCCTTTGTCAGGCCTCAGACAGAGAGGCCTCTTTGGGGACACGGAACAGATTGAAGTCAAGGGGTAGGCCCTTCTCTAAAGAGCAGGATTCAGTGCTGCTGGTATTATCTATCCATAATAGTATTCTTCCACAGGTCAATAGACAGCCAGACAACTGCTCCTATCAAGTGCTAGGGCCTCCCCCTGTGCTGCATCCACTGACCACTTCCACGGCAGAGAAAGATACACTACCTGTCAATCACAAACATTCAACAGCATTTAATTACGACCACATAATGCCAATAAAAAGACCAGGGAATTGATATTATCTCCTCCTCCTCTCACTGTAATGCTGTATTGTTATACTTTTGTTATTTTTACCATGTATTGCTGATTTAACCCACTGCGACATTACACATATGACACCTGGTACAGGACAACCCTAGGGGGCACCAAAATCCTAATGTTATTACTTAGTAGGGCTAGGCTATGCATGCAGTAGTAAAAACATCGAACCTCTAAAAAGAAAATAGTGTGCCATTAGTTATGTGGAAGAATGTGCCCGAAAGCACACTGATTCCCACTCTTTCCACTCACACAGCTATCTATCATCATATGATATCTATATTTCTAGTCCTGTAACAGATGGCGCTAAGCTCGCTTTCTGCCATTTTGGAGTCCCCAAGGCTTAACTTGGTATCAGCCAGCAAAAGGCGTCCATGTATGTGCATGTGTGTGTGTGTGTGTGTGAGTGAGGGAGAGAGAGAGAAAGAGAGCAAATATGCATATCTGTGCATATACGATTTATTGTGAGTGTGTAGGTATTTGTATGTGTGTGTGTGTGTGTGTGTGTGTGTGTGTGTATGGGCATATATGGCTCATGTATATGTGTGTATGTCTTTGACTGTGTGTGAGAGATTCTCAGCTCAGTTCTCAAGGAGGAGACATCAATCAGCCAGCCAAGCTGTCGGGAGTGGCACCCTGCAGCGCTCCACAATGGCCTGAGTCCTGTGAATCACCCTGACTTTGAGAGCCCCTGTGCATAATGACGAGTTTCTGTCTCAGCCCCCCGACTCTCCCTTCAGTCTGTCAGTACCAGTCTCTTTAAGGCCGAGAGCCCCTGACGGGAGGCCCCCTTGTCCCCTCTGGGTCCCTCCACTGTCCCCCACCTTGCCTGACAGTTCGGTGATGAAATCTCACTGACTCGACACATCACCAAGCAGAGCACCTTAAGGGGTGTCTTCTAGTGAAATGAGGAGTGGTGTGTTACAGTATGGTGCAACGATGCTGCAAATCGTTTCGTACCATGTCGGGCAATGAGGGAAGCTTCTGTGTTGGTATTCCATTTTTATATTCCACCTTTTATGCTTTTTAAAGGGTATGCTCTTTCAGGGGTCATTTATTTGTGAACTAATTAATTGACTGTCTGATCTCAAATGATTTCTTTATCTCTTTTCATCCAGAAGAGAAAAGGGAATTCAATTACAGTGCTACATTTCATTTTTCAAAAGGAACACAGCCCCACAAGGAGGCCCTGACTTTCTGCCAACAAAGTTATCAGGAACAAAGAGCCCCCACATCATCTATGGCAAATTCGTTCCAACGCTTTAGTTAGATGTGTGCTCAGCATAGCAAGACAAGGATGAGCTATATCTATAATATGAACTATTTGAAAATCAAATTGTCAACAACTCCTTACCTTGACCTTCTCGAACATTTTCTAAAATCTAAACCCCTTCAGAACATAGATAAAAGAGATAAAAAATGGAATTAAGCTTTTATTATTTGAGTGTTTGTCGTCTCTGTGTTTTTTTACAGAGCAGTCTCAGTTGATTAAGGTCACATTTCCTGAGACAGAGAAAGAATCAGGCTGGTTGGCCATGCGTGGCAGTACTTTAATTAGATTACGGAGGCACCCATGCATAGCCAAGAGGGATGCTCCTGAGAACTCCACGCATGGTCTCCTACTCTGATGCCTGTGACTTTTGGTGCACAGCCCCACATCACACACTTGTAATTAGCAACTGGGCTAATCAAGTAGAGGGGACTCTCAGAAACCCAGCTCTGTAAGCAATGAGAACAGGCCGACATATATCTGAGCCACAGCACCTTTAAGTGAGCTGAAATATGCATGAAGCGCTGCCTGCTTTCTTGGCGGAATACCAGCTTATGAAAGACCTCTTGAACCCAGGATGAAACCATGCTTGGAGGTGGCGAATACCTTCAGCTTGAACTCTCCAAACCTAAGGGTGCTTTATATCTCTGAAAATGGTCTTCCTGCATCAACTCTGTATAATACTCTACATTTAAGCATGCATGAGTTGGGAGATGAATGGCTGTATTGATTATTAAGGATATGGAGATCTGTGCTAAATACATAATTGTGGTGGGCAGGATTTTGGTCCCTGGCTTTGGCAGAAAGTTTGCTGTATTATAATCAGCAGACCACACAAAGCCTTCATGGAATAAGCATGTTAACTCCAAAGTCAACAATCCTGTAATTAGCCTAATGATGATTAGCCCCTTACAAATCCATCAAAGCTTTGCTGACTGGGGTCCTAGTTTTATTTTGTAGTAGAGATTTCAAGGGATATGGGCAGCCATGCCTTTTGTCAGGCTCCTTTAGATGGTGCACTGGTATGTGTTTCCACTACCATTAAATATGGGTCACACTAAATACCTCCTAGATGTTGGGATATAAACAACCACACAGATAGCTTTGGAGGAGGGGAACTCTCCCAAACAAACTAAATTTGATTTCAGTCACTAATTTCCTTCTGCCCTTGGCTTTTCCTTCTCTACGATGGAAACTACAGCTGGTCTAAATTCTGTTTGACCCACAAATTAGACAGCTACTGAATTTGCCAGGCCACATGTGAAGATACTGCTCAAACAAATAGAGAGATACTACAGAAGGCAACCTAAGTAAACCAGTTTTCCCTCGTGGAGGCTTTCCTGAAATTGCATACATTTACCTCTTCATGAACATGTTTACTGTCAAATGATCCCTCTTGATAATGCATGCAAATCAGTTCACAAATGCATAAATAAAGCCATGGATAATGGTTTATTCAATGGGTATTTTGAAAGATGTTTGGGAAGCGTACAGTGCACAAATGCACAGTGCACATAACTCGCTGTTATACTTTGCAAAAATGATTTCCAGACAAAAAAGAGATGGTACACTTCAGTAGATGAAAGATCCCTTTCTAAAGGAAGATGAAAGTGTTATTCTCTGTAAAAAAGAAACCCCTGAGTTTTTTAATGAAATTAAGTAGGAGAAACGGGTACTGTGGTCACAAGGTTGTGCGCCTCAAGTAACACTTTTCCAAGTTGCACAGAAATCTCTTGCTCCTCATTGACCCAGGAGTTCTGCCGCCTCACCCTCAGTGTTCTAGCTGTTCTTCTTGGTTCATGATCACCTAAAGGGTCTGCTTCTACAAGTTACAGCTGCTAAACTTCCTTTATATGCTCCAAAGGTCTAGCATTCCCAGCATTCATTGTGCTCAAGTCTGTGAATCCCCTCCTTTCCCATGTGGCATTTTATCAGTGAAAAACATTTCTGCCGACTGGACAGATCACCTAACCATTTTGAACATATGCTGGACCTCTTCTCCAGAGACCTTGGCATTAGCTGTATAATAAATCAGTGCAAAATTATTATTTTACAAGCATGTGTTACTATGTGATACTATAGCCGATAGCAAACATCTCTTCCCTATGAATACTAGTAAAGATATTAGTGTTTTGCTTATAGCAATACAAATGCTACCTATCTGCAGGTCTAGTTCTTATTACAAAGCATTAGTTAATTTGCCTACTGATATTGAAAACATTTGATTTAATGTCATTGTTTTGATACTCATTATACTAATATGTCAACACAACTGAACAGAAACTCAACTTTTGTTTTTGAGTTCTACTAAGTAAAGCATGAACTACAGTGTCACCTATCAACATTTCTTAGCCGTTTCTCCAAGGTAACATAAGAAAGTTTCATGTGATATTCATAGTTATAGGATTAAAGTATAAGTGACTTATGAACATAACCCATCACAGCTATCACTGATATGTCACTAATGCTGGTACATGCTCTCTCTCTTTCTTTCTCTCTCTCTCTCTTTTCAACAGGAGCTTTAGCTCATTGTCAGAACAAAGTGAGTTGTCCAGAGTGTCACATCTTCTGCAGAGGTGGAGAGATTTGGGTCTGAGGGACGTCCAGCTATCCAATCACACTGTTCTCCTCAGCCACGCCGGCCCCTCCCCTAGTTCCATCATTGACAAGCACAACGATCAGTGTTTTCTGCCCAACGGAGAGGAGTGTGGTGCCGCAAGTCCACCTCCAGCAACAGACCCGTACCCTTCCTTTGCTGCCTACTCTGCCGTGGGAAGTCTGGAGGTACGTGTTTCAACAGACAATTTCCCCCTCACCCCCCACGGGCAAAGACAATTGCAAGTGTTTTCTTCAATCAGGGAAGGGAATCTCAGTATTTATGATGTGTAGGCACAGGCTGTGTCCTCCACTGTGAAGGTTAATTTAAACCATTATGCAAGGCAGCCCCTGTTTCACGGGGCCTATGCAATATTCTCAAGCTATTTTTAGAGGTTATGCGTCCTGTCTCCAGAGAGGACTGCGAGTGTCAAAAGAAGATGTATCGCTATTCCCCCCTTCAAGTTAGACCAGCAACCTAAAGTGATGGCGGGAAGAGAGAGCAGGAGGGAGAGAGAGAGAGAGAGAGAGAGAAACTTGCTTTTCTCAAAATGCGTAGTTGCCTAGAGTTAGTCCTTTGAAGTCTGTCCCCTAGAAGAAGGGTCAAAGTCATCCATCACCGAGCTGTTTTCATATGCTTCTCTGTTTGCGCCTTTGAATTAAACACCATTTGCAATATCTCAAAATCAGTTACAGGCAAAAAAAAAAAAAAGCAAGTGAGGGAAAGGGAAAACAAGCAAACATGGCTATCTTGATTGATGGAATGCTGGCCGAGTCCATTTTTAATGTGCTGTGTGTGGGACACATTGGATCCCCTCGTCTAGCCACAGTGACACCGGGGTCAGTGAGCAATTCACTTCCACTCTACTCATCTACGGAGTTTGTTAAAGATTTAGTGCATGTCGTGGGAAAACTGAGACACGTGTGACATGTCCAGACATGAATTTTGGATTAGCTCCCCCTCAGAAAAGGACACTCAGAATGAAGGTCCTAATGTTTAGATGTAGAAGCAGAACATAGTACCTTAAGCCGTTTTGTGAAATTGAATGATTTTCATTTACAAAAGGAAACACATCACTTTTCATTTAAATCATTCTGGTTTGTATACCTATAATTTAACCTAAATTAATGTAATTTTTGTACCACCTTGATATGCATCCTCTATCTTATTTAAATCAAAAAATCAAATGCTTGGAGACTATTTTCCAAATGATGTACAAATTTAAATGGGATACATTTCCCCCAGTGTGACAGTTAATTGAATCTCCTCAAACAAGCAACAAATTAAAAAGTTAAAACTGCTGGGTTCTAAATTAGTCTGAAACTGACAGCATTATTTAGAATTAAATTGTCGAGACATTAACTACGGACTTAATTTTCATTAGAGGAAATTGGAGGGCCTTTTGTGTAGTGAAAGGGCAGAATATACAATCTTGTTGCCAAATTAACTTCATTATCTCTAAATGTATAATTCTGAAGAGAAAAAAAATGGTTTTCACCTTTACTCAACCCAAGGCAGTTCTCCAGACACAGCAGACGTTACGTGCTGATCAGAGAAGACAAAATGCAGGATGTAGACGGTGTACATATCAGCAACAACCCACAATTCACTGCTCCATCCACACACCCACACAGGGCAAGACTGCAGACGTGATATGAGTGTCACTGAGCTGGACCTGTGAAAATGAAGCTGTTACAATAATTTGTCCAATAATGTGAGCTGTTAATGACGACTAAAACAGTGATGCCGCTGTACTTCACTCAAGTCCACTCAATTTAAAGGTGCCACTGCCAATGGTAACGTATGACCAATAGTAAAGCGTATTACAATCACACATTTAGTGCAGGGAGAGCTTCCCATGGCCTCTCTTATTGACACATTTTTAGTTTTAGATTTTTTTAGTTTTTAGCAGTTTAAATGATAATTTTGTATTTATTCAATGACTAGCATGCAAAGAACCACTGTACTGCCACATGTCTGATATTTTCTAGCATTTCTACAGAAAAAACCCAAGGCAAAAATACAAATATTTTTGCAAAGATTTTTGATGAAGCATTCTTCACTCTTATATCTCTGATATTACATAACAAAGAGCAGGCTACATTCTCCAGTGTCACGTCTTCATAGGAAGACAGTGACATTTTAATGGCAGAACTAATTCTAATGGCAAACCAGTTAAGTCTACCTGTTAACCCTGTTACATGTTCGTGTTGTCAATATGCCTTTAAAGCTCAGCGAGTTTTTGTCCTAGAGTCATAACATCCCCAGAAACCTTTAATCTTAAACATATATGCCACGTGTGCGTCAATGTTTTCGAGGAAATATACAAAAACATGAAGGCATGTCAGACTACCTAAACAAGTCTATCAGGCCCTAGTCCCCAGAGGGTTAAGAGTGACACTTGGTGCCCAGTATCTCCTGGCCCCCGTAATGATCCCTATGTGCCATACTCCAACATGATGTTCTTGCTTCAGACAAAAAAGAGTACACTGGATTGGCCTTGCAGCTCAGATTTTCAGTTCATTATTCTTATTAAATGTAGCCCCTTTGGATGGATTTTATTACAGCAACACTCAATGTTAAATTGTCCCTTGTAACTGTCTTCTTTCATTTCTCAAACTGTTCAACATTCTTGTATTTGCATTGCTCCTCCGCTGTTAACTCACCTTGTGTGGGTGTTTTTTCTCCCTTTTAATTAAATGGAATATAATTAAACAAGGTTAATAAATTCCCTGTTCTCAAGGTTATTTCAGTACTACTTAATGTGAAGCAATCATTCCCTTACAGTGTAATTTTTAATGTGTGGAGGAGCTTGCCTGCTTGTTCTTCCAAAGCCTCTGTAAGTCCACAAAGGTTCAGTTCATCTGACAAGGCAGTCATACTTCCTAGATTCCCCTTACTCCCCAGGGTAGTCAGGGTAATCAGTCACAGTTCCTTGGTCCCTCAGTGTTAGCCATCTTTGTGGGGTGTCTATAATGTTGCTCACCACACCATATCAAGTCTGAATGGGTGAAAAGGTTCTACATATTCATAGGCTCATAGGAGTTTGTCCCATTACACTCCACAAAGTCTCTAGGTGTGTTTTACTATGTCTCTTGTTTGTAATATTGAGGGACCAGAAGGTGAAGTTAATTTTGTGTTTACAGATGTTTATGTTTCGTAAGACTGGGGGAACCAACATGACTTATGGAACACTGACCTTTGCTCCCATTGGAGTTTCTGTTTATTAGTTTTTTGTGTCAGTTATTGTGACATATTTTGTTGGGACAGCTGTTTAAAGACCGTACAGATGAAAAGTGACCGTGTTTACATAGAATTAGCTCATTCAGACTGCTGACTATCATCTGCATCTGTCACATGTAATGTTGATCTGCAGTTTAATGTCACTGTCAATCTGCTTTTGGGGGTTTGAGTGTGTATCATGTGTTGGTTAATTATTATTTTGTATCACAATTGTTAACCTACAGTAAGTCTTGTATGTCTGTATGTAAGTAGGTTTAGAGCACCTTCACCAATAATGTAGTGTATACTTGTTAAATGCCTTTTCTTCACACTGGAATTTAATTTACTGCGCATAAACACAATTTTGTTTTTGTAATCACGCTTGAAATGATGAACAATTAACATGCACACCTCTTTGTTCAGAGGATCAGATAATGCTAACAGGCCATTGGAGAGTATTAAAAAAGTGAAATTTGGAACACATTGAAATGTAATGTTTCTAATCTGTTTACCTCCTTTGATTTGAGGCTAATCTTATTTTCCACAGACAGATACATTTTACTTAGCCATTGTTTCTGTGCAGCCAGCCCTCGGAGATGTGCATGCCTATTCATCAGATGCGCGCTTGTGCGGTAGCAAGCGGCCCAGCCAACGGCCTCCTTCTGACTGTGATTGTGTTAACTCCCACATAATGGCACTTAAACACACGAGCCCGTGCCAAAGCAGGCCCCTGACAGCCTCGGTCGAAATGAAAAGCTGCATTGTGGAGGGATAAATATGTTGGGTAATTTAGCGATCCAGGGTAAAGCGTGTGTGGACAGCCTGCCAGCCCTGTCCTCACGTCCCCGCGTCTCACCACGGGACGCCCTGATTGGTCCCCTCCACTCACCAGCATCACCTCAGCCTACCTGGATGGGGATTATTGGGCATGTGCATCACACAGCTCCTAGGTTCATGTAATAGCATTCCTTCGTGAACAATTATAAATAAAGTGTGAAAGGAATTACTCTGGGTTGAAACCTGGGCACTTTAAGGTGTGTCTATGTGTGTAAGTGTGTGTGTGTGTGTGTGTGTGTGTGTGTGTGTGTGTGTGTGTGTGTGTGTGTGTGTGTGTGTGTGTGTGTGTGTGTGTGTGTGTGTGTGTGTGTGTGTGTGTGTGTGTGTGTGTGTGTGTGTGGATGTGTTCTGTTCTCTACATTTGTTTTTTTCTTGTGTTTCTGTATGATGCATTTTATATACATGTGTAATCATGACAAAACGTATACTGTACATATTCAAAACATTCTCTGTCTCTCCTCCTCCTCGTTCATCCCCACAATATTGTGAATGAGCTGTTATTTTATGTGCTTCCCTAAAGAACATATAATTAAGCGGCATTGTTTGTACAATACCTCAATCAGAGGACACATCTAATTTTTTGAACAGCCGAGAAAGTCGGTGAATGATTTTGTTGAATGGACAAAATGCATTCTGGATAGCAAATGACTATGTTGCTGCAAAACCTTATCCCTCTCACTGGCAGTGAAAAAGAAAGAAAAAAAAAACCCTCAAAGAGCTAATCCTGTCGTTTTCCAATTCTGTCTCTGTTCGAGGGAGTTTAACAGAGCACTTTTATGATGCGGATACTGACAATGGTGATAAATCTACAATTCCCCTGCTCACTGGATGCAAACGAGATGGGCTCTCCTCACACTGCCATCACATTCAATTTGCCCCCAGGTCTTATGAAAAATGAATTGGAGCCCAGGTACAATACTGCAACTGATTTCCTGCTGTGTACCGGGGCCCTTAAATAGCCTTCTCTTCTCTTCTGAACTTGCAATGACTTTTCAGTAACTTTCACATCAGTGCCCATGGACACTAGAAGATGTGTATTCCCTAAATTATTAGACCTTTGGTCTCACCATTTACAAAACAAGAACTATTAGGATATTTTGATCTCAATGATAAGCACAATGAATCATCTAATCCAACTTGATTAAAGGCTGGGTGTCTCTAGGAAGGTCTGGTCTGAAGTCTCTCCTTTCCTGTGGTCTATTCAGGCAGAGGTTGTGGATGTACAGTATGGCAGCATGAAGGACCTGACCAAAGCCAAGGCCTCACGGAATCTCACAAACAAAATAGCAATAATGAAGCTTGGGCAA
Organism: Sprattus sprattus; assembly: GCF_963457725.1. Taxonomy (NCBI): domain Eukaryota; kingdom Metazoa; phylum Chordata; class Actinopteri; order Clupeiformes; family Clupeidae; genus Sprattus; species Sprattus sprattus. Next base: position 56,496,004 of record NC_137921.1, on the reverse strand, counting down.
GCACCATTACAATATAAGGTAAGTACATATCTTCATGATTATAATTGAATTGTCGATACGTTTGTACATTGAATTGTACTTTGAAAATTCAGGGCAGTTTGAAAGGTGCCTCAAAACTGAGTGTGGGAATGGATAGTTTGGTGTTAATGTGATTTTTAACACTGATTTTATTTTTTAATGACCTGCATGACTTTGATGTGATGCTTACCATGTGAGTAATTACCATTAAATTAACCCCCAAGGGGAACCCCTCACAATATGGTTAGGGTAGTTGTTCAAGTGCTACAGATACAAAATTGGTCTTACCTGACATTTTTGTATTGTTGTTGCAAGACTAATGAGATAAAGGCATCGAGTGCGGTAAAGCTGAACCAAACAGTAATTAGGTGATTGAGTGTAAAGATGACAAGGCCATTTAAAATGGTTCCACATTTCCTTAATTTTGATTGAACTTCCTTTGGGTTAGAAGCTATTAGGCCAAACTAAATGAATAAACAAGATGTTATTAAACTAATGTGATTTTGAAAGTCATATTTATTTTCATTATATTTAAAGTCTCTTGCCTTTAATGTTCTATCTGTAAAACAGTTCTGTGATTTTGTTTAAAGGAGTAAGGCAGTTAGATTGATGAATGTGGACCGAAGTAATAAATGTTAAGTTAGGCAGTGAAGGTGACTGGCAGGGTATTTCAATTAATGCTGACCATGAAAAGGTTTAGAGTAGCATAGAGCCATGATTGTTTAGTATGTGAACACCTTTTTAGCTTAACTTGGTAATATAATGGAATAGTAAGCTGTATCACATTTAGATTCTGGGCCTGTAATATAAACATTGTATATTAATTCATAATACCTACCTTAATAGAATGTATTCAATGTATCAGTTGATAAGAGCTGATCAGTTGTAGAGCTAGCTTTTATTAATGAGGCAGGAGGTTACAATGTATTTGAAAACAAAACAGCCACTGTTATTGATGTCCTTTGACCCCTTGTTCTTTGACATTGGCTTATGGTTGAGCCCCAAATGAAAGGTCGACTCGTGTTCACTGTGATTATAAGGTATCGGTGATGAAGCAGTTCATGGCATAGTCATGTGAACACAATTCCTCAGAACATTATCAAAGATGCTTTTATCTGCCTCTTTCCCTAAGGGACATCATTGGGTCATGTAAACATGGAATGTTTTTAAAGATTATTTCCCTCACAATAAATCACAATTACAATGTAAGATTTTCCTTTTATATTACTCTACAAAGTTGAAGATCCCTCTGATAAATGGGATTGCGTAGAGAAAATGGAGGAAGGTGAGCTGAAGGAGATAGGGCCAGGAGAAGGACTCACTCTCTTCTCACGTTTTTTTCTCTGTCCATGGAAGAAGCATGAAAGGCATGCCAAAGTCACTGCTAATCAGTACATTATTCATGCCTGTAATGTAGCAAGGATTTCAACCCTTCTTGTTTTAGCCAGTTTTAAGTATCCAGTCCAAATATATTTAATCAGACTAGTGCCACCTATTTGAAATCTCACCATGGCTCTATTGCATTTGCTATCATATCTTAAAACTGAAAGGCATGACAGAAGATGGTGTTCTTACATACCCGATGCTTGGCTATTCACTGAATGTTTAAGCATTCAAAATGTTCTTGTTCAATGTTCTTCTAACTGACAGAGACGTAACAGACGTAACTGCTAAGTTCCATTAGTCTATAATCAATAGATGATGAACAGTCACAACTGTTGAAGAATAATCCTAATCCTGCCTTTCAACTATGTTATCTGTGGTGGCAGCCAAACAGTCTGAACTCTTCACAGATAAACCTTGTCTAACCTGAGCCTCCCTATGTAAACACTAGATGAATTAATAATGATTGAACTAATGGTCTAACACTTTAACCGTGCTCTGCTTCAGGTCTTAGCTATTGTTTGTGGCGTCTGCTTTCTTTTGTGTTCCTGCATATAATGAAATACGATAGATGTGTGGTACAAATGTTCCACCGTTCACCACAATGGTCTTTAGTCATGAAAGGGAGATGGATGCAGGGATGCAAATGAGGCCAAATTATACACTACCTATATTTAATAGTGTTTGGAGTCTCCCTAAGAGCTTCATTAGTTAACAAAAGAAATGTGCTATTCCCTCACCATTATTAGAATTAAGATGGCAAAAAACGATTTATTTACCCTTTGTACATCTTCGAAGCCTGCTATTTGGGTGCACAGAGTAACATAACATATGCCTTTCCTATTTGCTAATTCCTAATTCTTCCCTCACTTCTATTCAATTTCTCACTAACAATATACATGTTAGCGTATGGCACTATAAACTGACATCTTTCATTAGTTGGAATTTTATTTAAAAGGATGCCAGCAACGAACGAATGAAATAATAGATGTATGTATGTAGACATATACACATTTGTATGACGTTATTTGCTTATGCAATCACACTATTGCTCTTTATAATTTTGTATGTTTTATGTTTATTCCATCCGTGTTTGGCACTGCTCCTAGTGCCTTTGAAATATCGACACTGCTCCAACTGTGACACGTTTATCCTAATCCCATGTAGTGCTTTTGTAAAAATGGTTGCACTGCCCCCTGTTCGGTTTTCTTTTATTGTCGTTTTTATCCCTCCTTTTTCCCATTGAAATGAATGGTGGAACGTTTGCTAATCGTGTTGTTACTCGCTCTGCCAGGTGTATGTAGGCCGATGGTAGTTGGTATAGGTTGCAAACAAAGATCATTTAGCACGAAGTGCCCTTACCTTTACATATTTGGCTGGTTACCAGATTATTCCTGCCCTTTAAATGAAAGTTTTTAGAGGGCGAAGCTTACATTTTATCCATGCTATTACATTTACATTTCTGGCTGTTTAGGTATTTTCTGGTGTTTAACATTTCATGGCAATACATTACCGGTAATATAGTGGATAGAATCGTCAACTTCAAAGCAGTACACCCGGGTTGATTCTCGGCCACTGCAGAATGTTTTTCTAATAGGCTGTTCACACATGGCATTACCATGCGTCTTGGGTGATCCGATCACAAGTGAACAGCTCTAGCTCCAACAGCTCTCATGTTAGTTCACACCTGCCATTAGAATGCCTCTCCACATGCTTCTCAAGTGACCACTTATGATCGGATCTCACTTCCCCGCTCTATATGTAAATAAATACATACATCCTTTCCACTTGCAAGAACCAAATCGTGTTGTTTTTAACTAGCTTAAGACAGCAATCAGAGTGTACAGTATAGCCAACATGCCCATAGCGTACATCAATATTTGACATCAACTGTCTGTTTACCTTTTAAAAAGTCTACGTTCTACATCTCATGGTTCATACAGTCACTGGGTTCAAGGTGTCCTGGACACCAATTACCTATTTAACAGTACAGGGTTAATTTAAGACAGGTCTTAAGAATCACAGGGTTATTTGAACTTTGTGTTTTCATAATGGGTTTTCAGGTTATTTTGCATGATAGTGCCACAAGTGCAGTCTTGCTTCAGGACAGATTAATCACTGTCAGCAAATCCAAGGTGTAACTTCATATAAATGCATGACTAGATTTATCTACATAAACAAATCTTTGCTAACCAGACAGGGATTCATCTTTTCTGAAGAATTGAAATATTGCTGTGCTTTGCGCCACTGTAAGCCGGTTGCCGTATAGCCTATGGACACCTGGAGTTTGAGCTACTGTCAGACGCGCATCCATTCTCTCTGGCTCACACACACACACACAAAGCAAAAGCCTAACTTCACAAAATGAGGTAATAACATGTTATTCGCGTTCCATTATTCTTGAATTATGGTATGCATTGTGTGTAATATCAGTTGATTATTTTGCATAATGAAGACGGATGGGCTGTCCTCACGGGCCAAGTGCTAAGGATAAGGGAAAATTAGTGTGTGCATGCAGGTGAAGGTTTATCTTATTGCAAACTGTTATGACTGGCGTTCCTTGTGGATTATTCTCAGTCGGAAGATTTGGGTGGTTGCAGGGACGTGCACAGGAATTTTGAAGGGCAGTTGCTCTGCCCTGGAAAAAAGGGGCAACACATTCATTTTTGTCACCGCCGCTGCCACACCCCCGTCCCCTGATCGCAAATTTTGCCAATATCATTTTAAACTCTCACTAACCGCTGCTGCCACGCCCCCGTCATCTGGTCGCAAATTTTGCCAATATCATTTTAAACTCTCACTAACCGTCGCTGCCATGCCCCCGTCATCTGATCGCAAATTTTGCAAATATAATTTTTAACTCTCACTAACCGTTGCTGCCACGCCCCGTCCCCTGATCGCAAATATATGTATTTCCTTCGAAGTGGCAACTTCAGTCGAGGAGGGCAAACGGCAGTTGCCCGAGCAACCTTGGCCCACTCCTGTGCACGTCCCTGGGTGGTTGGGTGGGAGGATTGTTTTCTTCTTGTTCGCTGGAGTGGTGAGATTTGCAGGTTGCTCCTTTTCGAACCGTGGTTTCTTGCTACTTCACCACAAACTTTAATATTGATTGTAATCTTGATTAACTTTATTCATTTTGAACTATTTCTAATGTTTTCGGTTATATTATCTTCTCCGATTGTATCGTAATTATACATGTGATTCTTTGGTTAAGAAAGTGAGTGTATGATCTTAGTTTGTTGACCAGTTCGTTACCTAAGGCTAAGTCTTCCAGCAGTGTAAGTAGGCTAGCAGGGCTCCATTACATGTTCCGTCTCCTTTCCAACGAATGGATAGTATACAATCGCAAGCATTATTTGCAAGTAGGCAAATGTACATAAAATAAAGCCTTTAAAGCTTACAGTCATCGCCGGTATGTTCCAGGCCAGCCAAATGGCCTAAGATGTTGGATGTATCCCTATGGGTTTTTCAAAATTAAAAAAGAACAATGGGCTTCATTCTCGAACATTTTCTTAATTCATTATTTAAATGATCTCCAGCGGATTCATGAACGCCTGTAAATGTGTTCTTAAACCGCCAAAGTGTCTGTAACTGTGCACTGATTCTTAAATTGAACGCGCATTCTCATGCACCTGAATTGTTATACAGAAGCGCCCTGCCAGCTCCTTATAAGGGCATGCAATTGAAGAGACATGACTATTCAAAATCATGTCAAAGCGGAAAGCAAGCACCGGTCGAGTAAATGCAGACCTAACTTCACCGGTCCGCTGTGCGTCGGGGTCCTGTTCGTCCCGTCGGGTTTTATTTTGAGATAATGACCGCCGGACTATACATTATCCTGTACTAAATATTTATTACAAATGTAGTAATTACAAGTTTAACTTCATTATACTTCATATAAGTTAACTAATTATCATTAATACTTAAATTGATCTTTTATTTTATTTATTCATATAAAGAACACTACCCCCAAAAATAAAAAAAAAATCAGTTGATTTCCCCCAAAAAATTAGCCTGGATACCAGACTGAACCCCGCCCACAACATTTTTGGTCTGGAAGTTCGGTCTGGCACTGCTTCGTTGGGGAGAAATTATCACAGATCCGAAACGGATCTAGCCAATCAAATTGTCAGGGCAGGCTTTATACGATGATGGACAGATGGCTTGAGTTGAATTAACGATAGATTCTAAATCGTACAAAGATGGCGGCGTCTCGGGAGCCGGTTAGTGGGAAATATTTTATGTGAATTAAGCCATCTACACGACTTTTTTATGTCTACGTTGACTCGGTTAGTTGTGTATGTGCAACACGAATGTTGCAGAGTGTTGTAGGTCTTAACTGAAGCTCTCTAGACCATTATTGTTAGGTTATTGCTAACGCTTAGACCAAAATTCCATTGAAACACATAGAAACTAGCTAGCCTCGCTGCTTATAAGTATAACGTGAGCATGCATATCTCCAGATATTGACAGCGCATACATTTTGAAAGAGGAACAGAGATTGATTAAGCGATTTAGGCATTTGTCGATCGAAAAGATGTTTTTGCCATCCTTCCTACGGGATCCAATAAAAGTTTAATGTGTAAGATGGTCACACTACGTTGCTCTGATTGGTTCTAGGTATCCAATTGAGCGAAGAGGCATTTTCTTTCCTGGTCCGTTGAAACACGCCCCACAATAACAGCTCAATGGAGCAGTATCAGACTCATATTCTGACTAGAATTATGAGTATGACATCGTCAGGCTATCAAAGAATAGCAATTGCAGGTACATTTCTACATCAGTATTCCTTCCGTCTCCATGTTTTATTATATACCTAATTGAATGCTTTGAATACAGACAAAATTCTAATTGACTGGATTTTCAAAAAAGCCTGAGTTCACGTTGTCGGCTGCTGCATCCCGTGATGCAACACTTTTAAATGTTTCCAAAAAACATGAGGGACAACAGCAGTGGTGTCTAGCAACTCCAGCTCCAGTAGCCAATATACATGTAAATATCTGTAGCATAATTGTAAGTTTATATGTTTTTACTGTACTGTAATGTAGAAATACATTTAACTTTGTGTGGTTTGTTTGTAACAGAACAAATTATATTATTGATAGCTAGCTAGCAAGTTAACAAGCTTAGCTCAGCCAATCATTTGTATGAGACAACGTTAGCTAGCTAGTTAGCTAGACATTTGCCAGGCAACAGACGTGTTCCCCAGTAGTTATCGTCAACTAGTTATCTTTCAAAAAGGCAACACCAACTAGCTACATTGTGAAATTAATTTGACAAATTATTCAACATGCCGAACAGAAGAGAATTCATGTGTTCCTAGTAAAGGTAACTTATAACCAAGCTATCAACTTTCAAGCCTTGTGATATGTAGCACTGAACTGAAACCAAGAAAAATCCATGGGAGCTTTAACTGTTTAATATATTTCAATCGTTATTTGTTTGTTGGGTCTAATGGCTCCTTATCACTATTCAAAAAGCACAGGTTGTGCCGGGAAGGCACATTAGGACAAAAACTACTGGTGCAAATGTCCACTTGACCTGTTAACCTGTGTACAGACATAAACTTACCTAGCTTACCTATTTAGGAAGGAGCAAATATTTCATGACTTGAAAGGGTCTACATATTATAATTCTGTGCATGTTTAATTTTCATAAGCACGTATGCATTGTCAAATACACTGTACATATGTTTTCTTTTCAAGGGTCCTCAAGGTTACTTTGTCCAAACGGTTACAATAAGCTTACGTATGGTTACCTTATGGCAGGCAACCATTTTATAATGTTACAGCCATTTGGTTCATTGTTGCTTTCATTTCTTTGGATGTCCATGTTCCAGCATCAGTAATTCAATAATACAGCGGCAATTTAAAATACACTTACTTTACTGTTGCTGCTAGTTTCTCAACAGTTGTCTGGTAAATTGTGCAGACAAAAATGTGCCACTTTCGATTTTCTATCCAGCTATTGGCTTTTCAGTTGTCTTTTTGCTGACCAGTTGATGTTGATGTTGACATGAAGTTGATGTCTTCATGTATGATTTAGGTGGTGATTTTGAAAGTACACCTGTGATCAACCCACTTAATCACTTACCCCTCGCATGCACGGACTGGACTCCATTACACAATTCCATACTGCTGTTATAACCCATCTTTTTCAAACTAGCATTCTCTGCATTAAGTGTGTTTAAATTAAAGATAATATAAAGGTTGACAATTAAATATTTATCATAACTCCCAAATAAAATATGACTGTAGCCTTTTTTATTACAACAAACTGGGTCCAGTTAGTGATGTGCCGCTCTACAGGTCACTTCTATGCAAACACTATCCAACTTTACCTGTCTTCCCCCTCTAGAGAACCCCACAGTCTTGCATGGAGTTTGGCATGCCTCACAGAAATGTCACTGCTTTCAACCAAAACCTGTCAAAAGCTAAGGTCTTCTACAGACTGGCCTGGGATCCTACACTGCATCATTATCCATGCAGGCTTGTCATTAATGCTACCTTCCTCTAGGAACCTGCAGGCAGCATTCAAGAACTATCTGACCATAATTGATAAGTGATGTCAGTTGCCTGGCCATGTAGATTTGCTCAGTATATCACAAGGGAGATCATGAGACACCTCTTTATGTGTGCTGCACTTTTTCATGTCGAGCGAGTTGTTATTTTTTTTTTTTGGATTACTGCTGTAGTGGTAGTGGCTGATCTAGCAGCATTTACCATCAATGTGTGACTCTCTCCTGTTGTTGCTGCTGTTAAGAAGGGTAAAGTGTTGAACTAAGGAATTCAACTTATTGTCCTGTGTAAAACCTAAAGTAGAAAATCTCTCGAAGAAATGCCTGGTCATGCCTCTGTCCTGCTGTCACATATAGGCACTATGAAAACATGTTTATTAGTACTTCTTTATTATTTACGTGTTACGTATTCATATTTGCAGCCACTCATAGTGTATTTGTGAATATTGCACCTGCTGCAGGCACCTGGATACTTGGTCATGTGGCGCTAAAAACAAATGTTCTGTGAATTCGCTGTTAGCACAAGTTGTACTGAACCTCATTTGTAAGTTGAATTAGATAAAAGCTTCTGTCAACTGAATATGAAAATATGACTGAAAAATACCATCTGCATTAGCTGATTCAGAGGCACCATCATTACTTTTCATGTCTTTACATGTCTTTAAGCCAGTGAATCTGGAAAATTTCAAGAACTTTTAATGTATCCTCAAGTGCAGTCACAAAAACCATAAAACTCTATGATGAAACTGGCTCTCATGAGGACCGCCCCAGGAAAAGAAGACCAAGAGTTGCCTCTGCTGCAGAGGATAAGTTCATTACAGTAACCAGCCACAGAAACCACCAATTAACAGCACCTCAGATTAGATCCCACATAAATGCCTCACAGAGTTCAAGTAGCAGACACATCTCAACATCAACTGTTCACAGTTGCATGAATCAGGCCTTCATGGTCGAATTGCTTTAAAAAAGTCACTAATGAGAAAGAACAAGAAGAGGAGAATTGCCTGAGCCAAGAAACACAAGGAATGTACATTAGACCAGTGGAAATCTGTACTTCGGTGTGATGAGTCCAAATTTGAGATTGTTGGTTCCAACCGCCGTGTCTGTGAGACGCAGAGAAGGTGAGCAGATGGTTTCTGCATGTGTGGTGGTTACCGTGGGGGTGCTTTGCAGGTGACATTGTTGGTGATTTATTCAAAATCCAAGGCACATTTAACCAGCATGGCTACCTCAGCATTCTGCAACGACATGCCATCCCATCTGGTTTGCGCTTAGTGGGACCATCATTTGTTTGGAACACGACAATGACCACAAACATACCTCCAGGTTATGTAATTGCTATTTGACCAAGCAGGAGAGTGATGGAGTGCTGCTTCAGATGACCCTGCCTCCACAATCACCCAACCTAACCCCAATTGAGATAGTTTGTGATTAGTTGGAGTGAAAAGCAGATAACAAGTGCTCAGCACCACTGGGAACTCCTCCAAGACTGTTTGAAAACTATTCCAGGTGACTACCCCATGAAGCTGACCGAGCAGTCGGTGGCTACTTTGAAGAAGAATTCCATGTGTTCTTTCATAGTTTTGATGTCTTCAGTACTAATCTACAATGTAGAAAATAATAAAAATTTAGGAAAACCATTGAATGAGAAGGTGTCACCAAAGTTTTGACTGGTATTCTCTCGCGATACGGCGAAATGGATGATGAAAATCTTCTGAATAGAAAGTTTGCCTTTAAAAGTTGTCTTGTGCATAAAAAAGCGAGCTTCACTGTTGTCTGAAAACGTCAACAGGCAGCTGGCTGAAAGCACAGAAGTAGTAGGCTTACCTTTTATTGGTAACCTAACTGTAATGGTTCATTGTTTTTGCAATAAGAGGCCTGTCTTCTATGTTCACAGCAAACTTGAAAAAAAGAAAACATAAAGCCATGGTTTAACTGCACTATAGGCTGCGTCCTTGCTTATCGGAAATGTGCACTTTATAATTAAATTTTGTACTGCCCTGTTTGGCCATGTTGTTTTTCAATAAAATAAAACATTGCATAAAGCAAGCCAATCCACTTTTCCATGTTGATAAGAGCATTAAAATAAAATAAAAATGCTGGGGGAAAAAATCATTGAAGGGACATTTAGAATAGAAAAAAAATTGCGATTAATCGCGATTCATTTTGAGTTAATGTCAGCCGTATGACTCCCTCCTTAAATTACGGAATGCCCAGGACATAGAAGTAGGATACCACACAATAGATAAATAAATATAAATACTTTATTTCGTATTTAAAATGTGGAATATAGATTATCTTTTAAAAGCAGTCTTTCAATAAGGTACAGGTCCACTAGGAACGTCCAGCCACGAGCGGCCAAACAGCTGGGTTCCATTCTCCGTAAATTCGGCCGTGATCCGTTAAGTGCAAGCTTGAGGTAACGTCGCGCCTTCCTGATCTGGTGTTTCGTTTTCTTTTCTTTTCTTTTCTTTTCCTCTCTTCCGTTGTCCGCCACTGTTCCGCGGGTCCCAGCCGGGCCCCCAGTCTGAAGGAATCACCCCCTTCTTATAGCCCTCGTCACTGCCCCTCGATCACGTTCATAGGTAGGTTCATAATTGCTCCGGTGTATGTCCAGGTGAAAATGATTTAGTAATCAACCAGCCCTTATAGGAAGTGTGCAAGCAAAGTAGTCTACGCAAGGCAATGAAATTTCACAAAGTGCACGAAAGGAAAAGATCACAGCAATGCAAAATGTGAACAGTGAATATAAGGTCACAGCAAATCAGTCACAGCACACAATATTTGTTACTACTACACTTACTTTCCAATAGGCTGACATTAACTATGACAAAAATGCGATTAATCGCGATTAAATATTTTAATCGTTTGACAGCAGTAATATATATATGTGTGTGTGTGTATATATATATATACACACACACACATATACAGAGACAGAGCCAGGACTTGTATTTGGACCAAACTTTGTGGATATTGCTTGTAATTCTTTTTTCCTAAACTCTGCATTCAGAACATGGAATCTCATTACACACTCTCAGTGCAACATTTTATGTATTTTTTATATGGTAAATTGCAAGTACTCAAACAAAAAGACATTACACTCTTCCATGTACTGTGAGTTATGAATGATTCATACATCATTCTGCCTGTATGCCCTGAATATTCTTTTCTTTCTCTTGCTATAGTTTGGAGATCTGATTCAAAGTGCAAACAAACCAGTAGAAACTCCCAGAAAATTATTGAAATAGAGTCTTATGATGGGAAATATATGAATAGTGTAGTAGTGATCCATTGAAATAACTTAAATGAAATGGAGAACATCGAGTCTGTACAGGAGCCCAGATTGACAGACAGATAGATCGGATTGATGGAAAGATAGATTGATAGAGAGACAGATAGATAAGGGGTAGATGAATACAGTAGATAGGCAGACTCAAGCAGAAGGACTTTTATCTCGCAAAGTAAATAGAGCACAAACAGAAGAACCGTTGGTTCCGTGGGGCCTTTGGAGAGTTCCTTATCGGGGCTGGCTTCTGTAAGACATTGTGCTGAAAGAGATGACAAGAAGCTGGCATTGGGGGAAGGCTTCGGTTGTGATCCCTCTGCTCAGTCTGGGAACAAAGCGCCTTCAGCCCACTTGTCTAGCATTTCCTTCAGGTGGAGATTACATCCGGCAGAAGTGGAAATCTGAAAGCCACCGGTGGTGTCAGTTCCATCAAGTTTGTGTCCATGCAGTGTTGGTCTGGGGTTTGCTTATACTGCAAATGTTCATCTATGTAATTATTTGCATTATTGAAAATGATGAAACAGGTTGGATCTGAAAGAGTAGGCCTACTCAAAACGTATGACACAAATTGTTTCCATGGGACATTGATATCAAGTAGTTTGTTAGGCTCTTACAGAATATACAACAGTACTCTGCAAATGTTTTAGGCACTTGTAGAAAAAACTTGTATTGTATGTTTTCAAAAATAAAGACATGAATAGTTATTAGTCAAATAACAACATACAAAGTGCAATGAACCAAAACACCCTTTGTCTTCAAAACAGCCTGAATTCGCCAATAGGCACACTTTTTAGGGTACTTTGTAGGTAGGCTGTTTCAAGCATTTTTGAGAACTTGCCACAGTTCTTTGATGGATTTAGAATGTCTTGATCGTTGCTATCTGGAATCTTAATTGACACTAGTTTCTGCCAGGCCTGAGGTGATGGCCTTTAGTTTCTCAGTCTGCAATGAGGTTTGTTGCTTTTTTGAAACATTTAATGCTACTAAGGATAGAGAATAACTGACATAGACAAATGGCTTATGAAACAACTGAAGTGTGTAAAACGTGTCTGTGTTGAACACAAAAAAACACTTGTTTGGATAACACTCACAGCATTTGTGGACAAACTTTATTCATCATTTCAAATGTAAGATTGCAGAAAAATCCACAAGTATAATTGTATTAAGGACAATCAATTGAAATAACAAGATTTTCATTTCTTCCCTTCTATGCATTTTCAAGAAACATAATGGCAAAAGGCTCTCATTCTGCCATAATCAGTTTGACAGCATTCATATGTGGCACTCTAAATAGAGATGGTCACAGTTCGACTGACATTTGTCTTTTAAAGGCGAAAATATTAAAAAGTTGTGCAGACTTTTACGCAGATGATACTCACCCACTATTTAACAACTTCTGGAAACTGCACGACCTTACTTCAGAAGAATGGTTGAGAAAAGGATGATGTAATACCACTTAAAAGAGTATGTCCATTCTGGTGAATCCCTGATGAAGTGCCAAAGTTGTATTTCTTGATTCAAGTTAGCTAATCGTAGATGGAGTGAGTAAGGACTCGTGAAGCCAGATGGCGAAGGTCTGCGTGTATTCCAACTGACAAAGTTTAGCCTCGGAATTTCTAACGCACAGCGCAGTATTCTCAGGTCGTACAGATATTACTGAGAATACTTTTTGTCTTCTTCCACTGCCGTCTTCTAATGGTATCAGAATTTCATAGCTCTTATAGGGCTTCAGAATTAACATGCTGAACAGTGGCATGAAAAAATATCCACAAGGGTTCGTCTGCGGGGGAAGCTTTTGGGGGATATAAGGTGAGGCCTACTCTGAACCTTTTGTCAGGAAAGAATAATTTGGGTAAGTGGGTCACTTTGTAGTGTTTTAATTAAATGTGGTGTGTTCTCTGAGGTTTGGGTGTATTTGATGGAAATGTGTCACTCTTTCCGTGGAGGAACAAAATGTGGACAATGGAGAGTTTGATCCTAATGTGACATGGGTGTGATGGTGTATGCAAATATGGTGTTAGGAAAGCAGAAGGAAGGGGAGGGGTGTGTCTGGGGGTCTAGTTCAAGGTGAAAGGAAGGGGGTATGAAAGGTGTGAATGGCAGGCAGTTTGTTACTGAATGTGGTGTGAATGTGATGCAATCTTGTGGGGTAGGAATTCACACAAGTTTGCAACTCCTTAGAAAGAATATTAAATCCACAAGTATCCAAAACACTCATATTTTGAGATAGACTTTGAATCACTTTGAATGAATGTTATTTGTACAGTAAAGAATTAGTAATGTGATGTTAAGCACTTTCCCCGTTTCCAACAGTGGTATGTGTATAAAGAGGAACAGGAGCATTTACCTGGAATAGTATATTTATAGGAAAGACTGCATTCATGTAGTGAGTTTAAATTCAAGCTTTATAGCTTTCTATGGCCTAATGGGATTTGAACAATAGATGGTAGATGGAAAATTCAAAGGAGCACACTGGTGTGTGCTCTCTGTTATGTTTAGTGTGCCATTTTGTACAAGTTATTTTAACAGCTTCTGAAGCCCCAAGGTGGATACATGGTAGACTCTCTCCTAGGTAATAGTGATGGTCAAATACAGTTTGTGCATACAGCTAGCACACATAGCATTCAATGTCCGTGGGAATGGTGGTCGTGGAAAGGCTGTGGTGTGGAGTCTCTACCAGTGCGTAAATGTCAAGTGTTGTATGCTTAGTTGTGCACCCCGATTTTGCAGTGAAGGACAGGGTGTTAGTGGCTGTTGGCATTTAGCAAGAGAGGCCGTGATCCATGGTATTATTGTCTAGGGTTTAGAGCAGATACAAAAATACCCCCAAGGTGTTGATTGCTATCTGTGAAGAACTCCCACATTGGATTTAATACCATTTTGATCCCCTGATTTCTTCCCCTTTACAACATCACTTATCTCTATCCCCTGGAAAAGGTTATTTGGCTCTACTCTATGTAAGTCAGTGACTAGGGCCCTATGAAGTCATATTCTGTTCTCCATTTTAGTTTTTCTAGAGGATTTCTAAGGATCTGTCATTGTAACAACTCTCTTAATGCAAGGGTGCCACGTGTACTTCCTGTCTCAGTGTTGTGGTATGTTTCGGACGAATCCCTAAAACATGCTAGTTTTTGATGACTTTGGCACTGTTGTCTGGAATGCCGTTTTTCCTTTTTCCTGAGAGCCCAGGCGTTTGTTTTACAGATGTTGCTGTGTGAAAGGCAAACATGGCCTATAAAAGTGACTCAGTGGATATAAATGGCTGCCGTGATGCAAAGTGGGTCAGCAACATCAGCCCTGGCTGGTGAAAAACACCCTGCAGCTTTCTTACACCTCACCCTGGTGAATATGGAGATAGTGGAGGACGTGTTGTGTCCAAGATACTGCCAAGGTCTGTCACTGGAACAAATGCTTGATGATTTATATTACAGTTTAGAGAGGCCAGATGGAAGGATGTGACACATGCCTTGTCGTAAACAGATGTGAATGTGGAGCTGTACATTTTCTTTTGTTTCTGCTCTTTCAGAGCTGAGACATTACACTGACTTGAGAAAGACTTGGTTGTTGTAGTGTCCTATTAGTCATGTGACATCACATATTCCCCTAAGCTTTGTGACATGTCCTTGGTCCATTTGCTTTTGTCAGCCTGTCACTGAATTTAAACAGTAATTATTGCTTTTTACGTTTAACTCACAATGTGTATCTTTTAATGACAGCCCTTTGTGACCAGGGTCTACGTATATTTACACAAAGTCATTGGGATTATATGTTACACATTGAAAGATACTGCTACTACTACTATTAAATCTAATACTGCTGCTTCTACTGCTACTATTGATAATAACATCATCAACAATAATAATAACGAGCATCATCATCATCATCATAATTATAATACTATATCCAACCCTGCCCTTTCTTATGTGTTCTTCTTAAGTGTTCAGCGGTGGCTTAGGATTTTGCCCTCTCTTCACCTGAGGCTGGGACCTAAGGCACTGACTGAGAGCAGCCTGTCGAGAGGCTGGTAGAGACATTCAAGGCTGATCCAGGGCTTGCTGTGGGGGTGGGGGTGGGGACCGGGGCTAGCGCAGCTGTCAGTCTGCTGTTATCTAGACTGGTGGGCTTTGGGGCGTCTGTCACACATATCTTGCAAGCTCTCAAAAAGAGATGTACGTCTCAAACGTACACATTCTCTCTCACACACACACATACACACAAACACACTGACAAATGCTTTTTCCCCATTGGCTAAGCTGGGCCTGGGGTACCCTTCAATCACTCTCACACACCCTGCTCACTCCCCTGACGGACATGTTTGACCCTGCGTGCCCCGCTTACAACTTTTTGGAATCTTTAGTACAGCCCTTGTGTATTTTCTCCATAATGTTAGCATTAAAATGAATGTTATGCTAACCCCGTCACTCAGTTTCCACATCCTGGTATTAATCACCAAGATACCCTCTGAGCAGAAATGCTGATAAAACAGTATGTCCTCTCTTTAAAGTAATTCCCTCCCTTTAAAGTAAAAAACGTCTGATGCTGATATGGCTAAGTGCCTCTCTTTGTACTGAGTCCACATCAGTATGTATAGTGATTTCTGCATGATATCATCATAATTGCGCTGAGAAGTCTAGTCCCAAGATGAGGGTGTTGTGGGTGATTTTTTTTGTTATCTTTTCTTGTGTGCTCCTACTTAAATAATTGATCAGGCCTCCTTTATGGACTTCCTTTGCAGCTCTCCCTCTTGGAAGAGAAGGGCTTCGGGGGTGCGTTACTTTATGTGGACCCATGCGATGTCCCCAGCGAGTTCAATATTTGGCACAAGGCCTTTGGCGTCACCTTGAATCCAGGAGGAGACCCTTCAACCCCAGGTTACCCAAGCATCGGTGAGTGAACTACTCAGATGATGGCGAAGGTTTAAGATGACACTTTCTGTTTCTTTGTGTGCCTTTTCATGTCAATGTTATAAGTTTAACTGTGGTGATGGAGGTGGGGGTGGTGACGAAGAATACTGCCAGTGCCTTACTGTTCACAATACATCTTACATTTCTCTCTTTTTTTCTACGTACATTTGTACTGCTCTGCGTTTCATAAACATTCCCCAAACAGCTTCTAAGACATTATATCTCTTTATTTTATTGTTATTCCTGTGGAGTCTTGTGTGAAATTTGAATGTGTAATAGCGAGTCCACCAGGCCCCAGGCTCGGCTGATCAAGACTCTGGGTGGAGCCCAGCGTCAGACTGAGAGTTTAGAGAAAGGAAAGCAGCTCAAGAGCAGATTTGTTTGTTTGCACTTGATGCACCCCCGGGAGCCCCGCTCTAAAATGCATATCCTGCGCCACTGCTATGAAGTCAAGTGCTGGAACTGAGGAATTATAATTGCATTTCACGGCTTAATTATGGAAATGCAGGTTTTTCCTGCTGAAAAGTTGTGTCAGCACTAATACAAAGAACATCAGTATTCAACTGACTTGGTGTCAATCATTCAACATTCCATGAGAGGATTTGCTCAGCCACCTTGTTGTCTTTTTATTGTCAGGACAGGGTTGTACTACTAATAATTTATATAGAATACACAACAGAAGTGAGTACATCCCTGTGCAATATCACTTTAATGTCAAATGATTCAACACTGAAGTGCCTTACAGTAATTGCATTACTTCTATGTTGAAGTTTGGTCTTATGTAAAATTAAGAAAAATAATGAACTATATTGAAAACACAGGGCCCACAGTAGGAACTCAATGCAACAAAAGTAATCGTTTCATTCAAATCTTTAATTTTTTCAATACTTCGTATGTCAACCTATACCTGCGATAAATGACTCTTTAACATGCAGGCCACCAGTATGTGACGGATAAAATGCCCCAAAGGTGTTCTAGGGGATTCAAGGCAAGCAACATACTTGGCCAGGCAATAGTTTCCCCCTTTTTTTCTCTAGAAACTCTTGCGTGATTTTGGCAGTATCGTGCTGGAATATTCCTCTTCTGCCAAGCTTCTGAGGACTGGGAGGCATCTTGTCAGCCAGTATTTTGGTGTATCCACAGGCATTCATGCTGCCATCTGTGTCATCTCCCCAACACCTTTTCACTCATGCAGCCCCATATCATCACACTCCCACCTCTGTGCTTAACTGTCGGGACTATGCATTCACTGTGGTAGTCCTGCTAGGTTCATGCCAAACATGCTGGACACCATCTGAGCCGAACAAATTTATCTTGGTCCAAAAAATCTTGTTTCTATATTCATCAGGCTTCTTTTTTTATGTTCTTATGCAAAGTTTAATCTTGCAGTTTCGTGCTGAAGACCAGCAAGGTTTTTTTTTCTTGGACACTGTCCATAGAGGTTTACGTTACGCAATGTCCTTAGCACAGCCCGAGCGGTAACAGAAACTCAAATTTCTGAAGTCTGAAACACTTGCCTGTCTGTTTATCAGAGCTAGATTGTGCGAGTAGCACGCCGTCCGTGATGTCCTTTTGGGAGGATGGCTACTATGTCTACGATTAGTGCTACCACGGCTCGTTCTATACCTCCTGATTTCTTCTGCAACTGAGTTTCGACTGATTTTTAGTTGGTCACCGATCTTCCTGTATCTTTTTCCTTTGTGAAGCCTCACAATCAGATTTTCTCAGTTCCTCAGTGAATTCTTTTCCATGTGGGGCCATGATGCAGACGTGCAGATAGACACAGCCCAAAGGTCAAAAATTGAGTGTTCTGATGATCACAGGTCATTTTATTACCAAGTTTGTGTAATTACGCTGATTGAAAATCACGGGAGTACTTTTTGTTTCAATGTTGTTTCCTGTATGTATGTTTATAGATAGATGGATACTTTATTAATCCAGAGGGAAATTTCAGGACATCCAGTAGCTTATACAATTTACACAACTCACAGACACACATACAGAAATCACATACACATAGGGAGAACATGTTGTGCATGATCGTGAGTGACAGTGTAGATGCCCAGGAGGGAAGTGTTCTTGTGCTGCTTGTGTGGATAGTGCAAAAAGATAGTGTTCTTGTGTTTGTGTGGATAGTGCAAAGAGATTAAGAGTATAAAGAGAATATAGGACATTAAGTCTGTGCAAGGGGCTAGTATAGCCAGTAAAGGGTAAAGGGGTGGACAGTAGGTTGGTATAATACGATGGGGTGGATGATAGGGCAGACTGAGGTAGACTCATGCAGACAAGTCCATCTCCCCCTCCCCTTCCGCGTGGAGTTGTCAGTGATAACCGGTGTATTCACTTTTGTTGCATTGGGTTTCTACTTTGAGGCCTTTATTTTGTAATTTTGCCTTTTTAAAGTGTTTGTTTTTGTTTGTTCATAAGAGGAAACACTTGAAGGGAACGGTATTCATAGTTAGTAAGGATATGCCATAGTCAATAATTCCATCTTATTTATACCTAGTATAAATGTTACCTTTATTAGCATGTAAGCATTCCTGGGTGAGGACTCTTGTTTTGACCTGAGGAAGGAGGTGAGAAACCCCTTCCCCCTCCGGGTCAAGACAAGGAGTCTGCAGCCATGGCCTATTTGAATAGATGGTTACACCCCTAAACATTATGTATATAACTGCCTGTCCTTAGGAATAGGTAGATTTTCTTGAGGTGAAGCTCTGGGCGAGTGGAACTCAAGCTCTGTCTCACAATGATGGCCATCATTGTTCAAGAATAAACCTGGATCATGACTGACAAATCCACGACTGAGTCTTCAAATATATGGTATAAATCTAAATACTATCACACTCTACTTGTCAACTTAGAATTAAGTATTGATTTTCAAATGATCGTTTGACATTTGAGTGACATTTGCGTGGACAGGGGTGTACTCACTTCTGGTGCATACTGTACATCCAGACAGACCCATACAGAATTTTGATGTAGCACCATTAGTTATGGACAGCAATTGTAGATGTTTTTGTTTTGTGCAGTAATGTATAAGGATTTACATTACTAATTAACATCTGACATTTACTGGGTTAACACACAAATGTCATTATGTTGCACATTATTAACATGAACAATTTTAATTTGCTAAATGTCCATGGTAAGCATCAGAATTTGTTTTGCCATAAATGAATCTAACCATAGAGTCTCTTGCAGTGTAGTAGGAGAAAGTCTTGGTACTCATGTTGCTATCCATGGTACTGAGCACCAAACCCCTGAGCAGCACCATGGAGAGCTCCAAGCCCAACAAACACAACATGGCAGAGGAGTTGCACACATGCAAAATGCAATGTTTACCATCGCTTACCCTCATTACCCATGAAACTGCATACGCTGGGATTCTGACCTCCCCATCTTTTCCAGGCAGGTGCCACTGTCTGTATGGTTTGCAAGTTTGCAGCCGGTGTGAGCTCCACCCACGTGTGGCAGCCCTCTCTATCCTTACCATATGCACCGCTATGAGTGGCCTCAGAAACGTGGCACCACTGTAATACCTGAGGATTGGAGCAGGCAACAGTCAGGACACAGAGGACTGAGAACAGATGTCTGAACAGATGTTGCATGCCGCCTCACTCTATCACCAGCACAGCAGTGTTGCTGGTATGTGTGTGTGTGTGTAGGGGGCGGGGGGGTGGGTACACTTGAGGGGGTCAAGGGGACACTGAATTATTTAGGAGGAGTGGGATTTACTTTACCAGCGTTGGGAAATGTGTGTGTATACAAAACACACATGGGATCTAGAAGTTTTTGCAAGCTTGTGACAGACCACCAAGTCCAGAGATAGGGGTTTGCGTGGTTTGGTTTTGGGAAAGTTTTTTTCTGTGTGAGTTTTTAAAGTAGTGTTTGTAGAAAAGGAGTGCATTATAATTAATGTAATTCATGTATATATCATTATGATACACGCCATTAGACCCCTTCTTAAGGTTGTAATTCATGGCTCATTCATTACCATTACATCCTATACTTACATTGTTGATAAATATCCCCCACTCGGTATTTGGTGTAAATATGTTTTGAGTTTGCCAACACACTGTTACATGACGAGTCAGCCGCTAGCCAGATGTGTGTCTCTTGAGACGACAGCTGTCTGATGTACATAAGACCCCCCCACCCACATACCCACCCACTCACCCACCCACTCCACGTGGGATGCCATGGCCTGTGCCAAGCATGCTTTCAGATGAAACATGAGACTAGCACAAGACTCCATTACGGCCTGTCCTCATGCATATTCATGTTGTGCAATGCACTTCACGTTTGTGTAATTTCATTGCGTAATTGCACATTAAGTAATAAAGGATTATGAAAACATATGGAATGAGAATCCTAATGAAATGTATAGATGATATAGGATAGGTTATCTGAGCATGGGGAAATTAGTAGCGTGTTAGAAAAGCAACAGTGGGTTTGCCCTTCTGTCATTACCAATTCCACTTAGGGGCAGCAGTGGAGAAGTGATGCATACTTCATCCTTAAATTTCAGGAGAAGATGTGTGTTAATTATGGGACGGTATATGATATGGTAGAATTATCACATTCATTAAAAAATCTTATGTAATCAGTGGAGTCCTCTGAGGGATTTTTAAAAGCGGCCTGAAAATGAAAAAGCACTAATGTCAGTGTCCATTTCAATGTATGCTCAGTTGACATGCAAAAGGAACGGAATTCATGTTTAAACTCACTGACAGGAAGTACTTGTGTCTTGGTAATCTGTGGGCTTTCAGTCTCAGTTTGTTTGTGTCTGGGGAAATCCACCACTGTTTTGCAGATTAGACTGAAACTGCTCCAGGTGTTGACTGGAAGTCTTTCACATTAGAATGCAGTTTTCTCTATTAGCTGACAGCTGGACCTGAGAGGGAGGGGATAGTTATGATTTGATAATTGTATTAACCTTTCAAAGCGAAGCTGCATTCCTTTCCCCTACTTTTCGAGAAGTGGAGAAATGGTTTGAAACAATCTTTACATGTTAATTTCAAGTTGCTGACAGGTGGGTCTTTTCACATGGAAAGAATTGCATCCCTTGGGTTATTTAGAAACCTTGTTGAAGTCGAAAGAAGCCTTTGAATA
This sequence comes from Sprattus sprattus, assembly GCF_963457725.1. Lineage (NCBI taxonomy): Eukaryota > Metazoa > Chordata > Actinopteri > Clupeiformes > Clupeidae > Sprattus > Sprattus sprattus. The sequence continues at coordinate 56,474,781 of NC_137921.1, read as the reverse complement.
GAAATGTAGTCATTTGCATATTGATTTAAACTCAACACAGCAATGGGACCCATGTTTGAGACTTTAATGAACAAATGCTTGCCATTATTACTAAAGAGGTGGGGGTCCTACATGCCACTACACTCACACTTTTGAATGTGTGCTGAGACTTCCAGCGATAAACCTATGAAGCAGTAGTAAGTCCCCAGTGCATTCATATATCCATTTAAGGTTCAGGCAAACTTTCTAGTCCATTAAGGGAGACTTGTTATTGGTGTCAAGGTCAGTCTGGGGATCTTGCAAATTAAGTAGGATGTTAGCTAGCGGACTCTTTTTTTCATTGGTGGAGTTGGAAGATTTTTATTGTGCCTAATTGCCTTCTTAATGAAACAATACGTAGAAAAGAAGTGCTGTGTCTGGGCTGTGCTTTTGCATCTCTTTGAGTTGCATAATGCATTGAGGTTAAAGCAGTTAAATGCTTTCCGTTTAATTTATTAATGTTTCTCCTAAATATAAATGGATTTCTTTACAAATGGATTACCTAATGTTATCAGACTCCCATGGTTGCATCAGTGGTGTTAAACTAAATCTGTTGTGTTACTTGGGAGAGTTGTTTGATTTTTAAGGTAACGTAATGAAACACATCTCTATATCCAGCTATTGCATTGCAAATTGTACCAGAATAAATGCCTTTAAGCTACTAAGGTTTGTTACATCTCTCTTTCCAAATATAGTTAATGTGTTCGTCTAATAACCCTTCCTTTGTTCCATTTTAATTAGATCATTAAAGAGTTACACATATCCATATACAGATACATTTGCACAATGATAGATGTTTAAATGCCATTTACTTACATGTACCCCAACATTAATCCTTTAGTTATAATGTAACAATGCACTGTGATATGACATTAACAATGACGTTTCTTTAATTGATATGCCTCTGCATCTGAATCTTAAGGACACTGTGACACTGACATTCTCTGTGTACTTGTGTGCGGTGTGTATTTGTGTCTAAGAGTTCCACACCTTAAGATCGATTCACTGTTCTATGTTAGTACTATTAAAACATAAAGCAGTTACCCACAGAAGAACATCCTTGGACTCGAATAGGAATTCAAAATTTTATATGACCAAATTCTTGTCGGTGTAGACCTTACGTCATACCAACATATTTATGAAGTATCTAATTATTTAGACTCATTTACTGTGCTCTGTAAGTTGTCAATTTCTGAAAAGTTTTGCAATAAAGTGAGTGTTGCTACAGTTGTAAGCTGAAGTGGGCAGACAAAACATTGTTTTAAAGGCAATTGTGAAGTTAATGTTTTAAACATTCTGCTAGTGTATTTTAATTTGGCGAGATTTGACATGGCCCCTGTATTAGCTTGAACTATGCCATTACAGATTAAATTATTCAAGAAATGATATGAGACCTGCAAAGCAATTTTAGGCTGACGGTGGCATGCAATTTAAAACTTAAAGGTACCGTGTGTAGTTTTTAGTGCCATCTATTAGTAGAAAAGGAAAATAGTATTCATAATTATATTTTCATTAGCGTAAAATGAACTGTAACTATGAATGAAAATTTTTATTAGCTTAGTATGAGCCCTTTGTGTCTATAGTGCAGGACCTCTTCCAGGGACTCCGCCATGTTACAGCACCATGTTTCTACAGTAGCCCAGAACGGACAAGCCAAAACATTAGCTCGAGTTAGGGCATTGATATGGCATTTGGCGGCTACTCGCACACACTTGTAAAGGGAAGGCTTTTCAGTAAACGTCACCACTAGATGCCACTAAACACTACACACTGTACCTTTAAAGCTCAAGTTATCTCTCGCCTTTGCGAAATGTAATGTTGTCAGAGTAAGCCATGCTTCTTAAGAAACGCTTGGCTCAGGTTTCAGTGTTGTGGTTATGGTTCACCAGCATGGCTCTGCTGCCTGTTGCACGCAGCTTGACTTCCCCTGGGATTGTACATCGTAAATGTGGGTCATACCAGGTTACTAATTCACAGCCTTGTGTAAATCTAAGTCATTTGATGGCAAAATTGAGCAGAATCAACTGATACATTTTTTTTTTCTCGATGGCCTGTCCTGCTTCCATTATCATTTGTCCCTTTTTTCATGTCTGAAGATTACATTCATGCTTAAATTGGCCCTCAGCCACAGCTGTTAGGCAATTGGTTTTCCTTTTCATGCACAGACAAATGTTGCATTCAAGGCGGCAATGTGAGGCTCGGTCAGTAATATTATGCAAATGTCACTCTCCTGCAGTATCTCATTGTGTAAGTGTGATAACCAAGAAGTATGCATTGAGAGGTATGTGTTGTGCATGTGTGTATGTGAGCACCATTACACACCCAGCCCACATTACCACTTTATTTGCTTAGTTCCATTGCTTCAGTCACACCAATGCCTGCTCTCCAGCTGAATTTGAATGATGACATCTTTGCATTTTAAGATGTATTCCCAAGTGTTAAACTGTATGTGCAAAGGCCTTTAGTAAAGGCCTCAGAATTGTATTGTGTTATCCAAAGATACCAGTATCATAACTGCATTGGTGAAAGGTAATAAAAAATTAAACGGAGGATTTAGCCCTTTTTACAAAGCTTCCTTCTGGAAGAATCCATCTTTCCCCACACATGCTCTCCTGTCTCTAGTTGTGACTTTAATAAGTGGGTACCCCTAAGGGTAGTAATAGTTATAGTAATGTACCCCTAAAGGGCCTGAGTTATGGCCCTGCCTGTAGAAGGTCATGAGTGTTGTAGTGTTGGCAAGCGTGGACTGGTATCTCCACATCAGACGGAGAGGGGTGGGGTGAGTAAGATGCTGCTGTAGTCTGTAAACAGGGATCCCACTATATTGCCCTTAAAGTAAACCCTTGTCATGCAGCTTTCTTTGTTTACACTGAACTAAACAAAGCTGGCATAATGCTGCCTCAGTGTGTTTTTATACTGCCTGCCAGCATTCTGGTAGCAGAGGCGTGACGTTTAACATAGCATAGCATTTAGCTTGACCTATAATGGCGTGTTCGAGACCACTAGGAACACAGATATTTCCAACTCTGCAAATTGCACTAGAATGCCATTTTAAGTTGGGAGCTCCGACTCAAAATATCCCCGGCTTCAGTGAGGTTTGTCATTTAATCAATTTTACATCATTGTCAATATGGCGGCAAACCTAACAGAGCCTAACAAAGACCTTGACTTCATCAAAGGTCAAAAAACCTTTTAAATGCGTGGGAAGATGTGTGAAGAGGTAATGTGTGAAAATGTTGAAATAGAAAAAAGTTGTACATAATTATTGATTTTCATCAGATAGATGAAAATCCACTGACGAGTCATCACCACATTATTGTGTTCACAGTCTACATTTGGCTCCAACGCATTCAAGTCAGGGGCTGGGAAATATCATGTTCAAGTCTCTAATGTGCCATATCATACACTTTGGAAATAAACTAGTCTGCATGTTACCCTTTTGGCAGGCTCTTGCAGGCCGTGCACATTTATGACAATGTTCAGACTCAAGCCCCTGTGTTAATCATGATCCGTGATCTACTAAAGACATCTTAAATGGCTGCACATCGACCCCCGTTTTACTCTGATGTGTGCAAGCCTAGCCATGTCATTAGAATGTAGGACTCTTTTCTATAACTCTCTCTACTGTACAAACACATTTTCAGTTCATGTATGATCTCTGAATCACAGTGCTATATATATCACACACTGTGTACTACACCAATCACATGGTGACAGTAAAGCACAGACACACTCAAGCACACAGAAAACTGTAACCCTGCTGCCCAAATGTGTGCCAATTCTGCTTCTCTTTACACAACAAGAACTATCCCTAACGCACACACGCACATACAGAAAGAGAGAGGGAAAGTATATTTATTGAGGCACTCACACCCGTTGTTATTTACCTTTTTCCAGTCCCTCTCATGTGGAGCTGTTGTCTGCCCTCTCCAACCCCCCTACAGGCCCCTTGCCCCTCCATATTTCCTACGAGACATGGCCACAGTTTAGCCCCAGCAAGTGGGGAATAATTTTACCAGACTAGAATTTACTGTTGCACCTAGCCCCAAGCCCCTCTGGTCTTAAATCCATTTCTCTTTGCATCTGCGGTGCTGCAGATTCTGGCCCGGCAGTGGCAGTAGCTGTAGGATTTACTCACACGCCCAGAGACCGCAGAGTGGACATGCACTAACGAAGAAAACAGAGAGGGCCAGGGGTCTGTCAGCATGGATTGTTTTTAGAGGACATCTGCTGTTATCTCGTTATCTATCACTGTTTATCCAGTTGCTGCATGTGATTATTGTTGACAGCTCTTGATTCAAATTGGCGTATATACATGTGGCTTTTCGCCTTTATTGTAGAGTATTTTGGTTTGTGGTCAGTGATATTTCTTGTAGGCTGAATAAACTGTATGCCTGTCATTTTCCTTTCACACAAACTTTGAATGAAGTTCAAGAGGCGTCTGATTATGGCATTGCCTTTTGTTTGTGAGTAGAATATATGTGCTGTTCAGAAGATTGGCTCTAGCCTTGTTTGGGTCCTATTGGCTTCCATGGCCCACTAATGAATCACCCTAATGGTACACTTCTATTGATTTTCCTCCTGGAGTCGGCTATTATTTATTGCAGACAAAACAATAGAACCATGACATTTAAGTTCAGGTCCCAGGTATCACGTAAATGTACCTTTATTGATGGCATGTGGTCACTGGAGAAATAACTTTGTGTACCAGTGCTTGAAGTCCTTATGTTAGACCTGTAGGAGTTTGAGAGAGTCCCAGGAATGTGTTCAATCAGAGACAATACTAATGCGTTCAGGCTTAATAACACTGCAACAACTCTTTAGGAATAGTAACCAGTGCATATCATCGATGGACTCTACCAATAATGGTTTGTAATTGTGTGACATTTAAGTGATGTATCTCAAAATTGGGTTTGGCAGTATCTCAGTTTCAGTCACTTTTGGGTCTGTTTAATGAAGGCACACACATGGTCTGTGGGTTTAGTGTCATCCCAGTCGCTGACTCCATGGGCATAAAGTGTCATTAAGTGATCGTTAAAAAGCAATCATCATTAAGAAAGAGAATTTTCAGGTGTCCTGGTCTAGTGATTCTGGAGGACTTGTGTATTAAACACAATAAAGGTCAATTAAGTGAACATATATATTGAATATTCTTATCTCCACAGCAGTAACAAAGTATTGAACTCTTGGAATTCCATTACTGGATTATCACTTATAATCACAGTTTAATTTGGTATATTATGCATCAGCAGCAGTGTTGGATTGGTAGAAGAATATTGATGTATTTCATCTGATACCATGTTGGATACCTCGGCCTTTATGCTAAATTGATAATTAAATGAATAATGTCTTTTGTTACATAAATACTATGAAGGGTAACCTTGTATATTATTGGGGCAGTTTCTAGATCCATTAGACTAGATGGGATTTCATTGCCCTGTTGAATTAGAATTGTAAGTAAATTCAGCTCTTTTCACTAAAAGTCAAAGGGAGTGTGTTCATGGAAAGAACTCAAATTCCTGGAAAGGGAGTATGTGACCGCTCACATAAGTGGTGTGAGATTACCAGTATTGTGTAGTGGCAGGTGGACAGAATCTCTGAAATATATCTACGTATGTAGATGATACTAACATCCAGTGAATCTTTAGGCAAATGAGAATAAAATCACCTGTGCCTAATTAAAAAAATGTGCCCTGGGCAAGTTTCAGGCAACAAATTATCAACGTTATAATCAAAGTTACTGCATGTGTTCACATTCCAGAAAAAACGTACGATGGTCTCGTTATGATCGATTGATCTTTCCTTGCATTCAACTTCTCAGATTCCGCATCCCCCAACGTTTACAAGACAATCAAGCAAGAGAGAGCAGGGATTTTTTCCTGAACCACTTGAAGTGTGTTCCTAAACTCTACTGCAGAAAGATTGGGCATTTCCGCTTTTAGTGATAAAAAGCTTGGAAACAAATAAGATGTGTTTGTATAATGGTTAAATTACAGTTTTGATTACAATACTAATACATGAAAGGTTGGCCAGATTTCTCGTTATGTTTTGAGTTTTATGTTATGCATGCGAAGGCTTGAGTCAGTCTTGTGAAATCAGTCAAGGCAACACTGACACCTAAGTAGACAGATAAAATATAATTTGTGTTTCAGTTCAAATTGAGAAGACAGCTTGTTCCTAAAGAAACTGAATGTAGAAGAGACATGATGACATTATATGGCCCCTGATAAATATGGAAATGATAATGAAGGTTGGGATAGGAAGGCTGTCTACATGGAAAATATGCAAGGGGCTACAATCTGATTCAAGTGCCAAAGCAAAGTGTATCACATAACATGTGTGAAAATATATTTCATTCCTGCCCCACTACTAAAATAGATGTGACACATGGTTCATATATATCTCAATAAATGCACCGCTCTGCAGTGTAATGGATAATACAAAAGGCAATGCAGTTATTTCCACAGAGAGTAATCTTTATCAGAGAAGCGTAGATTGGAGTGAGCATAACCTAACACGCGGCCGTTTTTCCCCCCAGCCTCAGTCCCTGAGCAAATATTGCTTCCCTGAAAATGGCACCTGTTTTGCACAACCTAATCATGAATCCTGGACCCATTTAAAAATGCTGTAGACACAACACTATGCATGCACTATATACAGTTTGGCAGGCAAGGGCCAGCTGTTCCCATTAAGATTCCATTTTGTCTCATATCAACAATGGTATCAGGACATTGGTCTCCTAAATTACCTTGTGCCATGATTCAAGATGAGAGGAATAAAGCCTCTCAGGATGGAGGCTCTGAAATAATTAATACAGTACCTCTCCACCATGTGCACGCTGCTCCAGAGGATACAAGTAGATGTTATTGTTTGTTTGTTTTCTCTCAGCATTTTTGGAAAGTGTTGCACAGGCGTTATATCAAGTTATACTCTTTTAAGGACTTAACTCTTTAATTTGGGTTTGCACATTTTTTTTAATTTTTTTTTTTAAACTTCAGTTGTTCAGTTATTTTACCCTCAATCAAGAAATATTACATTAAGTAGACATGGGTGTATTTATTATATTGCTACATTATATAAAGAAATGGCAATCCTGTGCTGCAATCCTGTGCTGCCTTCACCATTGGTTTTATGGTGTTTAGTTGTCTAATGTCAATGCCTTACATTACCCTCTTTCCCAGATTTTCTTTTTTTAGTTGTGAAATGTTTTAAGACCGTTTCCTTTGTTCCTTTCTTTAAGGTGTTCTATTAATGGCACTATTAATCAAGGTTGTCCTCTACTTTCTCATGGGTCATATCCCAGTCACTCATATTAGTCCGCACGGGTATTTGGCATATATGGTGATGTGGTGTCTGCTGATGTAGAAACCTTAGGGAATATGAGTTATTTTCTGTGGTGGCTATCAAATGAGGCTTGTGGTCTCCTCTGTTCTCCACAGAGACACCATTTAATGCACACTGAATCCCTTTTTGCTTTGATCACTCCCTAAACTGATGTTTTTCACCCTTCCTTAAGTAGAACTCACTAGTGCCTCACAGTTCATCATTCTGATTGGTCTTTTGTGTCTAGTGGGGTTTCAGAACCAGAACTCTAAAGTCTGGATCTTGTGGCTAAAAAAGATAACTTTAAAGCAGTTAATAGTAAACCCACAGGCTCATTGAAGATGATTGAACTTGATTAGACTTTAATAAGCCTTTATCTGATTGATCTGGTCTTCTTTGTATGATCTGAACTAAGTTGTAGACAGATACAATTTGTAATTTTATTGTAATAAATGTAAAGGATACATTAATTAAAATGAATTGATTAAATTAGTGAAAATGAATGAAATATAACACCCCAACCCTCTGCTTTACAAGGGATTGAGGACGACAACGATCAGCCTAATGGTACTATGGGGCATGGAATCTTATTAATATATTCTATTTAGATTAACTATTTAAATTAGGAAATCAGACTGTTTTAGATTGAAAAAGGGGCTTGATTAATAATTTGCTGGGAAAATGCAAAGTGAATACAAAGGTAATAGCAAGCACAATATTTTCAGATCTGGATTGATTAGACAGATATGAATGTTTAGAAATCACTTCAGTAATGTTCAATACCTTAACAATAGTGCAAGTGTCAATATACTGTTAACACAACAGTGGACGTTTTAAGAACATTATTATTTCAGCATTTTGCCAAACGAAGTAAAAAAAAAAAAAAACTGTACACACAAGAGCTGGTATGACACATCTTGTTAAGGAGAAAATTCAGTATGATGCAACATTTGATCAGAATGCACAATGTGAAATGTAGCTAACAACCTGACAGTCCCGCATCACCAAATGGATTCAGACATTCATCACAGAACTTTTTGAGCATGCAAAGACCTGGGATCTCTGTTGACTTAACATAAGGTAAAGAACTAGCATTTCAGGAACCTGTGTTTAGCAGCTAACTGCAAACAAGTAGATATTTCCTCGATTGTTAGATAACATTCATTTTCACCCACCCCAATAAAGGCAGTCTGTGTGAAGTGGCACATAGTCATCTTCATCAGCCATTCAACCGAGCCCTCTGAGAGTCCAACTAGAACATTGGTGTTGGTTTAAGTAGAGGAAAATCAATGGTGGCATCAGTCTTCCAACTGTGAGTATCATCTGCCTGTGAGGGAGGCATCAATAATGTTGAGAATGTGCAGATGAGCAAAGTAGGTGGCTTGGACAGCCATGTTCAAACGACCATCTGAAGACAAGCAAGAAGCATTTAACTTGATGTTGGGAAGAAGTGTGTTGTATGAAATTCAAAGCTTTAAGCCGGTATGGGACCTTGCCAATCTTGACTGTCTACAGGTCTACAGCTGAATGATGTCAACCATATACAATGACTGGCACATAAGTACTATACTGTGTTTTTACAATCAAGATTTTAAGCCTGACCTGCTTTTGTAGACAGCAGTGATCAAAAAAACCTAAATGGAATCATACGGTCTCAATGACAACGCTACAGCAGCATTATCAAATGTGATTTCAGTTCAAATGAGAGGTCAGATGCATTTGAGTGAAGGATCTCGGGTCAACTACAGCTACATATGTGATTTAATGAGGTGTGACTTCCCTGCCCTACTCCTCCTTTAATATCAGACTAAGCTCTCGCCCCGTCTGTCTCTGTCTCTGACAGTCAGAAGTGTGCTTTATCAGAATGAACAGTCCCTTATCAGTATCATGAAGAAATCAGAAATCTTTATTGGACGTTACTGACATATTTGATAGTATAGTTGAGCAGTAGAAAAGACCAAGGCAGTTGGGTGTGATCAAAGGGACACGATAACTGGAATATTGTACTGTTGTCTGCTACATGAATCCCTCAGTATTAAGACTATATGGCATAATGATGGTGTCACCACTTCACCTGAAACAAGGAAATATATTACCACTTGCCATTTCATACAATGAAAGAGAGAGAAAGACATTACATTTTTAGGGAAAAATACTGCTGGCTGTTGGTTGACAAGCTTATTCCACTAATTTTTTCCCTCCTTTTTCCCCAAATGGGCCTTTTCAAAAGACTTTATTCAGGAGGAAATGCTACCTCTCACTAATGTTCAATACTTCTGTCAGCTGGCAATGTGAAGTAGAGGGTTAATATGGTGGAGCCAGTGCTTGAAAACACACCCTGGAAAATGAGTCAGTAAAATTAATAGTTTTGCCACATTTCCATGTAATGTTTTAATTATGAAACACTTCCCATTAAAAAACAACACTCTAAAGCCTCTCAGTTGAGGGTGCTTCTCCAACAATCCATACCGTCAAACTGTTGACTTAGATTGTCTTATCCCACCATTGTGTCTTTGTGTTAGAGTGAACGTTGTAAAAGCTATACCATCCGGTCTGTCAATTCACTAGTTCACCCATCGGGATGCTTGATTTATAGTGTACAATGGTAAGATGTGAACTAGCTCTGTTAAACCAGACAGCAACGACGACGTTATTATTCAGCAGCACACGTAACTTTATTAACCATATTCAGCCTCGTACATCAGTCAGTACTCAATGGTCAAGCGCACCCTAGTGGCCTGACATTCCACTACATATAGTGCTAATAATAAGCGTGTCTGGCTTGGTAGCTTGCCGTGGTACTGGGATGCCTATAGCCAATATCGCATGAGAGCAATGTCCCAACATCCCAAGAGAGCTTCCATCAGAGGCAACTATCTGTGGGAAATCTACATTGGAAACCAATTCTTGGTGGGCGAGACAGAGGACAGAAGTTAGGATTGGTAGGCATCTGAGGACCAACTGCCAAGCATTTTGATTTGCTACTTGGATAGGCTGATGTTTCCTGCCGTGGTGGGAGCTCCTATCCTAAAAGAATGGGCTGAACAGCGATCTGCAGAGAATCCTGGTTTAATAAGGACTGAATTCAGAAGTGAAAACAGTGAGGAGTGACTGGGGCACCTTCATCTGTGACGAAGAGTAGGCTGACTGGAGAAGACTGCGTGGAGCAGTATGAGATGGAGTGGGTTAAGCATAGAAAAGGCTGACAATGAGAAGCTAGATTAAAAATGAAAATGAAATTGAACGATCAATTACATTGATCGATGAGAACCGAACTTTGTCATGAACATCCATAAGTCTGATACGCAGGGATGGATGGTGGGATTGAAACTAGAAGTAGGGCCGGAAACTCACTACATCAGCAGCCCCAAAAGCCAATCAAAACATGGCTGTAAGAGTGAAATCAGTGCGTTTGTACATGTGTCCACTGAGTTTTAGTTGCTGCTCAAATAGTGTTTTGATTACATCCGACCAGAACCTGAAGGGAGGGGGTGGAAGGCCAATGTGGCAAGCAGTCGGCACAAAGACGGACTGGAAAGGGGGAGCCTGGAACGATGTCTTGACCGGAGAGAGAGGAGGGGGAAGGGGAATTGCGACACTGCTGCTACTGGAGCTGGCTGGAATCCAGAGAGGTCCTTTGAGGGCTGCTGCACCACAAAACCTGGATCCTGGGCTGAGGCCGCTGCTCGGCCCTGGGCTGAACCTGCTGCATTTTGCTTGCTAGCTAGGATGACACAGCATTAGCTCCATACAGCCAGGGTGGTAAACGGAGCTGAGTATCTTTTTTCCCTAGAGTGTAACTGCAGGGCGCGTGAACCCCATGCCATTGGTGCACTACAAAGGGTAGGAAGGAATGAAGCTAGTGGTGTGGCGTCCAGGTCTATGCATTTCTTTCTGGGTGACCTCACCAGAGCCTTCTACGCTTCTTGAATTGTGCAGTGGACCCTGGGCATAATTCACCTTATTCAGTGGATAGTGTATGTTTTACCTACACTGTTATATTATGCCTTTTCTGGTTTGGTGTATGTTCTACAAACAAAGTTATGTTGTGTGTCTTCCTGTGTTAGCTAGACACAGTCCCTTTAAGAAAAAATGCTTTCTGGGTAATGTGAGCTCCATGTTTGTAATTGTCATGGGCAACGCCTTGTTGATTTAGTCCAAGGGCCTAAATATATGTCACGTTCATATAGTAATATAGTTTCCACTCTCCTATAATGTCCACGATGCATCATTTCCAATGCATTGGAAATCATGGCGGTGGAATGAATGGTCTTTGGCCGTGATGGCCGTGTTGGACCTGCTGTGGCTGCTACTGGGTACCGGTGATGTTTATGTTTAAGATCAGAAAGTGGAAGTGGGGTGAGTTACAGCTGTCAATCATCCCTATGAGCTCCTCCCCAGAAAAATATAATTTAATTAAGTCACTTAGATTTAGATCACTTAGACTTAATACTGTTCCTCAGAGATTTTTTGACTTTTTTATTATGTGCTCTGTAGTGTGTTGGCAAAAATGCTTGAGAACATTTACAAAACAGTTGGACAAATAATGCCGTGCCAGATGATTGTACCACCTTTCAGCATTTTCTGTCAGTCAAATTCTTCACTGTTATAATAGACATTCTTCTTTGTGTATCTTTGTAACTCAATTATTCAGCAGCCGAATGAAAAACTGCGGTGACTTGAACTTTGACCTGTTTTTAACAGACTCCCAGCTGTGTTTTGTTTTTGTTTAGTTCACAATTAGTTAAGTTCACACACACAGAACAGAGGCTAGATAGAGTTTGATAAATAACAGTCAACGTTGTTTATGCGGATTGTTGATGTGGTCATCAGTACCTCATGCTCGTGCTCTTGCATAATTCAGAAAAGAAAAAAAACATCAGGTGAACTATGGTAATCCATACATAGAAGTGGAGTGAATGGGTCTTCAAACAGGATATACCCCCATTCCCAAAGCGCAGTTTTATCCTCTGATATCTCCAAAAGTTTTCTCCAGTGACCTGCCAAGGCAACACATCAGCTCAATCGGTGTGGATGAAATAGAATAAGCATTTCAAAGCATCTACCACTACATGACACAGCTATGGAAACCATTGAAGTCAAAATCTGCCAGCATCTTTTTAAAGTGATTTTTACCGCTGGTAGAGTCCAATGTTTATATGTCGAGTATCTTTCGGTGGCAGAAATGCATTTGATTTTTGTTTTGTTTAAAGTTTTAGCACTCATTGGGCTGTTTGTGACACTAAGTATTGTCTTACATTTTGTTACACCTTGCGTGAAGGGTAAGATGCATCTCCAACCTCATTCGTCTAATATGCACACGGGTTGATCAAAGCGGGGAATCTTACTTTTTATCATTCATGAATTCATAACAGTTCATTAGCTGCAGCTGCTTTTCATTATATAATGTTCTTGACTGTGTTATGTAATGTTTGCTTATTGTCTTACATAATGTTTCAAGTTGTGTTTCTTAGAGTTACAACTGTTTTTGCCTTTGTTCAAAGGCAAGGCAGGTTTATTTATATAGCATTCATACACATTGGTGTTTCAAAGAGTTTTACAATTGAGCAGTTAAAAGACTGTAGAAATATAAGAGATTAAAAATGGAAGTGCATTAGATAAGCTAAAAGAACATAGGGGGTATGGTTAGAGTGCATTCGATCGGTTAACAAACAGCATCTGAAAACAGTTTAAGTCTAATTTTTAAACTGGCTACAGTTGAAGCATATTTGATATCATCAAGAAGTTGGTTCCAGAGTTGAGCAGCATAGCACCTAAAAGCTGTTTCATGTTTAGTTCTGACAATAGGCAGATTTATCTCCAGTGATTTGAGAAGTCTAGCAGGTGTGTACTGCTGAAACATATCTGAGAGGCATTTTGGTCCGGCACCATTTAGCGATTTATAAACAACCAGCAGTGTAAGGACTTAAGTATTGGAGAAATGTTAGTTATTTTGGTTTTTGTAAGAACTCTAGCAGCGCCATTTTGTACAAACTGAAGCCGTTCGATAGTTTTTAGAAAGGCCTGTGAAAAGACCATTGCAGTAGTGAACCCTGCTGGAAATAAAAGCATGAATGCGTTTTTCTAAATCATGTTTTGACATAAAGCCTCTTAATGTGGCTGTGTTTGTGTTTAAAATCTGGCTTAGATGTTGCTTTCACATGGTTGCTAAAACTGAGGACGCAGAAGTTTTTAAGAGTGTTGTTTGCTTTAAGGATTTTTGTGTCAAGATGAGTAGCAAGTCGCCTCATGTTTTTCCAAAATTAGATTAATTCAGTTTTGTCCTTTTTCAGCTGAAGGAAATTTTGAGACATCCAGCTCCTAATTTGGTCAATGCATTGACAAAGAGATTAAAGGGGACCACAGGTGAGAGGGCTAAGTAAATTAAGATGTAATCAACAAAGCTATGATGAGAAATTGTATTGTCTAATGATTTGTCCAATGCAGTTGTGTCTAATTCAAACAATTAGATTACTAAAGACTGCAGTCTATTGACAACAGGATTCTCCACCTTCACACGAGTGTCCAAGTCAACACCAATACTTTTGGCACTATTCAGATTCAGCTATCAAAGAGACAAAATGGAAAAAAATAGGGCACAGATCTAGACACAAATCACACATTTTCCAAAATAACCTTCCTTACATTTGTCATTAGCCAGACAGCCTGACAAAGCAACTGAATGAACCTTTTTTTTGTCACACTATTTGCTGTTGCTGTGAAAATATTCCTACATTCCAACAAAATCAATGGCTGTATGTTCTCACCGAACATGTGTCCTCAGACAGCTGGCCAAGACCCAGGCTGATGTGTGTGTGTGAGGAGGTGGTTGTCATGAAATCATGGAATAATGACTAGCACACAAATAAAAAACACAAACACAAATAAAAAGAGAGTGGGTTGTAGCTCAAACTGGTCATTTACTGGTCACAGAGGCCATGCTGGAGGCATTGATCGGTCACGGGCCAGGCTCTGGAGCTCCTCCTAGTGGCACTCTCCACCACTTAGTGCAAGGTGCTGAAAGCATTGACCGGTCACAGAGGCCATGCCGGGGGCATTGACCAATCACAGAACAGACTCTGGAACCCCCCTAGTGGTGTCGATGCTCACAAGAACGACCAGTTTGAGCTACAACCCCCTCTACTTTTACTTACTGTGTAAGTGTATTGTATTTCTCAATATTCCATGATGTAATGACCATCACCACTCCCTCTACATGTCTGCAATATCTGGATGATGAACTTAGATATTTGGAGTTGAAGATCATCCTGCCTTGCCTGTGTCCATTACAGACCTATCATCTCACAAAGGCTTGGGCTAGGGTAAGGGTGACTGGTGAGATATGTAGGTAGCCTACTCCACTACCTGTGCCACTACACCAACATCTTATATATTTGAATATCTATGGTATGTTATGCAGTGTAAGCCAGTGTAAGTGATCAGGATAAAGAAATAAATCAATGCTTAAAGCTTTATTTGTATCTCAACCTCCATTTACGAGCAGAGTAACTCTA